>NC_092341.1:196098750-196720937 GCF_046630445.1 Rutidosis leptorrhynchoides | reverse complement strand
CCAACTGAAATGTCCCGTTCTTATTGATTAAAAACGTTCCATATTAATTGATTTCGTTGCGAGGTTTTGACCTCTATATGAGACGTTTTTCAAAGACTGCATTCATTTTTAAACAAACCATAACCTTTATTTCATCAATAAAGGTTTAAAAAGCTTTACGTAGATTATCAAATAATGATAATCTAAAATATCCTGTTTACACACGACCATTACATAATGGTTTACAATACAAATATGTTACAACAAAATAAGTTTCTTGAATGCAGTTTTTACACAATATCATACAAGCATGGACTCCAAATCTTGTCCTTATTTAAGTATGCGACAGCGGAAGCTCTTAATAATCACCTGAGAATAAACATGCTTAAAACGTCAACAAAAATGTTGGTGAGTTATAGGTTTAACCTATATATATCAAATCGTAACAATAGACCACAAGATTTCATATTTCAATACACATCCCATACATAGAGATAAAAATCATTCATATGGTGAACACCTGGTAACCGACAATAACAAGATGCATATATAAGAATATCCCCATCATTCCGGGACACCCTTCGGATATGATATAAATTTCGAAGTACTAAAGCATCTGGTACTTTGGATGGGGTTTGTTAGGCCCAATAGATCTATCTTTAGGATTCGCGTCAATTAGGGTGTCTGTTCCCTAATTCTTAGATTACCAGACTTAATAAAAAGGGGCATATTCGATTTCGATAATTCAACCATAGAATGTAGTTTCACGTACTTGTGTCTATTTTGTAAATCATTTATAAAACCTGCATGTATTCTCATCCCAAAAATATTAGATTTTAAAAGTGGGACTATAACTCACTTTCACAGATTTTTACTTCGTCGTGAAGTAAGACTTGGCCACTGGTTGATTCACGAACCTATAACAATATATACATATATATCAAAGTATGTTCAAAATATATTTACAACACTTTTAATATATTTTGATGTTTTAAGTTTATTAAGTCAGCTGTCCTCGTTAGTAACCTACAACTAGTTGTCCACAGTTAGATGTACAGAAATAAATCGATAAATATTATCTTGAATCAATCCACGACCCAGTGTATACGTATCTCAGTATTGATCACAACTCAAACTATATATATTTTGGAATCAACCTCAACCCTGTATAGCTAACTCCAACATTCACATATAGAGTGTCTATGGTTGTTCCGAAATATATATAGATGTGTCGACATGATAGGTCGAAACATTGTATACGTGTCTATGGTATCTCAAGATTACATAATATATAATACAAGTTGATTAAGTTATGGTTGGAATAGATTTGTTACCAATTTTCACGTAGCTAAAATGAGAAAAATTATCCAATCTTGTTTTACCCATAACTTCTTCATTTTAAATCCGTTTTGAGTGAATCAAATTGCTATGGTTTCATATTGAACTCTATTTTATGAATCTAAACAAAAAAAGTATAGGTTTCTAGTCGGAAAAATAAGTTACAAGTCGTTTTTGTAAAGGTAGTCATTTCAGTCGAAAGAACGACGTCTAGATGACCATTTTAGAAAACATACTTCCACTTTGAGTTTAACCATAATTTTTGGATATAGTTTCATGTTCATAATAAAAATCATTTTCTCAGAATAACAACTTTTAAATCAAAGTTTATCATAGTTTTTAATTAACTAACCCAAAACAGCCCGCGGTGTTACTACGACGGCGTAAATCCGGTTTTACGGTGTTTTTCGTGTTTCCAGGTTTTAAATCATTAAGTTAGCATATCATATAGATATAGAACATGTGTTTAGTTGATTTTAAAAGTCAAGTTAGAAGGATTAACTTTTGTTTGCGAACAAGTTTAAAATTAACTAAACTATGTTCTAGTGATTACAAGTTTAAACCTTCGAATAAGATAGCTTTATATGTATGAATCGAATGATGTTATGAACATCATTACTACCTTAAGTTCCTTGGATGAACCTACTGGAAAAGAGAAAAATGGATCTAGCTTCAATGGATCCTTGGATGGCTCAAAGTTCTTGAAGCAAAATCATGACACGAAAACAAGTTCAAGTAAGATCATCACTTGAAATAAGATTGTTATAGTTATAGAAATTGAACCAAAGTTTGAATATGATTATTACCTTGTATTAGAATGATAACCTACTGTAAGAAACAAAGATTTCTTGAGGTTGGATGATCACCTTACAAGATTGGAAGTGAGCTAGCAAACTTGAAAGTATTCTTGATTTTATGAAACTAGAACTTTTGGAATTTATGAAGAACACTTAGAACTTGAAGATAGAACTTGAGAGAGTTCAATTAGATGAAGAAAATTGAAGAATGAAAGTGTTTGTAGGTGTTTTTGGTCGTTGGTGTATGGATTAGATATAAAGGATATGTAATTTTGTTTTCATGTAAATAAGTCATGAATGATTACTCATATTTTTGTAATCTTATGAGATATTTCATGCTAGTTGCCAAATGATGGTTCCCACATGTGTTAGGTGACTCACATGGGCTGCTAAGAGCTGATCATTGGAGTGTATATACCAATAGTACATACATCTAAAAGCTGTGTATTGTACGAGTATGAATACGGGTGCATACGAGTAGAATTGTTGATGAAACTGAACGAGAATGTAATTGTAAGCATTTTTGTTAAGTAGAAGTATTTTGATAAGTGTATTGAAGTCTTTCAAAAGTGTATAAATACATATTAAAACACTACATGTATATACATTTTAACTGAGTCGTTAAGTCATCGTTAGTCGTTACATGTAAGTGTTGTTTTGAAACCTTTAGGTTAACGATCTTGTTAAATGTTGTTAACCCAATGTTTATAATATCAAAAGAGATTTTAAATTATTATATTATCATGATATTATGATGTACGAATATCTCTTAATATGATATATATACATTAAATGTCGTTACAACGATAAACGTTACATATATGTCTCGTTTCAAAATCATTAAGTTAGTAGTCTTGTTTTTACATATGTAGTTCATTGTTAATATAATTAATGATATGTTTACTTATCATAATATCATGTTAACTATATATATAACCATATATATGTCATCATATAGTTTTTTTACAAGTTTTAACGTTCGTGAATCACCGGTCAACTTGGGTGGTCAATTGTCTATATGAAACCTATTTCAATTAATCAAGTCTTAACAAGTTTGATTGCTTAATATGTTGGAAACATTTAATCATGTAAATATCAATCTCAATTAATATATATAAACATGGAAAAGTTTGGGTCACTACATGATCTAGCCTGAGACGTGTATACACTGGGTCGTGGATTGGGTCAAGATAATATATATCAATTTATTTTCTGTACATCTAACTCTGAACAACTAGTTGTAGGTTACTAACGCAGCTGACTTAATAAACTTAAAACATTAAAATGTATTAAAAATGTTGTAAATATATTTTGAACATACTTTGATATATATGTACATATTTTTTATAGGTTCGTGAATCGACCAGTGGCCAAGTCTTACTTCCCGATGAAGTAAAAATCTGTGAAAGTGAGTTATAGTCCACTTTTAAAATCTAATATTTTGGGATGAGAATACATGCAAATTTATAAATGTTTTACGAAATAGACACAAGTAAATGAAACTACTTTATATGGGTGAATGATCGAAGCCGAATATGCCCCTTTTTAGCTTAGTAGCCTAAGAATTTGGGAACAGACCCCCAAATTGACGCGAATCCTAAAGATAGATTTATCGGGCCCAACAAGCCCCATTCTGGAATTTGGAATGCTTTAGTACTTCAAAATTATCATGTCCGATGGGTGTCCCGGAATGATGGGGATATTCTATATGCATCTTGTTAATGTCGGTTACCAGGTGTTCACCGTATGAATGATTTTTATCTCTATGTATGGGATGTATTGAAATATGAAATCTTGTGGTCTATTATTTCGATTGATAAATATATAGGTTAAACCTATAACTCACCAACATTTTTGTTGACGTTTAAAGCATGTTTATTCTTAGGTGATTATTAAGAGCTTCCGCTGTTGCATACTAAAATAAAGACAAGATTTGGAGTCCATGCTTGTATGATATTATGTAAAAACTGCATTCAAGAAACTTATTTTTGATGTAATATATTCTTATTGTAAACCATTATGTAATGGTCATGTGTAAACGGTATATTTTAGATTATCATTATTTGATAATATACGTAATGCTTTTTAAACCTTTATAGATAAAATAAAGGTTATGGTTGTTTTAAAAATGAATGCAGTCTTTAAAAAACGTCTCATATAGAGGTCAAAACCTCGCAACGAAATCAATTAATATGGAACGTTTATAATCAATATGAAGGGGACATTTTAGTTGGTATCCGAGAGTTGGTCTTAGAGAACCAGAAATTTGCATTAGTGTGTCTTATCGAGTTTGTTAGGATACATTAGTGAGTCTGAACTTCGACCGTATTTTCTTTAAAAATGATTGCTTAACACTTTTGTTGGAAACTATATATTATTAACATGTAAATATTATGTGATATATTAACCTCTTAATGTGTTTGATATTGTGTGATAGATGTCTACCACTAGGACAAATCCCATCGACTCACCTAATAATAATGAAGAGTCGATATAATATGGGAAGATTCACAAATTCTCGAAGAGGAACCGGAAGAAGAGGAACCGGTAGAAGAGGAACCGGACGAAAAGGAATCAGAAGAGGAGGAACTGGAAGAGGAGGAACCAGAAGAAGAAGAGGTTTCAGAGGATGAAATTTTGATACCTACAGTAAATCGATTAAATGAAAGAAAATCATCAACCAACGGACCAAAGTTAAAAATGGTCAATGGTGTTTCCGGCGAGGAAGCATAATATTGGGAAGATTACCAATTTTCCGATGAATCGGATCCCGATGAGGATTCCGATGATGTTATAGAAATTACCTCAACCCAATTTAATATGGCAAAAGAAAATAATAACGGAAAAGGTATAAAAATAGAGAAACCTTATTCCAACTTCGATGAACTATATATGTATCGGCAACGTCCGTATTTCCTAAATTGTAACAATAACCCGGGAACCTCTAAACCACCAGGTTTTTCTAAACCATTGTGGAAAATGATGGCTCGTATTAGAGGAACATCATAAATCCCTAGAAAATTAGGAAAACGAACCAAGTCCGAAGAAGAAGAAACCAGTGATTCAGATTAGAGGGTTGTAATCATGTTGTGTATTATATGTATTGTAGTGTGCTTGTACTTTTATGTTCTATGTAAAAATTGCTTGTATTGTTTGTTAATTATCTTTTACGAATCTAATCCTTGTCTATTTTACAGTATAAAACCACAAAATGGACGTTAAGGATAGACAACCAAAAATTTTAGAAGACCTACCAGGAGATATGATTGATGAAATCTTGTCTAGAGTCGGGCAGAATTCATCAGCACAACTAGTTATGGCAAAATTAGTTTGTCAATCATTTGAAATACATTCCAGGCATGCCTTAGTGTATAAAAGGCTTTCCTTTGAAAGATGGGGTATATCACATTGGGGAGACTTTAAGTTACGCCAAGTTTTCTTTAAGGAATTTAGTGCGGGAAACCCAGATGCAATTTTACGCTACGGGTTACGAACCTATTTTGACTCAACATATCCCAACATAGGATTTCGTGAATTAGAAAGAGCTTCTAACATGCAACATAAAGAAGCATGTTATGCTTACGGGTTAGTGATGTTCGCTTCTTACCAAAGTGAGAAAAAGAACATCGGATAGCAACTTTTAAATAAAACCTCCCACAAGTGACGGATTCAGTAGTTGGGGTGAGAAACAAGGTTTTTAGATTATTACGGTGAAAGGACCCGTTCATATACATTATAAACGATTCACAATAGTTGATTACATTGCGAGGTATTTGACCTCTATATGATATATTTTACAAACATTGCATTCGCTTTTAAAAGACAAACTTTCTTTACATAAAAAATTGACAGGCATGCATACCATTTCATAATATCCACTATCCAAATATAAATTGATTTAATAATAATCTTTGATGAACTCAATGACTCAAATGGAACGTTCTTCGAAATATGCTATGAAAGACTCCAAGTAATATCTTTAAAATGAGCAAATGCACAGCGGAAGATTTCTTTAACACCTGAGAATAAACATGCTTTAAAGTGTCAACCAAAAGGTTAGTGAGTTCATTAGTTTATCATAATCATTTATTTCCATCATTTTAATAGACCACAAGAATTTCATTTCCAGTTCTCATAAATAAGCGTCCCATGCATAGAGACAAAAATATCATTCATATGGATTGAACACCTGGTAACCGACATTCACAATATGCATATAAGAATATCCCCATCATTCCGGGATCCTCCTTCGGACATGATATAAATTTCGAAGTACTAAAGCATCCGGTACTTTGGATGGGGCTTGTTGGGCCCGATAGATCTATCTTTAGAGTTCGCGTCAATTAGGGTGTTTGTTCCCTAATTCTTAGATTACCAGACTTAATAAAAAGGGGCATATTCGATTTCGATCATTCAATCATATAATGTAGTTTTGAGTACTTGTGTCTATTTTGTAAAAACATTTATAAAAATTGCGCATGTATTCTCAGCCCAAAAATATAAAGGGTAAAAAAAGGTAAATGAAACTCACCATACTGTATTTCGTAGTAAAAATACATATAACGTCATTGAACAAGTGCAAGGTTGGCCTCGGATTCACGAACCTAAATTAATTATATATAATTATGTGTTGGTCAATATTTGTCTAACAAATTAGGTCAAGTCATAGTGTACCACAATCCTAATGCTCGAGATTAATATGCAAAAGTCAACAAAAGTAAATTTGACTCAAAATAATTTTCAAAAATCTATACATGATTAATATATAGTTTAAATATCGTCGTTTTATATTTTTAAATATTTTTACAAGATTTATTAGAGTAAATAATATAATTTATTTATTAATAAATAAAATTTTATATTAAATTTATATAATATAATATACTTTTATATATATTAAGTAATAAAATTTATAAGGTTCATTTAATATCATAAAGATAATATGATAGGTATTATTAAAGTAAGTAATTACACGTAGTAAAATATGTTTGTATCACATATTTATTTGATAAAATAATATCTATAATGATAGTAAATAAAAGTTGTATTATTTTGTAATAATAATAATTATTATAAAAATATCAATATTTATAATTACTAAGATGACATTATGATAAAACGATAATTCTAATTATGATAACTTTAATATTTACGATAATTTTTAATATTATCTTTAAAATAATAATTCTATTTAAAATAATAATAATAATGATATTTTATAGTAACAATGACATTTCTATTAAAATGAAAATTTTTGTTAAAATGATAGTTTTAATACTAACGATACTTTTAATAATAATAGTAATGATAAAAATAATAAGAACGATAATTTTATCTAAATCAATATCTTATAATATTTTAATTTCATCATGATACTCTTACTCATTATTTCCTAATCATTTCGTTTAATAGCTTTTAATCGTCTTTTATATCGTGTTCATAATAATGATAATAATAGTAATCAAAATAATTAGGTGTTACAAATATTTTTTTTAATTACACTAATATTAATAATGATAGTTACTATAACATTATTAACGATAATACTAATAATTATCTTAATGATAATATAGTAATAATAATAATAACAATGACAATAACCATTTTTAAATAATGATATATATATTAATAATGATAATAATAATAATAATCCTAATAATAATAATAATAATAATAATAATAATAATAATAATAATAATAATAATAATAATAATAATAATAATAATAATAATAATAATAATAATAATAATAATAATAATAATAATTGGATAATAATAATAATACTAATTATAACTTTAATGATAATAACGATAGTAATAATAAAAAAAATAACAATTTTTAATGATAAATCCCTTTTATTGATAAAGATAATAATAATGATAATAATAAGATAAAACTAGAACGACGATAAAAACGACGATAATAATAATCATTTTTAATAAAAATATCGAAAATTCAATTGATTATAACTTCTAATCCGTTCATCGAAACCATTCGATATCTAAAGGAAAAGTCCTTAATTTTTTGCTAGCTTTGCAAGGACATGCATATCTTATACCTTATCTCAACCGCAAGTGTAACTAATTCAAGATTCAACCTAACCTGTCTAAGGGCAATATCAAAAGTACAAGCATGCATAATCTTAAATACTCGAGCACTAGTCAGGGATACACTATTAGTATGTAAAAGTTAAATTATGAGTACTCACATATCAATATTGAGATTCAATATTGCAGGAAAGGTACGTAGACGCAACGGAAATGATAAACACTATATTGACCTCACGAGCATACCCATGAACCATACTCAATCACCTCCATAGCTATAACCCATAATTTCCTTAATCCTATCCTACTCGAAAAACAATTTCGAAATCACTCGGACAGCACTCCGTCGTAATATTTTATGTATACTAATAATATCTTGAAATAATACGGAGTAAATATATATATGTAAATCGATTGAGAGAGTTTAGAGAAAAATATTTTCAAGTTTCTATGAAATAATGAAACCTATTGAATTCTATTTATAATAGATTTTTGAATTATTAAAGTATGAATTATTAAAGTGAATTATTAAAGTATGAATTATTAAAGTGAATTATTAAAGTATGAATTATTAAAGTGAATTATTAAAGTTAAATTAAAGTAAAAATAAAGTAAAGGTAAAGTTTAAGTATAGTAAAAGTATAAAACTATGTATGTATAATACGCGTATAAATATATATAATATTAATTTAAATCGTAATATATATTTAATAAAATAAAATATAAATATCGTTATCTTTATCATACTAGTTAAGTAATGAGTTGTCAAAAGTGGTTCTAGATATTTATAAAAGTTATATACGTTTTAATAATAAAGTTCTTTTTAAACTGAAAACGTTTTTGTACGTTTGAAACTAAATAGATCAATCGAGTCTTTATGAGATTCAATCTTCCACTATCCTTTGTCTAGTTTTCAATGATTGACAATTTGTTCTTATTTATAAATCACTTTACCATTTTCCGAATATTGTTAAAATGAAAAGATTTCTCAAATCAACGTGGGCCTTTCAACAGGGACTTGTAATCATAATTCAATATATCTGATAATTCAATCATTTGATCTTATCTTCTAATTCCATTGATAAACATTTTGAAACAGATACAATCGTATTAGCTAGATTTTTCTTCAAAACTGTCCTGTATCAAAGTGTACTATATTTCATGTTATATGTAGTATAGTGTAACAACCCTGATTTTTCCGTTACTTTCGTTAACCTTCCGTTAGTTTATTTAACGGCGATTATTTAACTTTTATGTGTTTACGTGTATTAAATACGTACTTGACCTTTGGAGGGTTTCAATAATTGATATGGGTTGATATTAATTCAAATAAATATTTCGGATAATGAAATACGATAAAAACGATACGATTTTGATAATAGCTTTTTGAGCAGCGAAACGCTCGGGTTTATTTTGTTAATTAATTTAATTAATTATTAACTTTTTAAAATATTTAATTTATTGGGTTTTTAATAAATTAAGCGATTGGTTGCGTTTAACGATCGGATTAACGTTCCGGGCCTTTGGTACGACAAAACAACACTTAAAACGGACCACGAATACACGAAATTGCAAAACGAGAACCCGGGAACCCATGGTGGGCCCCATTCGGCCGACCCCTCCCCCTCACCCCCTTATATTTCAATTTTTGTAAGTTTAGGGGCTTTTGTGCAATTTAGGAGAACTAGGGTTAGTATAAATTAGAATGTTAACAAAAATTAGGGATAAACTCTCACACAAAAACTGCACCAGTCGATCCCTTCTCCCTCCCCATTCATGTCGACCACCACCACCATACTATCACCTTCAATTTTCACTTTTTGATAAAACCCTGAACACGAAAGTTGTAATTCCCGATCTCCTCTACGCGTTGGTGTATTTAATTTAGCGATCAAATGTATAATTGCATGAACTCTAATTCTTAAAAATCTGATTTTTATAAAGTTTCATAGTTATGTTGTCAATTGCTCAAGTCTATACGCGTACGTGTTAATTGTAATCGTTGTTTTGATTGTTTGATGCGCTAGGGTTTAAAAACGAATTTGTTATTGCATGATCAATGATTTTAAGTTTTTCAAATGTTAATTATTATGTTATAATCAGATTCCTTGTGAAAAACTATTAAGTTTAGGCTTTGGATTCGCTTGATTTCGTTTCAGTATGGTTAAGTTATGTCGATTTGAATTATCGTTGTGTTATTATTGCTTGATCAGAAATCTGGTATTGATAGAAAACGAATTGGAATGTGAGACTTATACCACTGGAAAGATAATTTAAAAACACTCAAGTTAGACTAGGATATCATGTCGTTTGCTTATGTATAGCCCGAGATATGCTAGAATTAGTGTAAATGAAGTTTTATACAGCACTTGCATGAAAATAACCTTGTATGATAAAATGTGTTAACTTCTGTGATTGAAGCTTTGTATATTTGAAAAATAGAAAAAAGTAATTCATCTTTCATGTAGATATCATAGGCTAATTATATCTAGATCTTCGGATAATCGTATGCGAATTTGACTAACGAAATGGGAATTGAATCTGTAAATTGGACACGGTTTTGTACTTTGTGAATTTTTTATATTGATTGAGAATGTATGCTTCTGGAAAATGAAACTTAATATGATATGTGACTTATTGTTAGTTTATGTCAATCTCTGAAACCTTATGCATTGGGCACAATAGAGCTATACTTTATGCGAATTCTGAATTGAGCTGAAAAACTGAATGATCAACTTGCACGAATAAACTATACAAATTGGCTAAACAAAAGTGGCTAGATTTTTGATATGTGTTACTTTGATTTGTCCTTGAACTATGGCCACTGGTATTGTATCAATTTCATGTTCCTAACTCCAGTTATAGCCAAAATGAAATCAGTGAGCGGTCAGAAACTGACCTGGCAAACTCCAAATGTATTCCTTCTGATTCCTGACTTTTAATTGTCGTATGAGTCCCTGGCCGGACTTTTTGGAATCAATTTTGAGTCTAATTATGATCTGGAGTTTTTAGTATTTACTTGAATTTTGTACTATGAGATAATGTGCTAAGTGTGCTACGTGTTCCTAAATTTTGTGCAAGACGATAAACTGAAATTGTGAAAATGATTATTCATGACCTAAAACGTATTGTTTGACTTAGGTTTGACATGTTGACTAATATATGACATGAACCTACTTATGTTGACTTTATTTGACTACATTGACCAAGTTTGACTTTCGGTTTGACTTCGGTTGACTTTGTTTGACTTGCATGATATAGTTGACTTTTACTTTAAATCGCGTCGAGTCGAGCAATAAGACAACGTACACTATGAAACCACACTTATATAAGATACATATATTGACCAATATACATACGTATACTTAGGTTACAATACTCGGGTCTAAACCGTACAAGTCATTTGTCTTTCATTCCGAGCTTATTCAAAGGTGAGTCTACAGTCCCGCTTTTTACATGTTTTTAGGGATGAGAATACACGCTGTTATATTTACATATTCAAATGCTTTATATTGACAAGAGTACTACACATATGCATAATAAGTTTGTTCAAAAAGCCTCTAGCTTGAATACTTTTAATACCATTTGGTAAGCACAATTTAGATGGACGGATCCGTTAGGTTGACAACCTCACCCACTATAAAAGCAATGGTGCATTTACTTTGAACATTTAATACATCTGAACAATGTATAACATTTTACGAGGTAAGGTGGGTATAGTGGCTATACTCGGGTCTTTGCTAGTATTCAGGTGCTCGGTTTATGCTTGCGATAGAATCTTGTGGTCAATGAAATTAAACTATTTTCTGATAACTATTTTTCAGACATTGTTACGTTACTTTAAACCTGTAGATTCACCAACATTATTTGTTGACCTGTTTTTGCGTGTTGTTATTCTCAGGTCCTTAAGAGGTATGCTTCCGCTGTGTTTGCTGCATGTCTGGCCGTGGAGTCAGCATTTGATTTTAAAGAACATTTTTTACTTTCACATTTAAAACTTTTATACTGTTTAAATACTGTTGGCGTGTGGTTACGATCACAACAGTGTTTCTATTTTGGGATCTCTGACTTTTGTTTTTGAAAGTTATTAATTTAAATAAAATTAAATGAGATTGTTTTAAACGTCTCATATAGAGGGCGTAACTGTTAACTGTGGGACTGGAATTAACACGTCGTCAGATGGTATTTTGGCGGGGTGTTATAGTTGGTATCAGAGCTAATGGTTCGTAGGGAAACTATGACTTGCATTAGTGTGTCTGATTTGATCATTAGGACGCCTTGATGAGTCTAGACTACGACCGGGACTTAGTCATTACATGAGTACTTTATGATTAACGTTATTTACTTGACTAATCTATTTTGTTTGTGTTCTTGTACTATGAGTTAGATGTTACAGGATTCAGGAAGCAGTGACAGTGACTCCAGTGTGGCTGAGGTGAATGCTCCAGCCCTAGCACCAGTACCTGCTCCGCATCGGATACCTAACCATCCCATGGACCTTTATGCGTTGGATTTGGTTCATACTAACCGTAACAGGGACATTGTTCATCGTGTTAACGCCTTGAGCGATATTGCTAGGACATATCCGCACCCCGATGATCTAGAGAGGATGGAGGAAAGAGTCACAGGTATAGATACTTATACGTACGAGGCTGAAGCGAGGTTCGCTGAGATGGCAAGATTGATAGCAGCCTTAACTGCCAAAGTTGCTGCGTTAGAGGCGGAACGTAATAGGACGAGGGCTGATGGACCTGCCTTCCGTACCCGACAGAAGAGGAAGTGAAGGGTCGTTGACCATGAGCTTCTTTTCCTTTTTCATCCGCCATACCTTCTTTAATTGATTATATAAGACTTATCGGGTGTTATAAACCGGGCTATTAGCACATTATGTTTATTGTTTGGTTTACTACTTTGGAATTTGGTTTATCACTCTAGGATTATACTTATATTAATGGTGGATTATGCGATTGGTAACTATTATCTTTTATTGCATGTGGTAATATTTTGTATTTAGTAACTTGTATGATCATAATACTTGTGCTATGTTATACTACTACTATTGCCATTAATGTTACTACTTAGTGTTACTATCACCACTATCACTACATAACACTAGTACCACTACTACTACCACTAGTGTTACTACTAACACTACTAACACTACTATCACTACTTACACTACTTCTCACTACTAGCGAATCTTTTCGTACTATTAATTACTAGTCTTCAACACTCGTTGCTAGTATATTTTCATATATAGCGTTGTTTTGACACTGACCTGGTGTGTTTTTCTATGTTGAAGATACCTCCGAAGGAATCAACCGCCGCCCAAATCAGGAGAATGGTCGCCGAAGGAATCGCGACTGAAAGAGCTGAACTACTGAGGGAAATCAACAACGCTCGAAATAGTAATGATCGTGGTGGCTCGAGGAACACTAATGGAAACGGCACACAAGGCCGTAATGGATGTTCTTACAAAACGTTCACTAGTTGCAACCCGCATTCTTTCAACGGAACCGAGGGACCAGTTGGTCTCACTAGGTGGTTTGAGAAGCTCGAATCGGTTTTCCGCATTAGTGGTTGTAATGATAACGACAGGGTAGGCTTTGTAACGGGCACACTGGCGGACAGTGCGCTTACCTGGTGGAACAACTATGCTCAATCCCTGGGTCGTGATCAGGCTTATTCCATACCTTGGGACACTCTGAAGCAAAGAATGATCGAGGAGTATTGTTCGAGGAACGAGGTTAAGAAAATGGAACGTGAGTACTGAGAGCTAAAGTTAGTAGGCAACGATCTCACCGCCTATAACAAGAGGTTCTTTGAGTTGGCGTTAATGTGTCCTGAAATGGTTACTCCGAAAAGGCGTAAGTTAGAACTGTACATTGAAGGTCTGAGTGAGAACATTCAAGGCGGGGTCACTACTTCAAAACCCACAAATGTGCAGGAAGCTATTGACATGGCTAGTTTGCTGTTGGATCAGATTGCCCAGAGAGGGAAGGCTACTACAGTGAATGAGAATAAGTCAAACGATGGTAAAAGGAAGTGGAACGGTGGTCAGGACAAGAATTTCAATCAACAGCCGTTCAAAAAGCAAGATTCTTACCGTAACGACACTGGAACCACAAGAACTAACTCCGGGTATAAGGGCAAAAAGCCACAATGTCAGAAGTGTGGCAAGCATCATACTGGAAATTGTTCTGTTCTAAATTGTGACCGTTGTAAGAAGTTTGGTCATTTGTCAAAAGATTGCAAGGTTAATCTCAACGGCAACACCAACAACAGCACTGCAAGCAACGCGAACAATGCTAATGGTGGTAAGAACTATTATGGTTGTGGACAGCCGAGTCATTTCAAGAAGGACTGTCCTAAGAACAACAATGGGAATGCTCGAGGAAGGGCGTTCAACATCAATTCTGCGGAAGCTCGTGATGATCCAAAGCTAGTCACGGGTACGTTTTCACTTGATGATCAACTTGTTTATGTTTTGTTTGATACTGGCGCTGATAGAAGTTTTATATCAAAGGATATTTGTCACAATGTTAAGAAACCTGTTTCTCCCCTAGATAACGTGTATTCCATAGAACTAAGGAATGGTAATTTGATGAGAGCTGATAAGATTTATCGTGATTGTACCTTGATGTTAGAAAGTAAGCCTTTTAGCATTAATGTGATACCTATTAAACTGGGAAGTTTTGACCTTGTGGTTGGAATGGACTGGTTAGCTGATAACGAAGCCGAGGTGGTCTGTGACCTAAAGGCTATTCGTATCCCTATTGCTGACGGTGAACCTATGATGATTTATGGTGAGAAGAATGGCTCACAATTACATCTCATTAATTATTTGAAAGTCCAGAAGTATGTAAGGAAGGGATGTATCACGTTCTTGGCTCATGTAAGCCAAATTGTACTAGAAAAAAGGAGACCCGAAGACGTTCCTATAGTTAAGGAATTTTTTGAAGTTTTTTCGGAGGAATTACCTGGTCTCCTACTGCATCGAGAAATTGAGTTTCAGATAGACTTAGTGCCAGGAGCGGCACCAGTGGCTCGCGCACCGTACAGACTTGCACCCCCAGAACTTCAAGAGTTGTCTAGTCAATTGCAAGAGTTGTTAGACAAGGGATTTATTAGACCAAGTTCTTTGCCTTGGGGAGCTCCGGTCCTATTTGTTAAGAAGAAGGATGGGTCGATGAGGTTGTGTATCGACTACAGAGAATTGAACAAGCTGACAATCAAGAATCGGTATCCGCTACTGAGGATTGATGACTTATTTGATCAGTTGCAGGGATCCAGCTGCTATTCGAAGATTGATTTGAGATCCGGGTATCATCAATTGAGAGTCAAAGAAGCTGATGTCCCGAAGACAGCGTTTAGAACACGTTATGGGCATTATGAGTTTACAGTGATGTCGTTTGTTTTGATGAACGCACCAACAGTGTTCATGGACCTCATGAACAGTGTGTGTAAGCCATACCTAGATAAATTCGTCATTGTCTTCATTGATGATATATTGGTGTACTCCAAGAACAGAGAAGAGTACGAACAGCATCTACGCTCGATATTGACTATGCTTAGAGAAGAGCAGTTGTATGCAAAGTTCTCTAAGTGTGACTTTTGGTTACCAGAAGTACAATTTCTTGGCCATGTTGTAGGGGCCAATGGAATACGGGTCGATCCAGCAAAGATTGAGTCGGTTAAGAATTGGGAAACTCCAAAGACGCCAATGCAGATTAGGCAATTTTTGGGTTTAGCTGGTTACTACCGGAGATTTATTGAAGGATTCTCTAAGATCTCCCGACCATTAACCGCATTAACTCATAAGGGCAAGAAGTTTAAGTGGTCAGAACCGTAAGAGACTGCATTTCAGTTGTTGAAGGAGAAGTTAACAACTGCACCAGTATTGTCTCTACCCGAGGGAAGTGAAGAATTTGTTATTTACTGTGATGCCTCATGTCAAGGAATGGGTTGCGTGCTTATGAAACGAAACAAAGTTATTGCTTATGAATCGCGTCAGTTAATGATTCACGAGCAGAACTACACTACGCACGACCTTGAGTTAGGAGCTGTTGTCTTTGCACTTAAAATGTGGAGACACTACTTGTTTGGAACCAAGTTCACTATCTTCACTGACCATAAGAGTTTACAGAACATATTCGATCAGAAGCAGCTCAACATGAGACAGCGACGTTAGATGGAACTACTTAATGACTATAACTGCAAACTTCAATACAATCCGGGCAAGGCGAATGTTGTGGCGGATGCCTTGAGCAGAAAGGAGCGAGAGAAACCTCTTAGGGTTAAAGCGCTTAACATAGTTGTCCGTACGAATCTCACATCACAAATTCGCGAAGCACAACAAGAAGCTATGAAATAGGAGAATGTTGATGTTGAATTTCTCAAAGGGATGGATAAGAAGTTTGACATCAAGGAGGACGGAACACGGTACTTTGCTAACCGAATTTGGGTACCAAAGTTTGGTGGATTGAGAGAACTAGTGTTGGAGGAAGCACACAAGTCGAGATACTCAATTCATCCGGGATCAGATAAAATGTACCAAGATTTGAAGGCATTTTATTGGTGGCCGAACTTGAAAGCTGACATTGCCACTTATGTCGGGAAGTGCTTGACTTGCGCTAAAGTCAAGGCTGAGCATCAGAAGCCATCAGGAATATTAATTTAACCAGAGATTCCCCAGTGGAAGTGGGAAGGAATTTCCATGGACTTCATTACGAAACTGCCGAGAACGGCAGGAGGTCACGATACTATTTGGGTTATCGTGGATCGTCTCACTAAGTCCGCACACTTCTTACCGATAAGGGAAATTGATAAGATCAAGAAGTTGGCTCAGATCTACATTAAGGAAGTCGTCTCTAGGCATAGAGTGCCTATATCTATTATATCCGACCGCGACAGCAGATTTACTTCCAGGTTTTGGCAATCATTGTAGAAAGCAATGGGGACTCGTTTAGATATGAGTACAGCATATCACCCCCATACAGATGGCCAGAGCGAACGAACTATTCAGACTTTTGAGGACATGTTGAGAGCGTGTGTCATTGATTTCAGAAACGGATGGGATAAGTATTTACCACTAGCTGAGTTCTCATACAATAACAGCTACTATGCGAGTATTAAAGTTGCACCATTTGAAGCATTGTATGGAAGGAAGTGTAGATCTCCCGTTTATTGGAGCGAGTTGGGAGATAGTCAGTTGACAGGTCCTGAGATTATTCAGGAGACAACTGAGAAAGTTCTACAGATTCAGGAACGATTGAGAACGGCTCGAAGTCGACAAAAGAGTTATGTCGATGTTAGACGAAAGGATATAGAATTCCAAGTTGGAGACAAAGTTATGCTTAAAGTAACACCTTGGAAGGTTGTTGTACGATTTGGGAAACGAGGTAAA
The DNA here is from genome assembly GCF_046630445.1 of Rutidosis leptorrhynchoides. Taxonomy (NCBI): domain Eukaryota; kingdom Viridiplantae; phylum Streptophyta; class Magnoliopsida; order Asterales; family Asteraceae; genus Rutidosis; species Rutidosis leptorrhynchoides. The sequence continues at coordinate 196,703,370 of NC_092341.1, read as the reverse complement.
CTGAGTCCTCCCTATGTTGGACCGTTTGAGATAACTGAAAGAGTTGGACCAGTTGTGATGACCCGGGAATTTCCGATCAAATTTAAACTTAATCTTTATATGTTTCCGACACGATAAGCAAAATCTGTTATGTTGAGTCTCGAATGTTTGAAATCTATATTCATGTAATCAATTACCCTTCGACTGCTCTTAACGAGTCACGAACAAATACTGTAAATAAATATATACATATATAGATATAAAAAAATAAATAAATAAACATAAGAGTATATGTATTAATTATATTTAATAAAATATAATTTAATCAATAGAATTGAAAATGTAATATATATATATATATATATATATATATATATATATATATATATATATATATATATATATATATATATATATATATATATATATATATATATATATATATATATATAAAATGAGTATTACATAATTAATGAAATATAAGGTTAACATATTAAACATAGTTACAAGTTTAATTTTAGTTGTTATATTATTATTACATTCACTACTATTATTAATATCAGTACTATTAATAATATTAACTATTTATGATATGAAATTAATACATTTGGTTTGTTAACTAGTAGTAAAATTATAATTACAATTATTTATATATACGTGTATATATAACAATGTGAAATAATAAAGTACAAATTAATTAGTAGAGTTAAATGAGTAAAATACATATGTGAGTTGTATATAAGATAAATATATATATATATATATATATATATATATATATAATTAATAAATATTAAAGATTCAATATAGTAAATATTTGATAAATATGATATAATTAATAAATTGTAATATATTAAAAATCTAATTACAAGTATGAATATAATTGTTAATATTAATATTATTATCACTACTTTCATTATTATCATTAATCATTAATAATATTAATATTATTATAGCTAATATTATTATTAGTATTACTAATAATATTATTATCATTTTTTATTTTATTATCATTATCATTATTACTAATTACTACTAAATTTATTAAAACTATCATATTTATGTTATTATCATTATTCCTATTAATATTATTAATAGTATTACTATTATTATTAGTATTATTGATTATCATTAATATAATTATAATATTTAATTTATAATATTTATATCAAATCCTATATATATACAGATTAGGATTTGAATCTGTTTGACGTACCATCATACTGTAATCAAATTTATCCTTGTCTCTGAATCTATTACCAAAATGAATCCAAGTATAGGATCAATCCAAAATCAGTTAAGCCTCACTATCTGCTTTTTTAATTTTTTTGTTACTTCCATTTGTCTGATTAAATCATGGCCGATTCTTTTAATCAAATATAACAAACGATCTTTCTACATTACTGATAACATTCACTCTTTCATCAATTATAACTGGTAATAGCAATTATACTTACTGAATTAAAATCATTATTTATTTATTTTTATTTTTCTGTTCGCTAACCTCTGTTACTACTCCATTTTATGAAAAGCGTGATTTCATAGAATTTTTAAAAACTAAAAATGCAGTTAAGTTGGAAATCATTCATTTAAACTATCTGGAAAAGCTCAAGTCTCAATTTTATCTATCGTGATCAAATTTTCGAGTCAAATTTAATTTATAAAAAGTCAAACTAACTTTCAAAGATCAAATTCAAGCTATAGATGTTGTTATTGATGAAATTAGTGATTCATAAAGTTTATATGAATCATTTTCTACATAATTCATGTTATAAGATTTTCTTAAAACTGTTTATAAATCAAAATCAAGGTTTGGGTTCTAGGTGGATAGTCACGACTGATTTTTGCTGCTGTTTTTATTAATTTTCATTTTTATGTTAAACCAAAACAACCACAACTGGTCACTTCTGTTTCAATTGAAGCTCCTATATCGTCAGTCAATTAGCTTAGCATGTTTGGTTATTCCTCTGGTCGATTACAGATATGAGAAAGAGATGAAAGGGAAACAGTTGAAATAAGGGTTAAATATTATTGGATATGGTATTAAATCAGAAAACCGGCAATAGCCGGATGGTCATGGGTGTTTGTCGGGGAGCAGGAGGTCTCGGGTTCGATCCTTGCTTGGTGCATTCTTTTTGTTTCTAAGGTAGTTTTCTTTTTCTATTATTATTATTATTATTATTAATATTATTATTGTTATTATTAGTGATATAGTATTTATTATTAATATCATAGTTGCAAGAATTAAAAGTATTACTAGTATTATTTGTATTATCATTATAATTATTAGAATTGCCATTATAATTAGTATTATAAGTATTACCATTATTACTATGATTAATTTTATTGTATTATTAATGTATTATAATTATCATTGTCATTATTATTATTATTATCCTTATCAATACCATTTAAAAGTATTATGATTAAAATTATAGAATTATCAATGTTATTATTAAAAATTGTTATTAGGACTAACATGATAGTTATTATTATTATTATTACTAATAAAAGTATTAGTTATCTTTATTATTAGTAATACGAATTACGATTATAGTCACCAATATGAATAATATTATTATTATTAGAATTACTGACTAATCATTTTTGTAATTATTAGTATTGTTGTTATTATTAACCTAAGTAACATTTTAAACCATAACATTACTATTATTAGTATTATTATTATCAATAAGATTATTAATATTATTATGAGTAAATCATTGTTATAAAAACTATCATTTTAACATATAAATATTTTGTACATAAAATATACTCTTTATATATACTAAAAGTACATTAATATTTTATATACAATATATCAAACATATTAATAATAATTATATAAATACTTACATATAATCAACTAATAATTTTAAATATAATACTAACCATATATATATATATATATATATATATATATATATATATATATATATATATATATATATATATATATATATATATATATATATACATATATATATATATATATATATATATATATTAATATAACTAAATATATAAATATTAAGCATTTTAAAGATATACACAAACTAAATAAGTATAAGATATAATTTAAGATATAATATATAAAATTGTTCGATTACGATTATACATTTTAATTTATATACAAATGATATAGGTTCGTGAATCCGAGGCCAACCCTGCGTTATTCAGTTGTTTAATATCGTCATATGTATTTTTACTACAAAATACATTAGGTGAGTTTCATTTGCTCCCTTTTTAAATGCTTTTGCAATATATATTTTTGGGACTAAGAATACATGCGTTGTTTTTATAACTGTTTTACGAAATAGACACAATTAATCAAAACTACATTATATGGTTAAATTATTGAAATCGAATATGCCCCTTTTTATTAAGTCTGGTAATCTAAGAATTAGGGAACAGACACCGTAATTGACGCGAACTCTAAAGATAGATCTATCGGTCCCAACAAGCCCCATCCAAAGTACCGGATGCTTTAGTACTTCGAAATTTATATCATGTCCGAAGGAGGATCCCGGAATGATGGGGATATTCTTATATACATATTGTGAATGTCGGTTACCAGGTGTTCAATCCATATGAATGATATTTTTGTCTCTATGCATGGAACGTATGTTTATGAGAAATGGAAATATGAAATCTTGTGGTCTATTAAAATTATGAAATGATTATTTATGTTAAACTAATGAACTCACCAACCTTTTGGTTGACACTTTAAAGCATGTTTATTCTCAGGTATGAAAGAAATCTTCCGCTGTGTATTAGCTCATATTAGAGACATTACTTGGAGTCATTCATGGCATATTTCAAAAGATGTTGCATTCGAGTCGTTGAGTTCATCAAGATTATTATTAAGTCAATTATAGTTAGATGTATTATGAAATGGTATGCATGCCGTCAACTTTCGATGTAATAAAAGATTGTCTTTTCAAAAACGAATGCAGTGTTTGTAAATGTATCGTATAGAGGTCAAGTACCTCGCGATGTAATCAACTGTTGTGAATCATTTATAATCGATATAGACTTCGTCCGGATGGATTAGGACGGGTCTTCACAGTTGGTATCAAAGCTGGTATAATGCCGTCTATGTGTGACGGGTTAGTCGTAAAGGAGGTTCTCACAGTGTTACCTGTGATGAAGCATTGGCTCTTACTCCTTGCAATCCCTTACAAGGGTTGGCAGTAGCCGAGAGGTAGGCCCTAAAATCAGTATCTGAGGTACACTCAGTGGTCACCAGGCGGTTAGCTGGGAAGGCATTGGGTGGGACGGTGGTTGTCCTCAACTGTATTTCAGTTGGTATCAGAGCAGTGGTCTTAGCGAACCAGGTCTGCATTAGTGTGTCTAACTGATAAGTCGTTAGGATGCATTAGTAAGTCTGGACTTCGACCGTGTCTTCATGTCAAAAGTTTTGCTTATCATTTTTGTCGGGAATCATCTGTTTATCATCCTTAGGAAATTACCTGCTTATCATTCTTAGTCTAGACACATCTTACTGCAATGGTTGCATGAATAGTGTATAGACAAAATTCGTATCTTAGTGTATCTGCTAATTCATATCTTAACATATCTATTACTGTAGACTTTGCTTGACAACTTCCGTAGATTCCTCCGTAACTTATGGGATTTTGGTATTATAAATGCATATGTAAATTATGTATTGCAGGGTACTAAACTACATCCTATAATCTAATTCTTATCGAAAATCCTTCATCTGATCATACGAGATGAACCCCTCAACCAGTTCGAGTCCCTTAGATTTCGATAACTATTCCGATAGTTATTCCGATAGGTATTTCGATATGGATATCCACCCGAGCTCCGAAAGCAGTGTCACTGGAATGAATCAACCAATTCATCTGATGGGTTCGTAGAAGACTTAACTGATGGAGACGAGAAGAAGGCGATCCTTTCCACCAACCAACTTCACCTCATGGTGAAGAACCTGATGCACTTATCGGCGAACCTATCCGAAACACCATTTTCACACTAATTTCCAGTGTAGCTCACCACGATTATATTCTATCTAAAATTCTAAATCTTATTCATCCACCCGTATGAACCAACAATCATTCCGGTATAATATAAGAAGTCAACGAGCTTTGTGCCCGAGTTGTAGCCTTTGAAAGTATGGTGCAAAACATACCAGCTTCAGCAACATCACCTGCACCAACAGTACATCAGTAGCAACACCCGCACCATCAACAATCTATGCCTCAACATCTCATTCTGTACCTCGAGTATAATCATCATTCTACGTATCGTTCTACATCAATTATCTTCGTTCAGTATGGCGATTATGTTATCTCTAATGTTTTAGAGATTATATATTCTTGTTCTAACAATAAATCAATTGAAATTAATATCACATTAACTCATTAAATCCGTGATTATATCCGAAGAAAATATATATGTATATATATTTTCATAAAGATGGTAATTAAAAATTCTTTCGTACAAACTATTAATGGTGAAAATATTTTAACGGGTAGGTAATACCCGAGGAATATTTAGATTTCACATTAATAAGTTACATTGTACATTCTTCGAATATCATTCAACATTCATTTACTATCCTACTTACATCCACGAATGTATGTATCCGTTCACCGCAGAATAACCATTTTGTACTCAAATTCATATTTGGATTTTGATTTATTAGAATCCAACAAGTGGCATAATGAAGAAATAATGGACACAATAAAAATTGATTAGAAACAGACTAATTAACAATATGAAATTTTGTTAAGAAACCACGCTGACAAGATCCTAGCTAACTGTTCCTAGCTAACTGTTAATTCCGTATTACATTTTATTTTATCGCAATTTATTTATCGCAATTTAATTATCGCAATTTATTTATCGCAGTTCATTTATCGCAATTTATATTCTCGCAATTTTATTTATCGTCATTTAATTTTTTTTATTTATTTTATGCACTTTATATATCGGGACACGTATACAAGGTTTTGACATATCATATCGACCCATCTATATATATTATTTGGAATAACCATAGACACTCTATATGCAGTAATGCGGGAGTTAGCTATACAAGGTTGAGGTTGATTCTACAATAATATATATAGTTTGAGTTGTGATAGAGTCTGAGACGAATACGGGTCACGATACGTATTAATTAATTCGAATATTATATATTAAACTATATATGAATTATTGGACTGTCAACTGTGGACTATCGACTGTGGACTAAAAACATTGGACAATTAAAATGAATTAAAATAATGATTATAACATATGAAACTAAACATTTCTTCAAGTTTGCCACTTGATTTCATCTTAAACCTCATTTGTATCTTGACAATTACAATCTGCGTTCAAACCTTTCATGATTTTTGAAAACACCTCAATCGATATGATGAATCAACCGCACTTCATCTACGGAAGGAAAGATTTATGCATATAGTTATGCACCTGAGAAACTCTCGGCAACTGAGTAAAAGTTTAACACGTAGTCGCGTCAGATCCTTTGGCATTTATTAGCAAAAATAACTTTGCGATCCCTTTTCAAAATAGCAAATTTTGTTACAGCTCCAGCAAGTCAGCTTTGACTTTTTCATTCAAAGTAGCCTTACTATAATCATGATATATACAATTACCCTTTTGATACCGGAGAATTTCTTTTATATTCCACCATATTATCAGTAGACGTACCAGCAACCTCGTTGCTTCTTGGCTTAAATCTCTCTGACAAATCATTATATTTATTCATTGAAACCCTATCATATACTCATCCATATTTTGTAACGAGAACTACCATACCAATTACCAAGAATCAGCAATCAGTACTTTGAAAACTCACATCATATCTACATCAACAGTTATATGTATAACATTCATCTCTTAGAAATATGAACTTTCATTATGAGATTCTGAAAAGCACTTAGTCACAAATCAATACTCTGAATGTTGAAAAAGCTAAATGAAGCAGCAGAAACCATAGACAACCGTAAACGACCTTAATCATCAAAAGTTTGATGATAAACAATAGTATGTTGGAAAAGCTCAGAAAAGTTGGAACTGGAAAACAGATTGAGCTAACCACGAAGGAGACCAAGGACAAATACAAGGACCATAACGTATACTCAAAGAATCCAGGTAATTCTGGATCCGATGAAATCTTTAGAGAATATCTTGCTCCGAAGTCATGTTAAAATCTTGCGGAAAAATCTTTCTCCATCAACCATCGAACTTAGAAATTCCAAAATATCATCATCAATATCTTCGATATTTCTGAGGATATTTTCATAAATATTCTCGTCCTTAATTATATACCTCTTCGTGCTTCCTGTGTATCATTATATTGGAAACATTCAATAGAAAATTTAGTACAGAAAAGCCGATTATGCGAAACTATCAAGAAAGCCGTGGACAAATCACAAAGAATAAGTTTGACTTCAAAGAATCCAAAGGATTCAATACCTGCTGAAGTCTTTAGCGAATATCTTGCTCCTTACTCTAAACCCTTACGGACAATAGTTTCCATCATCCTCTGATCTTAGATATTCTAAGATATTATCGTATTATTCATTATAAATATCCCCCATATTTCTGAAGATATTTTCATAACTATTCTTATCAGAAATCATAAATCTCTTCGTGCTATCAGTGTTACATCGTATATAAATTGTTAGTTTCTATATTATGTAAACTTTCGAGCCTAAAATATGAATGTTATTGAAGTAATGTTGGGAACTAATGCATGAGTTAGTATAATATAATGACACTTGATCAACGTGATTATATTACAGTAAGTCATGCTGAGTTTCTAATGAAACGTGATGATGGTTCACAGTAGATTATACCATCATCATGTGTCATGTTACATAACTCTTACATTCTGCTTAACTTCTGAAGATATCAAGAAAAGGTATTCTTGATGGTTCTATCTTCCGTGATGTTGATAAATTTGAAAATCAAATCGTGCTATCACGTTCCTTCCTACTTAGAACATTATAATCATTCAAAACTTTATATCTACGAATTATGGACCATTATTCGGTTGACTTAAAGTCAGGAAAAGAAGACAAGAGCATGAAACTCCAAAATATAAGGAAAAATACAAAGCCCAACAACAACACCGAAATTACAAAGTGTGGATATCAGGGTGTATAGCAATATAAAGACACGGGAGGATTATAAATACAATAATCACTAGAGCATAGTAGAAATAAACAGATTCTTTCGGTGGGAGTTGGAAAAGAAGGACGATCATTGCGATAGTCAGCATGAGAATAAGGATTAGAACCGGATTAACCATTATTATAATCTTTTGATATATGAACTGAGAAAGAAGGTATAGAAGTAGTGAAAACTAATGGAATGGAAAAGGTAACTTTATAATAGAAATATAAGGCGTAGTAATCGGGACAGTTCATCACATTTAATTAAAGAGATCCTAATTTCCTTAAATCTCAAAGAATCAGATCTTATAGATTTCGAAGATTTTCTTTATATCTCTTGAATTCCGGAATTCAACCCTCTATGTCAAAAGCTAAGACGCACCTTATTTTCTAAATTCAACCCTGACTCTGTCAAAAGTTAAGATGAATCTTTACTTTTCCTATTTCAATCTTTTGAGATAGCTTCACTCATACGCTTCAAGTAATCGAATCATTTTATCTAAATTGCTCACTAATGATAAAACTCAAATTTCTAACTCGTATGCGTCATGAAAACATACTTATTGTCAGCCATGATGATCCCACTCAAATTTCGGGACGAAATTTCTTTAACGGGTAGGTACTGCGATGACCCGGGAATTTCCGATCAAATTTAAACTTAATCTTTATATGTTTCTGACATGATAAGCAAAATCTATTATGTTGAGTCTCGAATGTTTGAAATCTATATTCATGTAATCAATTACCCTTCGACTGCTCTTGACGATTCACGAACAAATACTGTAAATAAATATATACATATATAGATATAAAAAAAATAAAAATAAACATAAGAGTATATGTATTAATTATATTTAATAAAATATAAATTAATCAATTGAATTGAAAATGTAATATATATATATATATATATATATATATATATATATATATATATATATATATATATATATATATATATATATATATATATATATATATATATATATATATATATATATATAATGAGTATTACATAATTAATGAAATATAAGGTTAATATATTAAACATAGTTACAAGTTTAATTTTAGTTGTTATATTATTATTACATTCACTACTATTATTAATATCAGTACTATTAATAATATTAACTATTTATGATATGAAATTAATACATTTGTTTTGTTAACTAGTAGTAAAATTAAAATTATAATTATTTATATATATGTGTATATATAACAATGTGAAATAATAAAGTACAAATTAATTAGTAGAGTTAAATGAGTAAAATACATATGTGAGTTCTATATAAGGTATATATATATATATATATATATATATATATATATATATATATATATATATATATATATATATATATATATATATATATATATATATATATATATATATATATATATATATATATATATATATATATATAATTAATAAATATTAAAGATTTAATATATTAAATATTTGATAAATATGATATAATTAATAAATTGTAATATATTAAAAATCTAATTACAAGTATGAATATAATTGTTAATATTAATATTATTTTCACTACTTTCATTATTATCATTAATCATTAATAATATTAATATTATTATAGCTAATATTATTATTAGTATTACTAATAATATTATTATCATTTTTTATTTTATTATCATTATCATTATTACTAATTACTACTAAATTTATTAAAACTATCATATTTGTGTTATTATTATTATTCCTATTAATATTATTAATAGTATTACTATTATTATTAGTATTATTGATTATTATTAATATAATTATAATATTTAATTTATAATATTTATATCAAATCCTATATATATACAGATTAGGATTTGAATCTGTTTGACGTACCATCATACTGTAATCAAATTTATCCTTGTCTCTGAATCTATTACCAAAACGAATCCAAGTACAGGATCAATCCAAAATCAGTTAAGCCTCACTATCTGCTTTTTAATTTTATATATTTTTTTTTGTTTCTTCCATTTGTCTGATTAAATCATGGCCGATTCTTTTAATCTGATATAACAAACGATCTTTCTACATTACTGATAACATTCACTCTTTCATCAATTATAACTGATAATAGCAATTATACTTACTGAATTAAAATCATTATTTATTTATTTTTATTTTTCTGTTCGCTAACCTCTATTACTACTCCATTTTAAGAAAAGCGTGATTTCATACGAATTTTTAAAAACTAAAAATGCAGTTAAGTTGAAAATCATTCATTTAAACTATCTGGAAAAGCTCAAGTCTCAATTTTATCTATCGTGATCAAATTTTTTAGTCAAATTTAATTTATAAAAAGTCAAACTAACTTTCAAAGATCAAATTCAAGCTATAGATGTTGTTACTGATGAAATTAGTGATTCATAAAGTTTATATGAATCATTTTCAACATAATTCATGTTATAAGATTTTCTTAAAACTGTTTATAAATCAAAATCAAGGTTTGGGTACTAGGTGGATAGTCACGACTGATTTTCGCTGCTGTTTTTATTAATTTTCATTTTTATGTTAAACCAAAACAACCATAACTGGTCACTTTTGTTTCAATTGAAGCTCCTATATCGTCAGTCAATTAGCTTAGCATGTTTGGTTATTCCTCTGGTCGATTACAGATATGAGAAAGAGATGAAAGGGAAACAGTTGAAATAAGGGTTAAATATTATTGGATATGGTATTAAATCAGAAAATCGGCAATAGCCAGATGGTCATAGGTGTTTGTCGGGGAGCAGGAGGTCTCGGGTTCGATCCTTGCTTGGTGCATTCTTTTTGTTTCTAAGGTAGTTTTCTTTTTCTATTATTATTATTATTATTAATATTATTATTGTTATTATTAGTGATATAGTATTTATTATTAATATCATAGTTGCAAGAATTAAAAGTATTACTAGTATTATTTGTATTATCATTATAATTATTAGAATTGCCATTATAATTAGTATTATAAGTATTACCATTATTACTATGATTAATTTTATTGTATTATTAATGTATTATAATTATCATTGTCATTATTATTATTATTATTATTATTATCCTTATCAATACCATTTAAAAGTATTATGATTAAAATTATAGAATTATCAATGTTATTATTAAAAAATTTTTATTAGGACTAACATGATAGTTATTATTATTATTATTACTAATAAAAGTATTAGTTATCTTTATTATTAGTAATACGAATTACGATTATAGTCACCAATATGAATAATATTATTATTATTAGAATTACTGACTAATCATTTTTGTAATTATTAGTATTGTTGTTATTATTAACCTAAGTAACATTTTAAACCATAACATTACTATTATTAGTATTATTATTATCAATAAGATTATTAATATTATTATGAGTAAATCATTGTTATAAAAACTATCATTTTAACATATAAATATTTTGTACATAAAATATACTCTTTATATATACTAAAAGTACATTAATATTTTATATACAATATATCAAACATATTAATAGTAATTATATAAATACTTACATATAATCAACTAATGATTTTAAATATAATACTAAACATATATATATATATATATATATATATATATATATATATATATATATATATATATATATATATATATATATATATATATTAATATAACTAAATATATAAATATTAAGCATTTTAAAGATATACACAAACTAAATAAGTATAAGATATAATTTAAGATATAATATATAAAATTGTTCGATTACGATTATACATTTGAATTTATATACAAATGATATAGGTTCGTGAATTCGAGGCCAACCCTGCGTTATTCAGTTGTTTAATATCGTCATATGTATTTTTACTACAAAATAAATTAGGTGAGTTTCATTTGCTCCCTTTTTAAATGCTTTTGCAATATATATTTTTGGGACTGAGAATACATGCGTTGTTTTTATAACTGTTTTACGAAATAGACACAAGTAATCAAAACTACATTATATGGTTGAATTATCGAAATCGAATATGCCCCTTTTTATTAAGTCTGGTAATCTAAGAATTAGGGAACAGACACCCTAATTGACGCGAACTCTAAAGATACATCTATCGGGCCCAACAAGCCCCATCCAAAGTACCGGATGCTTTAGTACTTCGAAATTTATATCATGTCCGAAGGAGGATCCCGGAATGATGGGGATATTTTTATATACATATTGTGAATGTCGGTTACCAGGTGTTCAATCCATATGAATGATATTTTTGTCTCTATGCATGGGACGTATGTTTATGAGAAATGGAAATATGAAATCTTGTAGTCTATTAAAATTATGAAATGATTATTTATGTTAAACTAATGAACTCACCAACCTTTTGGTTGACACTTTAAAGCATGTTTATTCTCAGGTATGAAAGAAATCTTCCGCTGTGCATTAGCTCATATTAGAAACATTACTTGGAGTCATTCATGGAATATTTCAAAAGACGTTGCATTCGAGTCGTTGAGTTCATCAAGATTATTATTAAGTCAATTATAGTTATATGTATTATGAAATGGTATGCATGCCGTCAACTTTCGATGTAATAAAAGATTGTCTTTTCAAAAACGAATGCAATGTTTGTAAATGTATCATATAGAGGTCAAGTACCTCGCGATGTAATCAACTGTTGTGAATTGTTTATAATCGATATGGACTTCGTTCGGATGGATTAGGACGGGTCTTCACACCAGTAGCTTACAGATTGGAACTGCCACAAACACTCAGTGGTATTCATGACATTTTCCATGTATCCAATCTAAAGAAGTGCTTAGCCAATGATAATTTGATTATTCCTCTAGAGGAACTACGTATCGAAGACAAACTTCATTTCATTGAGGAACCTGTTGAAATCTTGGGCCGTGAGTTCAAGCAGTTGAAGCAAAGCAGAATTCCTATCGTTAAGGTTCGGTAGAACGCGAGAAGAGGACCAGAGTTCACGTGGGAGCGTGAAGACCAGATGAGGCTGAAGTATCCGCAATTGTTTCCCGAGGAAACCACTTCAGCGGACGATCACTAAAATTTCGGGATGAAATTTTCAATAACAGGTGGGTAATGTAACAACCCTGATTTTTCCGTTACTTTCGTTAACCTTCCGTTAGTTTATTTAACGGCGATTATTTAACTTTTATGTGTTTACGTGTATTAAATGCGTACTTGAACTTTGGAGGGTTTCAATAATTGATATGGGTTGATATTAATTCAAATAAATATTTCGGATAACGAAATACGATAAAAACGATACGATTTTGATAATAGCTTTTTGAGCAGCAAAACGCTCGGGTTTGTTTTGATAATTAATTTAATTAATTAGTAACTTTTTAAAATATTTAATTTATTGGGTTTTTAATAAATTAAGCGATTGGTTGCGTTTAACGATCGGATTAACGTTTTGGGCCTTCGGTACGACAAAACGACACTTAAAACGGACCACGAATACACAGAATTGCAAAACGAGAACCCAGGAACCCATGGTGGGCCCCATTCGGCCTACCCCTCCTCCTCACCCCCTTATATTTCAATTTTTGTAAGTTTACGGGCTTATGTGCAATTTAGGAGAACTAGGGTTAGTAAAAATTAGAATGTTAACAAAAATTAGGGATAAACTCTCACACAAAAACTGCACCAGTCGATCCCTTCTCCCTCCCCATTCACGTCGACCACCACCACCATACTATCACCTTCAATTTTCACTTTTTGATAAAACCCTGAACACGAAAGTTGTAATTCCCGATCTCCTCTACGCGTTGGTGTATTTAATTTAGCAATCAAAGGTATAATTGCATGAACCCTAATTCTTAAAAATCTGATTTTTATGAAGCTTCATAGTTATGTTGTCAATTGCTCAAGTCTATACGCGTACGTGTTAATTGTAATCGTTGTTTTGATTGTTTGATGCGCTAGGGTTTAAAAACGAATTTGTTATTGCATGATCAGTGATTTTAAGTTTATAAAATGTTAATTATTATATTATAATCAGATTCCTTGCGAAAAACTATTAAGTTTAGGCTTTGGATTCGCTTGATTTCGTTTACGTATGGTTAAGTTATGTTGATTTGAATTATCGTTGTGTTATTGTTGCTTGATCAGAAATTTGGTATTGATAGAAAATGAATTGGCATGTGAGACTTATACCACTGGAAAGATAATTTAAAAAACTCAAGTTAGACTAGGATATCATGTCGTTTGCTTATGTATAGCCCGAGATATGCTAGAATTAGTGTAAATGAAGTTATATACAGCACTTGCATGAAAATAACCTTGTGTGATAAAATGTGTTAACTTCTGTGATTGAAGCTTTGTATATTTGAAAAATAGACAAAAATTACTTCATCTTTCATGTAGATATCATAGGCTAATTGTATCTAGATCTTCGGATAATCATATGCAAATGTGACTACCGAAATGGGAATCGAATCTGTAAATTGAACACGGTTTTGTACTTTGTGAATATTGTATATTGATTGAGAATGTATGCTTCTGTAAAATGAAATGTAATATGATATGTGACTTATGGTTAGTTTATGTCAATCTCTGAAACCTTATGCATTGGGCACAATAGAGCTATACTTTATGCGAATTTAGAATTGAGCTGAAAAACTGAATGATCAACTTGCACGAATAAACTGTACAAATTGGCTAAACAAAAGTGGCTAGATTTTTTATATGTGTTACTTTGATTTGTCCTTGAACTATGGACAAAATGAAATCTGTGCGCGGTCAGAAACTGACCTGGCAAACCCCAAATGTATTCCTTCTGATTCCTGACTTTTAATTGTCGTATGAGTCCCTGGCCAGACTTTTTGGAATCGATTTTGAGTCTAATTATGATCTGGAGTTTTTCATATTTACTTGAATTTTGTACTATGAGATAATGTGCTAAGTGTGCTACGTGTTCGTAAATTTTGTGCATGACGATAAACTGAAATTGTGAAAATGATTATTCATGACCTAAAACGTATTGTTTGACTTAGGTTTGACATGCTGACCAATATATGACATGAACCTACTGATGTTGACTTTAGTTGACTACATTGACCAAGTTTGACTTTCGGTTTGACTTCGGTTGACTTTGTTTGACTTGCATGATATAGTTGACTTTTACTTTAAATCGCGTCGAGTCGAGCAATAAGACAACGTACACTATGAAACCACACTTATATAAGATACATATATTGACCAACCTACATACGTATACTTAGGTTACACTACTCGGGTCTAAACCGTACAAGTCATTTGTCTTTCATTCCGAGCTTATTCAAAGGTGAGTCTAGAGTCCCGCTTTTTACATGTTTTCAGGGATGAGAATACACGCTGTTATATTTACATATTCAAATGCTTTATATTGACATGAGTACTACACATATGCATAATGAGTTTGTTCAAAAAGCCTCTACCTTGAATACTTTTAATACCATTTGGTAAGCACAATTTAGATGGACGGATCTGTTAGGTTGACAACCTCACCCACTATAAAAGCAGTGGTGCATTTACGTTGAACATTTAATACATCTGAACAATGTATAACATTTTACGAGGTAAGGTGGGTATAGTGGCTATACTCGGGTCTTTGCTAGTATTCAGGTGCTCGGTTTATGCTTGCGATAGAATCTTGTGGTCAATGATATTAAACTATTTTCTGATAATTGTTTTTCAGACATTGTTACGTTACTTTAAACCTGTAGATTCACCAACATTATTTGTTGACCTATTTTTGAGTGTTGTTATTCTCAGGTCCTTAAGAGGTATGCTTCCGCTGTGTTTGCTGCATGTCTGGCCGTGGAGTCAGCATTTGATTTTAAAGAACATTATTTACTTTCGCATTTAAAACTTTTATACTGTTTAAATACTGTTGGCTTGTGGTTACGATCACAACAGTGTTTCTATTTTGGGATCTCTAACTTTTGTTTTTGAAAGTTATTAATTTAAATAAAATTAAATGCGATTGCTTTAAACATCTAATATAGAGGGCGTAACTGTTAACTGTGGGACCGGAATTAACACGTCGTCAGATGGTATTTTGGCGGGGTGTTATATATAGCGAAGTTGTAAGTTTGAAGAATATTTGTATGTGATATATTATTATAATCAGTTTTTCATATGGAATTGTAGTAGCCGAATTATATATTAGCTACTAACTATGAACATAACGGGTAGGTAGTACCTGAATTTAAACTTATAAAACACTAATATGAAGAAAAAGCTTTTATAAATGATGTATATTATGCTACGAAATACTATTGACTACTCTTAATATTCTGTATGATTAACTCGATTCAGTTGGCTATTTTGAAGGAAATGGCACCAGCGACTCGTCAGAATTTGAATATGAGCGAGGAAGACTTCTGTGTTTTCCTTGCAGCAAACATAGCCGCAGTACAGGCTGCGATGCAAAATAACAATGACTCTGGATCTAGCAGTGGAACTAATTCCACAAGAAATCGTGTCGGATGCTCCTACAAAGAATTCACTGCCTACTAACCTTTGGAATTTAATGGAACCGAAGGACCAATTGGATTGAAATGGTGGACCGAGAAAGTCGAATCGGTGTTTGCCATAAGTAAGTGTACTGAAGAGGACAAAGTTACGTACGCTACGCATACCTTCACAGGTACTACGTTAACGTGGTGGAACACCTATCTTGAACAGGTAGGACAAAATGCTGCTTACGCACTACCGTGGTCGGCATTCAATCAATTGATGAACGAGCAGTACCGTCCTAGAAACAAAGTCAATAAGCTCAAGGCAGAACTTAGAGAGCTACAAACACAAGGGTTCGACATTACCACATATGAACGACGATTCACAGAGTTATGCCTATTGTGTCCGGCAGCATTCGAAGATGAAGAAGAGAAGATCGACGCGCTTGTAAAAGGGTTACCAGTAAGGATTCAAGAAGATGTGAGTTCACACGAGCCCGCTTCTATACAGAAGGCAAGTCGAATGGCTCATAAACTCATAAATTAGATTGAGGGAAGAATTAAAGAGCAGGCGGCCGAAGAAGCCAACACGAAACAACTCAAGAGGAAGTGGGAGGAAAATGGTGACAAGAGTCACCAGAACAACAACAACAACAACAACAACAATTACAACCACAATCGCAACAACTATCCCAACAACAGCAACAACAATCGCAACAATAACCGTAATCCTAATAATAACTATAACAAACATCCCAACAACAACAACAACTACAACAACCATTCCAACAACAATAACAATCTCAACAACAACCTCAATAACAACAATGGCAACAAAAACCAAAAATGCCAAAGGTGTGAAGAGTACCACTAGAATGGGTTCTGCATGACATTTTGCACCAAGTGTAAAAGAACTGGCCATGGTGCAAAAAAGTGTGAGGTCTACGGACCAAATTTTAACAGAACTAAAGGAACAAATAGTGGCAAAACAAGTAATGCCACCTTTGTTTGTTATGGATGTGGAAAAACGGGCCACATTAGAAGTAATTGCCTGAATCAGGGGAATACTAATGGGCAGGGCCGCGGAAGAGTTTTCAATATTAATACGGCAGAAGCGCAGGAAGACTCGCAGCTTGTTACGGGTACGTTTCTTATTGATAATAAATCTGCTAATGTTTTATTTGATTCGGGTGCGGATATAAGCTATATGAGTAGAGATTTTTGTCCTAAGTTAAGTTGCCCATTGACGCCTTTGGATAGTAAATTTTTACTCGAATTAGCAAACGGTAAATTAATTTCAGCAGATAATATATGTCGGGATACAGAAATTAAACAGGGGATGAAATGTTTAAAATTGATTTAATACCAGTCGAGTTAGGGAGTTTTGATGTAATAATTGGCATGGACTGTTTGAAAAAGGTGAGAGCAGAGGTCGTTTGTTACAAAAATGCGATTCGCATTATGCGTGAAAAGGGAAAACCTTTAATGGTGTACGAAGAAAAGAACAACGAGAAATTAAATCTTATTAGTAGTTTGAAGGCACAAAAACTAATAAGAAAAGGTTGTTACATCATTCTAGCACACATCGAGGAAGTTAAATCTGAAGAAAAGAACATCAGTGATGTTCCCGTCGCAAAAGAATTTCTCGATGTATTTTCGAAAGAATTACCGGGATTACACCCACATCGATCCGTTAAATTTCATATAGACCTTGTAATAGGAGCTGCACCAATAGCTCGTGCTCCATACAGACTCGCACCCAGCGAAATGAAAGAATTACAAAGTCAATTACAGGAACTTTTAGAGCGTGGTTTCATTCGACCAAGTATATCACCATGGGGAGCTCCTGTTCTGTTTGTCAACAAGAAAGACGGTACATTCAGGTTGTGTATCGACTACCGAGATTTGAACAAACTTACCATCAAGAACCGCTACCCACTACCGAGAATCGACGATTTATTTGATAAACTACAAGGCTCATCGATTTATTCGAAGATTGATTTACGTTCTGGGTATCATCAAATGTGGGTAAAGGAGGATGATATTCCAAAGACTGCTTTTAGGATGCGTTACGGTCATTACGAGTTTATGGTTATGCTGTTTGGGTTGACTAACGCACCAGCTGTGTTCATGGACCTCATGAACCGAGTGTGTGGACCATACCTTGACAAGTTTGTCATTGTTTTCATCGATGACATACTTATTTACTCAAAGAATGACCAAGAGCACGAAGAACATTTGAGAAAAGTGCTAGAGTTGTTAAGGAAAGAAAAACTGTACGCTAAATTTTCAAAGTGTGCATTTTGGTTGGGAGAAGTTCAATTCCTCGGTCATATAGTGAACAAAGAAGGTATTCAGGTGGATCCAGCAAAGATTGAAACCGTTGAAAAGTGGGAAACCCCGAAAACTCCAAAACACATACGCCATTTTTAGGGCTAGCTGGTTATTACAGGAGATTTATCCAAGATTTTTCCAAAATAGCAAAACCCTTGACTGCATTAACGCATAAAGGGAAGAAATTTGAATGGAAGGATGAACAAGAGAAAGCGTTTCAATTATTGAAGAAAAAGTTAACTACGGCACCTATATTGTCATTACCTGAAGGGAATGATGATTTTTTGATATATTGTGACGCCTCAAAGCAAGGTATCGGTTGTGTATTAATGCAGCGAACGAAGGTAATTGCTTATGCGTCTAGACAATTGAAGATTCACGAGCAGAATTATACGACGCATGATTTGGAATTAGGCGCAGTTGTTTTTGCATTAAAGACTTGGAGGCACTACTTATATGGGGTCAAATGTATTATATATACCGACCACTAAAGTCTTCAACACATATTTAATCCGAAACAACTGAACATGAGGCAGCGCAGATGGATTGAATTATTGAATGATTACGACTTTGAGATTCGTTACCACCTGGGGAAGGCAAATGTGGTAGCCAACACTTTGAGCAGAAAGGACAGGGAACCTATTCGAGTAAAAGCTATGAATATAATGATTCACACTAACCTTACTACTCAAATAAAGGAGGCGCAACAAGAAGTTTTAAAAGAAGAAAACTTAAGGGATGAAATACCCAAAGGATCGGAGAAGCATCTTAATATTCGGGAAGACGGAACCCGGTATAGGGCTGAAAGAATTTGGGTACCAAAATTTAGAGATATGAGAGAAATGGTACTTAGAGAAGCTCATAAATCCAGATACTCAATATATCATGGAACGGGAAAAATATACAAGGATCTTAAGAAACATTTTTGGTGGCCAGGTATGAAAGCTGATGTTGCTAAATACGTAGGGGAATGTTTGACGTGTTCTAAGGTCAAAGCTGAGCATCAGAAACCATCAGGTCTACTTCAACAACCCGAAATCTCGGAATGGAAATGGGAAAACATTACCATGGATTTCATCACTAAATTGCCAAGGACTGCAAGTGGTTTTGTAACGACCCAGATTTTTCCGATCATTTTATACTTATGAGATTAATATTTACATAAAATAAACCTTACCAACATGATAAGCAATCCAAACTGTTGAGACTTATGTTTTTGAAAAGAGTTTCACACAACGTTTGACCGTCCAATTTGACCGATGATATCACGAACTATATAACACACGATAATTATACGATTATGTATATGTACATATCTCTACATATTTAACATGATTTAAGGATGGTTTAACATTTCATTGTGAACTAACAACAATGAGTTATAAGTATACTTTGAGACCACTAACTTAAGTTTTCAAAACGATAACTATATGTAACGTTCTTTGACATATATACTTACTATTTTGTGGAGTGCACACTTGTTTGAACTTATGTTGATTATGACGGGGGTTCGGGGGCAGCGCCCCCGATAAGCGGGGTCCAAGGGGTGGCAACCCCTGGCGGGGTCCAAGGGGCAGAGCCCCTGGCTGGAAATTTTTTTTTTTGGGCTAACATTGCTTTATTAAAAATGTCTTAAAATTTTATTTTGGCCCGGTTTGACCCAAAAATAAAGGCCCAGTTTTGAGCCTCGTTTACAGTTACAAACCCGTCCATATTTGAATTCTCGTTCCGATTCCTCAAAATTTCTACAAGTATATCTAGGGTATATGTAACCGTATCATACCCAGCTTCTATACGTATTTATTATTGGTATATACCAACAATAAACTTCAATGATCAGCCACTAGACATGATGTTACATGTGGGAACCAGCCATTTAACCTCATGTGTGACTTTTGTGCAAGAAAACAAACTAAATCTCCTATATATCCATCCCGTAATCATGCTATTTTGCACACACACACATACAATTTCATTTCCAATTTTCTTTCAAGTTAATTCACTCCCTAATCTCTCTTCACTTACCTACTCAAGAACGTATCAATATAGTCATCCGATTTCAAGGAGATTACTTCCAATCTTTCAATCCCACTCCACCACTCTTTTGATTCCAAGATTTTTCTTACCTTTTCCAGTAGCTTTGTCCAAGTAACTTGAGGTAGTAACCTTATTCATAACCTTATTCGATTCATATTTATATAGCTATCTTATTTTGTGTTGTAAAATTTTAACAACAAGAACATAGTTTGAGTGATTTCAAACTTGTTCGCAAACTAAATAGATCCTTCTAAATTGATTTTTAAAAACACTTCAAGACCTGTAATATATCATATTATGACAAAATCGGATTAATCATATCTTGGCTAATTAACATAATATTTAATATATATTTACTTATGATTTGATTTTATATATTTCAGGACCACCCGTAAACAACACGAGAAGATTAATCATAAGACCTCATGATTGTACGCAACACATCATTTGACAACACGGTACTTTATGTACGCAACACGTCATTTGACAACATGGCACCATGGGTCAAGATTAATTCTGATCAATACGAATACGATGGGGTCTTTATTTATTTTATTTAAGCAACTAATTGTGGACCACTAACATCGGACTGCTAACTATGGACTAAGAAAATATTAAAAGTATTAAAAGTATATATATATATATATATATATATATATATATATATATATATATATATAATGATTACTTGAAAAGAAAATATGTTGATATATTATATATATGGTTAGGTTTGTGATATCAATCGGAGACCAAGTCGTGATAAATACCTTCAAGGCAAAAGTGAGTATATAGTCCCACTTTTAAACTCTAAATATTTCGGGATGAGAATACATGCATTTTATGATTTATGTTATGGACACAAGTGATTAAAAATATATATTCTACGTTGAGTTGTACCACTGGCATACTTCCCTGTAACTTGGTAACTATTATTTACATGAGGTATTGTAAATGCGAATCCTGTTGATAGATCTATCGGGCCTGACAACCCCAACCGGACTGGACGACCAGTATTCAACGGTTGCACAGTACTTCGTTTCGGTGACTACACTTGGTACGGTGTTGTAAGATTTCATAATAAAGGGAATATGTGACGTTGATTAAATGTTAAGTATGGTTATCAAGTGCTCAACAACTTAGAATATTTTTATTAAAATGTTTATATATGAAATCTTGTGGTCTATATTTATAACGCTGCCGGCATTAAACCTATATCTCACCAACTTTATGTTGATGTTTTAAGCATGTTTATTCTCAGGTGATAACTAAAAGCTTCCGCTGCAACATGTTAAATTTAAGCAAGATATTGAGTATGCATATTTGTGTCAAAAATAAAACTGCATATCGGAGGATTTGTAATGTAAAATATGTTGGAGGTCGTATTGTTATTATCACATGTAAAGTTTGTAAGTCTAAGATTTTTGCTAAACGATAATCATTATTAAGTTGTTTAAACCTTGTATTTGTAATAAAAGCTATGGTTTGTATTGTAAAAACGAATGCAGTTTTTGAAAAATGTCGCATATAGAGGTCAATACCTCGCGATGAAATCATATGTTTTTGTATTCGTCCTTATGGTTAAGGTCGGGTTATGACATGTGGTATCAGAGCGTTGGTCTTAGAGAACCAGAAAATTTGCATTAGTGTGTCTTATCGAGTTTGTTAGGATGCATTAGTGAGTCTGGACTTTGACCGTGTTTGATTTCAAAAACTATTGCTTATCCTTGTTGGTTAAAAATTAATATGTAAATATTATGTGGTATTAACGTGCTAGTTGTTATGTGATAGATGTCTGGCTTAGAACTTATTATCACATTCAGCGACTCCGAACCAGAATCTTCAGATGGTGTTCCAGTCATTAACCTATCCGATGATGAAAACGACACCTTTGGGGAAGACTCACAAGTTCCGGATGAATCAATTGAAGAGGAACCAGAAAGTGATCCCGAGGAGGAAGAAATACAGGAAATTACGAAAGACAAGTTCGAACGAGGAAAGAAACGAAAGGCTACTGAAATGGTAAATCCAAATCCCGAGTCTAGAGAGAATGTTGTCGCACCAACTCCACCAGATACTTCCACACCTATTCCCGCTATTCCTATTAGTTCTAGCCCGACATCCAGTTCTTCGGTTCCTCAGCCAAAACGCAGGGAGACAACCAGGATAACCTTTAAGCGATTTCTTTGAACACAAACGCTTTTGGATAAATGATTCGCTGTTGTTTTAAACCATGGGATCATATAATGTTTTGTATAATATTACTAGTGTGGTTTGCTTAATGTTTGATGTAAGATAAGCATATGTAAAATAGTGAAGTGTGAAATGCAATAATTTTCCATGGTTAAGTATTATTTGGGTGGTAGTAATTGATTTTCGTACTAAGCTATTAAGTATGAACTTTAACGGGTAGGTACTACCCTAGATATAATTATAAAACGCTAATAAGAAGAAAAGGCTTTTATAATAATAACTGGTTCATATTATTAATATGCTACGATGTACTGTAAATACATACTACATCTATAATATTCCATGTGAATAATTATTTTTTTCATTCTTGTTGAAGATTATGGCGCGATTGAACCGAATGACGGAACAAGAAATCCAGGAACTCATCAATCAGCGAGTGAACGACAGAATGTTATGGGTCGAGGCTACAAGAGGTGCTGCAGTTAACCTAAATCCTCGTGTGGGGTGCACTTACAAAACTTTTCAAGGTTGCAAGCCCTCATCATTCAGTGGAACAGAAGGACCGGATGGTTTAACCCGGTGGATCGAAAAGATTGAGTCTGTGTTTAAAATCAGTGGTTGTATTGAGAAGGACATGACCAAGTATGCATCGTGCACCCTACAAGATAGTGCACTCACGTGATGGAAAAACTATGTGAAGGCCGTATGAGGAGATGTAGCTTATGATACTCCTTGGGAAGAATTCAAAACAATGCTAATCAACGAATATTGTCCAAGGAACGAGGTTAGGAAGTTGGAAGCTGAATTACGAAGCCTGAAAGTTGTTGGTACTGAACTCACCAACTACAATCAGCGATTCATGGAATTAGCTTTGCTATGTCCCGAATTGGCACCAACTGAAGAACGGAAGATTGAACTGTACAAAGACGGGTTGCCTAAAAAGGTCAAGGCAAATGTTACATCATCCAAACCCAAGACTATTCATGAAGCTATCACCATGGCGAACGAGTTGATGGACCAGATTATTCTGGATAAGAACACCGATGTCAAGACATCGGGAAACAAAAGAAAGTGGGAAGGTAATCATCAACAATCCAACAAGAAACAAGAAACCACGCAAGGGGCGGGTAGCGGTTCAAACTCAGGTTACCAGGGACGAAATCCTTTATGTAACAGATACTATAAACATCACTCTGGTTATTGTAATGTGGTGTGCAACAATTGTAATCGAAAAGGTCATCTTGCTGAAGATTGTAGGGTTCCCGCTACAAATACAAACGGTACCAAGACTCCTGCCACCAATGCAAATAGAACTCCTTGGCCACTGTTACTTGTTATGGGTGTGGGAAACAGGGTCACTATAAGAGTCAGTGCCCGAATCCAGAGAAGAATAACGGATCTGCACGTGGAAGAGCATTTGTTATTAATGCTAGAGAGACGTATGAAGACCCGGAGCTTGTTACGGGTACGTTTACCATTAATAACTTATCCGCATCTATTATATTTGATACTGGTGCCGATAGAAGTTACGTGTGTAGAGACTTTCACGATAAATTGAATTGTTCATTATTACCTCTAGATGCTAAGTACATGATTGAGTTAGCTAATGGTAAACTAATTAAAGCCGATAAAATTTGCCGTGATTGTAAAATAAATTTAGCCGGAGAAACATTTAAGATTGATTTGATACCCGTAGAATTAGGAAGTTTTGATGTAATAGTCGGCATGGACTGGATGTCCAAAATAGGAGCTGAAGTTGTGTGCGCCAAGAAGGCAATTCGCATTCCTCGTAAGGATAGAACGCCATTAATGATTTATGGAGAGAAGGGTAACTCAAAGCTAAAACTCATTAGTTGTTTGAAAGCTCAAAAGTGCTTGAAGAAAGGGTGCTATGCTATCCTAGCACATGTTAATAAAGTCGAAACGAAGGAAAAAGTGAAGAGCATCAACGACGTGCCTGTGGCAAGAGATTTTCCTGAAGTATTTCCGGAAGAGTTGTCGGGATTACCTCCATTTAGATCTGTAGAATTTCAAATAGATCTAGTACCAGGAGCTGCACCAGTGGCTCGTGCTCCATATAGACTTGTACCATCTGAGATGAAAGAGTTACAAAGCCAGTTACAAGAATTACTGGACCGTGGTTTCATTCGACCGAGCACTTCACCGTGGGGAGCTCCGATTTTATTCGTCAAGAAGAAAGATGGATCTTTCCGAATGTGTATAGATTATCGTGAATTAAATAAGTTAACTATTAAGAATCGGTATCCACTACCGAGAATTGATGACTTATTTGATCAATTGCAAGGATCATGTGTGTACTCGAAAATCGACTTAAGATCGGGCTATCATCAATTACGTGTCAAAGAAGAAGATATTCCGAAAACTGCTTTTCGGACACGCTACGGTCATTATGAATTTTTGGTCATGCCGTTTGGGTTGACTAATGCGCCAGCTGTATTCATGGACCTCATGAATCGAGTTTGTAGTCCGTATTTAGATAAGTTTGTTATCGTTTTCATTGATGATATTCTTATCTATTCCAAGAGTGAGCAAGAGCATGAGCAGCATTTAAGGTTGGTATTAGAATTGTTAAGAAAAGAACAGTTATACGCCAAATTTTCTAAGTGTGCATTTTGGTTGAAAGAAGTGCAATTTCTTGGCCACGTTGTTAGTATCAAAGGAATTCAGGTTGATCCAGCTAAAATTGAGGCCATTGAAAAATGGGAGACTCCTAAGACACCAACGCAGATACGCCAATTTTTGGGTTTAGCTGGTTATTATAGAAGGTTTATTCAAGATTTTTCCCGAATAGCTAAACCATTAACAGCGTTAGCGCAAAAAGGGAAGAAGTACGAATGGACTTATGAGCAAGAGAGTGCATTTCAATTACTGAAGAAGAAGTTGACTACAGCACCTATTTTATCATTACCTGAAGGCAACGATGATTTCGAGATATATTGTGACGCTTCGCGACAAGGTTTTGGTTGCGTCCTTATGCAACGGAAGAAAGTTATAGCATACGCATCCCGACAATTGAAGATTCACGAGCGGAATTATACGACGCATGATTTAGAATTGGGAGCAGTAGTGTTTGCATTGAAGATATGGAGACACTATTTATATGGGGTTAAATGCACTGTGTTTACTGATCATAAAAGCCTTCAACATATTTTTGATCAGAAACAGCTGAACATGAGGCAACGTAGGTGGGTCGAGCTGATAAACGACTATGATTGTGAGATTCGCTATCATCCCGGGAAAGCGAATGTAGTGGCCGACGCTCTAAGCAGAAAGGAATGGGAACCAATTCGAGTACGAGTAATGAACATAAAAATTCGCATGAATCTCAACTCACAAATCAAAGAGGCTCAACGAGAAGCTCTTACTAAAGAAAACATAGGAAATGAAATAATGAAGAAGTATGAGAAGCAACTCGTTATGCGGGAAGACGGAATTCGATATTTTGCAAACCGTATTTGGGTACCAAAGTTGGGTGGATTAAGGAAGTTGATATTGAATGAGGCACATAAGACAAGATACTCGATACATCCTGGAGTTGGAAAGATGTATCAAGATCTTAAGACGCATTATTGGTGGCCTAATTTAAAGACAGATGTTGCAACATATGTTGGGGAATGTTTGACTTGTTCCAAAGTCAAAGCAGAACACCAGAAGCCGTCAGGGTTACTTCAACAACCAGAAATCCCAGAATGGAAATGGGATGGTATTACCATGGATTTCATCACAAAGTTACCTAAGACTGCCTGGGGTTATGACACCATTTGGGTAATAGTTGATCGTCTCACCAAATCTGCACATTTCTTGCCTATAAAGGAAATGGATAGAATGGAGAAACTATTACGATTATACATAAAGGAAATTGTTTCAATGCATGGAATACCTATTTCCATTATATCCGATCGTGATAGTAGATTTACATCAAAGTTTTGGCAATCACTACAGGAGGCCATGGGAACCCGTTTGGATATGAGCACCGCATACCACCCGCAAACTGATGGGCAGAGTGAAAGAACAATTCAGACTCTTGAAGACATGCTCAGGGCATGTGTGATCGATTTTGGAAATGGATGGGATAAATATCTACCATTAGCAGAATTCTCGTATAATAATAGTTATCATGCGAGCATTAAAGCTGCACCATTCGAAGCACTGTATGGAAGGAAGTGTAGATCCCCTATCTGTTGGAATGAAGTAGGAGATCGACAATTAACTGGTCCCGAGATCATCCATGAAACTACTGAGAAGATAGTGCAAATCAAGGAGAGATTGAAAACAGCCCTTAGTCGCCAAAAGAGCTACGCGGATGTCCGAAGGAAACCATTAGAGTTTCAGATCGGTGACATGGTTATGCTAAAGGTGTCACCTTGGAAAGGTGTAATACGTTTTGGAAAAAGGGGTAAACTGAACCCAAGGTATGTAGGCCCGTTCAAGATCATCGAACGCATCGGACCGGTAGCTTATCGACTCGAGTTACCACAACAACTCGCCGGAGTACATAATTCATTTCACGTCTCAAACCTCAAGAAATGTCTTGCAAAGGAAGATCTCACCATTCCTCTTGAAGAAATCCAAGTCGATGAGAAACTACAATTCATAGAAGAACCAGTCGAAATCATGGACCGTGAAGTTAAACGGCTCAAGCAGAGCAACATACCAATCGTTAAGGTTTGTTGGAATGCTCGAAGAGGTCCCGAGTTTACTTGGGAACGAGAGGATCAAATGAAACAAAAGTACCCACATTTGTTTCCCGACAACGCAAAATAGGTACAACTTTAAAATTTCGGGACGAAATTTATTTAACGGGTAGGTACTAAAACGACCCGGATTTTTCCGATCATTTTATACTTATGAGATTAATATTTACATAAAATAAACCTTACCAACATGATAAGCAATCCAAACTATTGAGACTTATGTTTTTGAAAAGAGTTTCACACAACGTTTGACCGTCCAATTTGACCGATGATATCACGAACTATATAACACACGATAATTATACGATTATGTATATGTACATATCTATAAATATTTAACGTGATTTAAGGATGGTTTAACATTTCATTGTGAACTAACAACAATGAGTTATAAGTATACTTTGAGACCACTAACTTAAGTTTTCAAAACGATAACTATATGTAACGTTCTTTGACATATATACTTACGATTATGTGGAGTGCACACTTGTTTGAACTTATCTTGATTATGACGGGGGTTCGGGGGCAGCGCCCCCGATAAGCGGGGTCCAAGGGGTGGCAACCCCTGGCGGGGTCCAAGGGGCAGAGCCCCTGGCTGGGTATATGTAAAAGCCCAGTTTGACCCAAAATGTCTTAAAATTTATTTTGGCCCGGTTTGACCCAAAAATAAAAGCCCAGTTTTGAGCCTCGTTTACAGTTATAAACCCGTCCATATTTGAATTCTCGTTCCGATTCCTCAAAATTTCTACAAGTATATCTAGGGTATATGTAACCGTATCATACCCAGCTTCTATACGTATTTACTATTGGTATATACCAACAATAAACTTCAATGATCAGCCACTAGACATGATGTTACATGTGGGAACCAGCCATTTAACCTCATGTGTGACTTTTGTGCAAGAAAACAAACTAAATCTCCTATATATCCATCCCATAATCATGCTATTTTGCACACACACACACATACAATTTCATTTCCAATTTTCTTTCAAGTTAATTCACTCCCTAATCTCTCTTCACTTACCTACTCAAGAACGTATCAATATAGTCATCCGATTTCAAGGAGATTACTTCCAATCTTTCAATCCCACTCCACCACTCTTTTGATTCCAAGATTTTTCTTACCTTTTCCAGTAGCTTTGTCCAAGTAACTTGAGGTAGTAACCTTATTCATAACCTTATTCGATTCATATTTATATAGCTATCTTATTTTGTGTTGTAAAATTTTAACAACAAGAACATAGTTTGAGTGATTTCAAACTTGTTCGCAAACAAAATAGATCCTTCTAAATTGATTTTTAAAAACACTTCAAGACCTGTAATATATCATATTATGACAAAATCGGATTAATCATATCTTGGCTAATTAACATAATATTTAATATATATTTACTTATGATTTGATTTTATATATTTCAGGACCACCCGTAAACAACACGAGAAGATTAATCATAAGACCTCATGATTGTACGCAACACGTCATTTGACAACACGGTACTTTATGTACGCAACACGTCATTTGACAACATGGTACCATGGGTCAAGATTAATTCTGATCAATACGAATACGATGGGGTCTTTATTTATTTTATTTAAGCAACTAATTATGGACCACTAACATCGGACTGCTAACTACGGACTAAGAAAATATTAAAAGTATTAAAAGTATATATATATATATATATATATATATATATATATATATATATATATATATATATATATATATATATATATATATATATATAATGATTACTTGAAAAGAAAATATGTTGATATATTATATATATGGTTAGGTTTGTGATATCAATCGGAGACCAAGTCGTGATAAATACCTTCAAGGCAAAAGTGAGTATATAGTCCCACTTTTAAACTCTAAATATTTCAGGATGAGAATACATGCATTTTATGATTTATGTTATGGACACAAGTGATTAAAAATATATATTCTACGTTGAGTTGTACCACTGGCATACTTCCCTGTAACTTGGTAACTATTATTTACATGAGGTATTGTAAACGCGAATCCTGTTGATAGATCTATCGGGCCTGACAACCCCAACCGGACTGGACGACCAGTATTCAACGGTTGCACAGTACTTCGTTTCGGTGACTACACTTGGCACGGTGTAGTAAGATTTCATAATAAAGGGAATATGCGACGTTGATTAAATGTTAAGTATGGTTATCAAGTGCTCAACAACTTAGAATATTTTTATTAAAACGTTTATATATGAAATCTTGTGGTCTATATTTATAACGCTGCCGGCATTAAACCTATATCTCACCAACTTTATGTTGATGTTTTAAGCATGTTTATTCTTAGGTGATAACTAAAAGCTTCCGCTGCAACATGTTGAATTTAAGCAAGATCTTGAGTATGCATATTTGTGTCAAAAATAAAACTGCATATCGGAGGATTTGTAATGTAAAATATGTTGGAGGTCGTATTGTTATTATCACATGTAAAGTTTGTAAGTCTAAGATTTTCGCTAAACGATAATCATTATTAAGTTGTTTAAACCTTGTATTTGTAATAAAAGCTATGGTTTGTATTGTAAAAACGAATGCAGTTTTTGAAAAATGTCGCATATAGAGGTCAATACCTCGCGATGAAATCATATGTTTTTGTATTCGTCCTTATGGTTAAGGTCGGGTTATGACAGGTTTTGATACTATTTGGGTAATAGTTGATCGTCTCACCAAATCAGCACACTTCCTGCCAATAAGAGAAGATGACATGATGGAGAAGTTAGCACGACTGTATTTGAAGGAAGTCGTCTCCAGACATGGAATACTAATCTCTATTATCTCTGGTAGGGATGGCAGATTTATTTCAAGATTCTGGCAGACATTACAGCAAGCATTAGGAACTCATCTAGACATGAGTACTGCCTATCATCCACAAACTGATGGGCAGAGTGAAAGGATGATACAAACTCTTGAAGACATGCTACGAGCATGTGTTATTGATTTCGGAAACAGTTGAGATCGAGGAAGACTTCTGTGTTTTCCTTGCAGCAAACATAGCCGCAGTACAGGCTGCGATGCAAAATAACAATAACTCTGGATCTAGCAGTGGAACTAATTCCACAAGAAATCGTGTCGGATGCTCCTACAAAGAATTCACTGCCTACTAACCTTTGGAATTTCATGGAACCGAAGGACCAATTGGATTGAAACGGTGGACCGAGAAAGTCAAATCGGTGTTTGCCATAAGTAAGTGTACTGAAGAGGACAAAGTTACGTACGCTACGCATACCTTCACAGGTACTACGTTAACGTGGTGGAACACCTATCTTGAACAGGTAGGACAAAATGTTGCTTACGCACTACCGTGGTCGGCATTCAATCAATTGATGAACGAGCAGTACCGTCCTAGAAACAAAGTCAATAAGCTCAAGGCAGAACTTAGAGAGTTACAAACACAAGGGTTCGACATTACCACATATGAACGACGATTCACAGAGTTGTGCCTATTGTGTCCGGCAGCATTCGAAGATGAAGAAGAGAAGATCGACGCGCTTGTAAAAGGGTTACCAGTAAGGATTCAAGAAGATGTGAGTTCACACGAGCCCGCTTCTATACAGAAGGCAAGTCGAATGGCTCATAAACTCATAAATTAGATTGAGGGAAGAATTAAAGAGTAGGCGGCCGAAGAAGCCAACACGAAACAACTCAAGAGGAAGTGGGAGGAAAACGGTGACAAGAGTCACCAGAACAACAACAACAACAACAACAATTACAACCACAATCGCAACAACTATCCCAACAACCGCAACAACAATCGCAACAATAACTGTAATCCTAATAATAACTACAACAAACATCCCAACAACAACAACAACTACAACAACCATTCCAACAACAATAACAATCTCAACAACAACCTCAATAACAACAATGGCAACAAAAACCAAAAATGCCAAAGGTGTGAAGAGTACCACTAGAATGGGTTCTGCATGACATTTTGCACCAAGTGTAAAAGAACTGGCCATGGTGCAAAAAAGTGTGAGGTCTACGGACCAAATTTTAACAGAACTAAAGGAACAAATAGTAGCAAAACAAGTAATGCCACCTTTGTTTGTTATGGATGTGGAAAAACGGGCCACATTAGAAGTAATTGCCTGAATCAGGGGAATACTAATGGGCAGGGCCGCGGAAGAGTTTTCAATATTAATACGGCAGAAGCGCAGGAAGACCCGCAGCTTGTTACGGGTACGTTTCTTATTGATAATAAATCTGCTAATGTTTTATTTGATTCGGGTGCGGATATAAGCTATATGAGTAGAGATTTTTGTGCTAAGTTAAGTTGCCCATTGACGCCTTTGGATAGTAAATTTTTACTCGAATTAGCAAATGGTAAATTAATTTCAGCAGATAATATATGTCGGGATAGAGAAATTAAACAGGGGATGAAATGTTTAAAATTGATTTAATACCAGTCGAGTTAGGGAGTTTTGATGTAATAATTGGCATGGACTGGTTGAAAAAGGTGAGAGCAGAGGTCGTTTGTTACAAAAATGCGATTCGCATTATGCGTGAAAAGGGAAAACCTTTAATGGTGTACGAAGAAAAGAACAACGCGAAATTAAATCTTATTAGTAGTTTGAAGGCACAAAAACTAATAAGAAAAGGTTGTTACATCATTCTAGCACACATCGAGGAAGTTAAATCTGAAGAAAAGAACATCAGTGATGTTCCCGTCGCAAAAGAATTTCTCGATGTATTTTCGAAAGAATTACCGGGATTACACCCACATCGATCCGTTAAATTTCATATAGACCTTATAATAGGAGCTGCACCAATAGCTCGTGCTCCATACAGACTCGCACCCAGCGAAATGAAAGAATTACAAAGTCAATTACAGGAACTTTTAGAGCGTGGTTTCATTCGACCAAGTATATCACCATGGGGAGCTCCTGTTCTGTTTGTCAACAAGTAAGACGGTACATTCAGGTTGTGTATCGACTACCGAGATCTGAACAAACTTACCATCAAGAACCGCTACCCACTACCGAGAATCGACGACTTATTTGATAAACTACAAGGCTCATCGATTTATTCGAAGATTGATTTACGTTCTGGGTATCATCAAATGTGGGTAAAGGAGGATGATATTCCAAAGACTGCTTTTAGGATGCGTTACGGTCATTACGAGTTTATGGTTATGCTGTTTGGGTTGACTAACGCACCAGCTGTGTTCATGGACCTCATGAACCGAGTGTGTGGACCATACCTTGACAAGTTTGTCATTGTTTTCATCAATGACATACTTATTTACTCAAAGAATGACCAAGAGCACGAAGAACATTTGAGAAAAGTGCTAGAGTTGTTAAGGAAAGAAAATCTGTACGCTAAATTTTCAAAGTGTGCATTTTGGTTGGGAGAAGTTCAATTCCTCGGTCATATAGTGAACAAAGAAGGTATTCAGGTGGATCCAGCAAAGATTGAAACCGTTGAAAAGTGGGAAACCCCGAAAACTCCAAAACACATACGCCATTTTTAGGGCTAGCTGGTTATTACAGGAGATTTATCCAAGATTTTTCCAAAATAGCAAAACCCTTGACTGCATTAACGCATAAAGGGAAGAAATTTGAATGGAAGGATGAACAAGAGAAAGCGTTTCAATTGTTGAAGAAAAAGTTAACTACGGAACCTATATTGTCATTACCTGAAGGGAATGATGATTTTTTGATATATTGTGACGCCTCAAAGCAACGTATCGGTTGTGTATTAATGCAGCGAACGAAGGTAATTGCTTATGCGTCTAGACAATTGAAGATTCACGAGCAGAATTATACGACGCATGATTTGGAATTAGTCGCAGTTGTTTTTGCATTAAAGACTTGGAGGCACTACTTATATGGGGTCAAATGTATTATATATACCGACCACTAAAGTCTTCAACACATATTTAATCCGAAACAACTGAACATGAGGCAGCGCAGATGGATTGAATTATTGAATGATTACGACTTTGAGATTCGTTACCACCTGGGGAAGGCAAATGTGGTAGCCAACGCTTTGAGTAGAAAGGACAGGGAACCTATTCGAGTAAAAGCTATGAATATAATGATTCACACTAACCTTACTACTCAAATAAAGGAGGCGCAACAAGAAGTTTTAAAAGAGGAAAACTTAAGGGATGAAATACCCAAAGGATCGGAGAAGCATCTTAATATTCGGGAAGACGGAACCCGGTATAGGGCTGAAAGAATTTGGGTACCAAAATTTAGAGATATGAGAGAAATGGTACTTAGAGAAGCTCATAAATCCAGATACTCAATATATCATGGAACGGGAAAAATGTACAAGGATCTTAAGAAACATTTTTGGTGGCCAGGTATGAAAGCTAATGTTGCTAAATACGTAGGGGAATGTTTGACGTGTTCTAAGGTCAAAGCTGAGCATCATAAACCATCAGGTCTACTTCAACAACCCGAAATCTCGGAATGGAAATGGGAAAACATTACCATGGATTTCATCACTAAATTGCCAAGGACTGCAAGTGGTTTTGTAACGACCCGGATTTTTCCGATCATTTTATACTTATGAGATTAATATTTACATAAAATAAACCTTACCAACATGATAAGCAATCCAAACTGTTGAGACTTATGTTTTTGAAAAGAGTTTCACACAACGTTTGACCGTCCAATTTGACCGATGATATCACGAACTATATAACACACGATAATTATACGATTATGTATATGTACATATCTATACATATTTAACATGATTTAAGGATGGTTTAACATTTCATTGTGAACTAACAACAATGAGTTATAAGTATACTTTGAGACCACTAACTTAAGTTTTCAAAACGATAACTATATGTAACGTTCTTTGACATATATACTTACGATTATGTGGAGTGCACACTTGTTTGAACTTATCTTGATTATGACGGGGGTTCGGGGGCAGCGCCCCCGATAAGCGGGGTTCAAGGGGTGGCAACCCCTGGCGGGGTCCAAGGGGCAGAGCCCCTGGCTGGGAATTTTTTTTTTTGGGCTAACATTGCTTTATTAAAAATGTCTTATAATTTTATTTTGGCCCGGTTTGACCCAAAAATAAAAGCCCAGTTTTGAGCCTCGTTTACAGTTATAAACCCGTCCATATTTGAATTCTCGTTCCGATTCCTCAAAATTTCTACAAGTATATCTAGGGTATATGTAACCGTATCATACCCAGCTTCTATACGTATTTACTATTGGTATATACCAACAATAAACTTCAATGATCAGCCACTAGACATGATGTTACATGTGGGAACCAGCCATTTAACCTCATGTGTGACTTTTGTGCAAGAAAACAAACTAAATCTCCTATATATCCATCCCATAATCATGCTATTTTGCACACACACACACATACAATTTCATTTCCAATTTTCTTTCAAGTTAATTCACTCCCTAATCTCTCTTCACTTACCTACTCAAGAACGTATCAATATAGTCATCCGATTTCAAGGAGATTACTTCCAATCTTTCAATCCCACTCCACCACTCTTTTGATTCCAAGATTTTTCTTACCTTTTCCAGTAGCTTTGTCCAAGTAACTTGAGGTAGTAACCTTATTCATAACCTTATTCGATTCATATTTATATAGCTATCTTATTTTGTGTTGTAAAATTTTAACAACAAGAACATAGTTTGAGTGATTTCAAACTTGTTCGCAAACTAAATAGATCCTTCTAAATTGATTTTTAAAAACACTTCAAGACCTGTAATATATCATATTATGACAAAATCGGATTAATCATATCTTGGCTAATTAACATAATATTTAATATATATTTACTTATGATTTGATTTTATATATTTCAGGACCACCCGTAAACAACACGAGAAGATTAATCATAAGACCTCATGATTGTACGCAACACGTCATTTGACAACACGGTACTTTATGTACGCAACACGTCATTTGACAACATGGTACCATGGGTCAAGATTAATTCTGATCAATACGAATACGATGGGGTCTTTATTTATTTTATTTAAGCAACTAATTGTGGACCACTAACATCGGACTGCTAACTACGGACTAAGAAAATATTAAAAGTATTAAAAGTATATATATATATATATATATATATATATATATATATATATATATATATATATATATATATATATATAATGATTACTTGAAAAGAAAATATGTTGATATATTATATATATGGTTAGGTTTGTGATATCAATCGGAGACCAAGTCGTGATAAATACCTTCAAGGCAAAAGTGAGTATATAGTCCCACTTTTAAACTCTAAATATTTCGGGATGAGAATACATGCATTTTATGATTTATGTTATGGACACAAGTGATTAAAAATATATATTCTACGTTGAGTTGTACCACTGGCATACTTCCCTGTAACTTGGTAACTATTATTTACATGAGGTATTGTAAACGCGAATCCTGTTGATAGATCTATCGGGCCTGACAACCCCAACCGGACTGGACGACCAGTATTCAACGGTTGCACAGTACTTCGTTTCGGTGACTACACTTGGTACGGTGTAGTAAGATTTCATAATAAAGGGAATATGCGACGTTGATTAAATGTTAAGTATGGTTATCAAGTGCTCAACAACTTAGAATATTTTTATTAAAACGTTTATATATGAAATCTTGTGGTCTATATTTATAACGCTGCCGGCATTAAACCTATATCTCACCAACTTTATGTTGATGTTTTAAGCATGTTTATTCTCAGGTGATAACTAAAAGCTTCCGCTGCAACATGTTGAATTTAAGCAAGATCTTGAGTATGCATATTTGTGTCAAAAATAAAACTGCATATCGGAGGATTTGTAATGTAAAATATGTTGGAGGTCGTATTGTTATTATCACATGTAAAGTTTGTAAGTCTAAGATTTTCGCTAAACGATAATCATTATTAAGTTGTTTAAACCTTGTATTTGTAATAAAAGCTATGGTTTGTATTGTAAAAACGAATGAAGTTTTTGAAAAATGTCGCATATAGAGGTCAATACCTCGCGATGAAATCATATGTTTTTGTATTCGTCCTTATGGTTAAGGTCGGGTTATGACAGGTTTTGATACTAGTTGGGTAATAGTTGATCGTCTCGCCAAATCAGCACACTTCCTGCCAATAAGAGAAGATGACAAGATGGAGAAGTTAGCACGACTGTATTTGAAGGAAGTCGTCTCCAGACATGGAATACTAATCTCTATTATCTCTGGTAGGGATGGCAGATTTATTTCAAGATTCTGGCAGACATTACAGCAAGCATTAGGAACTCGTCTAGACATGAGTACTGCCTATCATCCACAAACTGATGGGCAGAGTGAAAGGATGATACAAACTCTTGAAGACATGCTACGAGCATGTGTTATTGATTTCGAAAACAGTTGAGATCGACATCTACCGTTAGCAGAATTTTGCTACAACAACAGCTACCATTCAAGCATTGAGATGGCGCCGTTTGAAGCACATTATGGTAGAAAGTGTAGGTCTCCGATTTGTTAAAGTGAAGTGGGGGATAGACAGATTACGGGTCCGGAGATAATACAAGAAACTACTGAGAAGATCATCCAAATTCAACAACGGTTAAAAACCGCCCAAAGTGGACAAAAGAGCTACGCTGACATTAAAAGAAAAGATATAGAATTTGAAATTGGAGAAATGGTCATGCTTAAAGTTGCACCTTGGAAAGGCGTTGTTCGATTTGGTAAACGAGGGAAATTAAATCCAAGGTATATTGGACCATTCAAGGTTATTGATCGTGTTGGACCAGTAGCTTACCGACTTGAGTTACCTCAGCAACTCGCAGCAGTACATAACACTTTCCACGTCTCGAATTTGAAGAAATGTTTTGCTAAAGAAGATCTCACTATTCCGTTAGACGAAATCCAAATAAACGAAAAACTTCAATTCATCGAAGAACCCGTCGAAATAATGGATCGTGAGGTTAAAAGACTTAAGCAAAACAAGATACCAATTGTTAAGGTTCGATGGAATGCTCGTAGAGGACCCGAGTTCACCTGGGAACGAGAAGATCAGATGAAAAAGAAATACCCGCACTTATTTCCAGAAGATACTTCAACACCTCCAACTGCTTAAAATTTCGGGACAAAATTTATTTAACGGGTAGGTACTGTAGTGACCCGAACTTTTCCATGTTTATATATATTAAATAAAATTTATATTTATATGATTAAATGTTTCCAACATGTTAAGCAATCAAACTTGTTAAGACATGATTAATTGAAATAGGTTTCATATAGACAATTGACCACCCAAGTTGACCGGTGATTCACGAACGTTAAAACTTGTAAAAACTATATGTTGTCATATATATGGATATATATATATATATATATATATATATATATATATATATATATATATATATATATATATATATATATATATATATATATATATATATATATATATATATATATATATATATATATATATATATATATATATATATAGCTAACATGATATTATGATAAGTAAAAATATCATTAAGTATATTTCCAATGAACTACATATGTAAAAAAACAAGACTACTAACTTAATGATTTCGAAACGAGACATATATGTAATGATTATCGTTGTAACAACATTTAACTGTATATATATCATACTAAGATATATTAATATATCATAATATAATGATAATGTAATAATTTAACATCTCTTTAGATATAATAAACAATGGGTTAACAACATTTTACAAAATCGTTAACCTAAAGGTTTCAAAACAACCCTTACATGTAACGACTAACGATGACTTAACGACTCAGTTAAAATGTATATACATGTAGTGTTTTAATATGTATTCATACACTTTTGAAAAACTTCAAGACACTTATCAAAATACTTCTACTTAACAAAAATGCTTACAATTATATCCTTGTTCATTTTCATCAACAATTCTACTCGTATGCACCCGTATTCATACTCGTACAATACACACTTTTAGATGTATGTACTATTGGTATATACACTCCAATGATCAGCTCTTAGCAGCCCATGTGAGTCACCTAACACATGTGGGAACCATCATTTTGTAACACCCCGCCAAAATCGCCATTGATGCGGATGTTAACTCTGGTCCCAGTGCTCGGCTTGACTTCTAAGTAACAGCAAAGTTTTACAGCGGAAGCAAAGTATCTAAGTACCTGAGACAAAACATGCTTAAAGTGTCAACCAAAATGGTTGAGTGAACAACATAGGTTTAATAATTATAACAAGTTTTAGACCACAAGATTTAAATAAGCGGTTTAATCAGTCCGGTAATAGTGCTAGTGTATATGATATCGATACTAACCATTGGTTACCCTAAACACATCACGTTCGTGTCGTTCATCGTTATTATGTATCCATTGACCAGCGGTCATCCGGATAGAGACGGCACCCTCAATAGCGCTATCACAATAACTAAGCTTGCCTTTATACGTAGCAACTAACGATATCATGGTAGGGATTAAGCATGAATCAAAGCATGTTAGCAAACAATTTGAACTGATCAAAAGAAAGTTTGAGTACTCGTGTCTAAGCGTAAAATAGTTTAAAAGGAAGCATGTGTCTCACCCCAAAGTTATAAAAACAGTTAAGAAATAGTAAAAAGAGGGGCTATGAAGTTCACCTCAATAGCAGATAGATATTCCACGTAAGTTATATGATCGGAGTGTTGAACACGGAGGTCTCAACCTAGAGATGTTATGTTTGATTAGTTAATGTCTAATAGACATAAAGTTTGTTTATTAATATAGCAAAATTATATTAACAGTGACCATTTTCGAGAAAAGTTACATTTATATAAGTAATAATAATATACTTAGTGTTATTAAGTGTTACTATATAATTAAGTGTATAAGTTATACTAATAATAGTATGATTATTTACTTTAATCAATTATTATGTATCTTTTCATTATATGTTACGTATATAATTATACCTATGTGATACATACATATATATTCTTTATTTATTATTATACATGTATGTGTTCTTAACTATATGGTATATATATATATATTAAGTGTATGTGTTACATATATATAAGTGTAAGATGATAAATATATATACACTTATTACTTTTATTATTAAGTTTACTAACTTATATAGCTTACATAATACACATCCATTCATACATACACACGTACATGTATATATATATACACATACCTATACACGTATGTATATATTTACATATACACACACACATACCTATAATGTATACATGCACATACGTACGTATGCATGCATGCATGCACGTATATTACTATCATTATCACTATTTTCTAATCTTCATTTACGTACATAAGATCATAAACCACTAGTTTAACTCTTAACCTATATCATAACCATGAATGATAATTATTCATATTCATACTCTTTAACTTATTTAACTAGTTCCATCATGGTTCTTAATCTTAATAACCTAACCAATTATCAATCATTAACGATAACTTTTTATCCATTTACTTATCTAGTTTATATATCAAGATCATAATCTTTCATTATCCTTCTAAACCTTATTAACATACTTAATCTTGTTAATCATAATAACCAATCATACTTTCAACTTATTAATCATCTAACTTATTCATAGTCTTTTAAGCTTTACAACCTTTAACCCTATTGATCACATCATAATCTAGTTCACTTTTATTTATAAACATAATCATGATTCAATAACCTTAACTTATGGATCTCAAACATTATCTATAATCTTTTAACCTTATTAACTAGTTCATATCATAATAATTATTCTTACATCCTATTCTTAATAATTATATTTATTATTCATAATCTTTATGATCTTTATTAAACATCATGATCAATTATTAATCTATAAAACCGTACCTTTTATCTTAATCATAACCTAATAACATTAATCGCCACATAAAATCCTAACCTTTTTATCATATTCAATCTATAAATCATAATACATAATCATATTCATCAACACTAATCTTTTAATCATAATAAATCCATACTCATAATCGTTTATCAATCTTTTTAAACCTTATACTTAATCTTTTAATCATATTCATCTCATTCATTAATTCTCTATCATCATGATCATACTTATAAACCCTAACCTTTTTAATCATCATTACTTAATTATATTCAATATTCATTAACAAATTATTACTTCTTCATAACCATAATCTATTTATCTTTATTCATTATCCTTTATTATAATCATGTTCATCATACCTATAACTTTTATTTATTTTAATTAACTTTTATCAACATTCATCTTATTCATAATCATTAATCATAATATTTTCTCATATTCATAATCTTTTATCATACTCAAGTTACTTGATTATATTAACCTTATAAATTTATTCATAACCTATATCATAATCATTATCTTCATACACAATGTTCATGAC
The DNA here is from genome assembly GCF_046630445.1 of Rutidosis leptorrhynchoides. Lineage (NCBI taxonomy): Eukaryota > Viridiplantae > Streptophyta > Magnoliopsida > Asterales > Asteraceae > Rutidosis > Rutidosis leptorrhynchoides. The sequence goes on along the minus strand of NC_092341.1, from coordinate 196,662,142 downwards.
CTTATTTATATTAACTAAAATAAATTAAAAGTATAATTAACACTAGGGTTTAGGAATATATACCTTAGGAGGTTATGATTAAGAAAAACGCGATGAATATGGACCAAAACAGGAACTGAGTTACAGCAGAAATCTGGCAGAAGATCATGACCCAAACAAAGGCTTTCTTGGGTCTGTTTTAGCTCGCAAACAAGCAGGGAAACCAGAAGTAAAATGCAGCAACAATGGGTTGATTATGGGGCTATTTTGGGGCGGTTTTGGGTGGTGTTTGATGGTGTTTCACAGCTACAAAAACAGCAGGTAGAGTGGTGATATAGGGCTGAAAACAGACAGCAAAAACGGACTGTGATTGTGGCGGTTTGGTGGCGGGTTTACGGTGGACTTTGGCAAAAATCCAGGAGCTTGTGGTGGCGGTTTACCACAGCAACAAAGATGCAAAAGGGTGGAGAATTGGGCTGTTAAAATGGGGCAGCAGGTGGCGGTGGAAGTTTTGGGTTAAGATTCACCTTGAAAAGAAACTGAGTTAGATTAACAGTTACCTTTGAAAAGAAACGAGTTATCGTATTAACACAACAATTCTTCTTGTTTGCTTCTTGATTTCGTTCTCTCCGTTTACCCGTTTCAATCTTTATGATCGTGTACTTTAGTTTTTGATGAATAAACGAGACTGAATGTTTGTTTTGATGGAGGAATAAATCTAGCGAGAGTTATTTTTAGTTAGATGGTTTGGTTGTAAGTTCACGATATATATGAGAGATTGATTGATATCCTAGTAACAATATATCTTTCCAATCCAACTAATTCAATTAGCTAGCTTTACGGCCGAGAAAAACTCAGAAATTGATAATTTTTGAACAATAAAAAATGGATGTGATATAATTTTTACGTACATAAAGATAAGTAGTAAATGTGTTTGACCTTTTCTACTCAAAAGATTTATATAATGTTAATATTTAAGATAATTAGTAATTTATTTATGCTTATTGTGTAAGTAATAATATTCCATCCATACATATCGCTTAAGTTCCAAGTTTGTTGTTATTATTAACTTTATTTAATTTAACGTACTCAATTATTTTCTCTTTATTATTGTAAGATGATACTATATGTATAATTGTTCTAGTAAATAAATGAATGTGGTATACATCCATGACAACAAGGAAATAAGTATAGCCAGCTACAATGATTGTATTTTCTGGATTTTTGACTTTTGATATTTTTGAATTGTAACTTGCAGGCAATTGTAACTAGGTGAATTTTTTTTTACGGTATTTATTATTTATTATGTATTTTATATATTTATTATTATTATTATTATTATTATTATTATTATTATTATTATTATTATTATTATTATTATTATTATTATTATTATTATTATTATTATTATTATTATTATTATTATTATTATTATTATTATTATTATTATTATTATTATTATTATTATTATTATTATTATTAAGGTTATAATTATTTTAGTTACATTTTATTTATTTATTAGACCCTAATCTTTTATTAGTTGCTGTTTTGGTTCATATTAATTTATATATTAGTTTTTAAAGTTTAAGTATTGTCACCTTTAAGTATTAATATATAGTTTATATTATTTATTAAGTACTAGGGTTAGGGTTTATTATTTAATATTAAAGGGTATTAGGATTTTGTAGTTAATAGTTAGGGTTTTAGTATTATTTACTTTATGTATTATATCCGGATAACAACCTTAATGCTAATACTCAAAGTATGACCTTGAAACCCTAAGGGAAATTTGGTAAATTTATAAGGGAAAAGTGAGGGTTGTTATACATTTGGCAACTAGCATGAAATATCTCATAAAATTACAAAAATATTAGTAATCATTCATGACTTATTTACATGTAAACAAAATTACACATCCTTTATATCTAATCCATATACCAACGACCAAAAAAACCTACAAATACTTTCATTCTTCAATTTTCTTCATCTAATTGATCTCTCTCAAGTTCTATCTTCAAGTTCTAAGTGTTCTTCATAAATTCTATAAGTTCTAGTTTCATAAAATCAAGAATACTTCCAAATTTGCTAGCTTACTTCCAATCTTGTAAAGTGATCATCCAATCTCAAGAAATCTTTCATATTTACAGTAAGATATCTTTCTAATATAAGGTAATACTCATATTCAAACTTTGTTTCAATTTCTATAACTTTAACAATCTTATTTCGAGTGGAAATCTTACTTGAACTTGTTTTCGTGTCATGATTTTGCTTCAAGAACTTTCAAGCCATCCAAGGATCCTTTGAAGCTAGATCTAATTTTCTCATTTCCAGTAGGTTTATCCACAAAACCTGAGGTAGTAATGATGTTCATAACATCATTCGATTCATATATATAAAACTACCTTATTCGAAGGTTTAAACTTGAAATCACTAGAACATAGTTTAGTTAATTCTAAACTTGTTCGCAAACAAAAGTTAATCCTTCTAACTTGACTTCTAGAATCAACTAAATACATGTTCTATATCTATATGATATGCTAACTTAATGATTTAAAACTGGAAAACATGAAAAACACCGTAAAACCGGATATACGCCGTCGTAGTAACACCGCGAGCTGTTTTGGGTTAGTTAATTAAAAACTATGATAAACTTTGATTTAAAAGTTGTTCTTTTGGGAAAATTATTTTTCTTATGAACATGAAACTATATCCAAATATCATGGTTAAACTCAAAGTGGAAGTATGTTTTTCAAAATGGTCATCAAGACGTCGTTCTTTCGACTGAAATGACTACCTCTTACAAAAACGACTTGTAACTTATATTTCCGACTATAAACCTATACTTTTTCTATTTAGATTCATAAAATAGAGTTCAATATGAAACCATAGCAAATTGATTCACTCAAAACGGATTTAAAACGAAGAAGTTATGGGTAAAACAAGATTGGATATTTTTTGATTGTTGTAGCTACGGGAAATATTGTAACAATTCTATACAAATCATATCCTAGCTAACTTGTATTGTATTATAAATGTATTCTAATATATTATGTAATCTTGGGATACCATAGACACGTATGCAAATGTTTTGACATATCATATCGGCCCATCTATATATATTATTTGGAACAACCATAGACACTCTATATGCAGTAATGTTGGAGTTAGCTATACAGGATTGAGGTTGATTCCAAAAATATATATACCTTGAGGTGTGATCTAGCCTGAGACGTGTATACACTGGGTCGTGGATTGGGTCAAGATAATATATATCAATTTATTTTCTGTACATCTAACTATGGACAACTAGTTGTAGGTTACTAACGAGGACAGCTGACTTAATAAACTTAAAACATTAAAATGTATTAAAAATGTTGTAAATATATTTTGAACATACTTTGATATATATGTACATATTTGTTATAGGTTCGTGAATCGACCAGTGGCCAAGTCTTACTTCCCGACGAAGTAAAAATCTGTGAAAGTGAGTTATAGTCCCACTTTTAAAATCTAATATTTTGGAATGAGAATACATGCAAATTTATAAATGTTTTACGAAATAGACACAAGTAAATGAAACTACTTTATATGGGTGAATGATCAAAGCCGAATATGCCCCTTTTTAGCTTAGTAGCCTAAGAATTTGGGAACAGACCCCCAAATTGACGTGAATCCTAAAGATATATCTATCGGTCCCAACAAGCCCCATTATGGAATTTGGAATGCTTTAGTACTTCGAAATTATCATGTCCGATGGGTGTCCCAGAATGATGGGGATATTTTATATGCATCTTGTTAATGTCGGTTACCAGGTACCGTATGAATGATTTTTATCTCTATGTATGGGATGTATTGAAATATGAAATCTTGTGGTCTATTATTTCGATTGATAAATATATATGTTAAACTTATAACTCACCAACATTTTTGTTGACGTTTAAAGCATGTTTATTCTCAGGTGATTATTAAGAGCTTCTGCTGTTGCATACTAAAATAAGGACAAGATTTGGATTCCATGCTTGTATGATATTATGTAAAAACTGCATTCAAGAAACTTATTTTTGATGTAATATATTCTTATTATAAGCCATTATGTAATGGTCGTGTGTAAACAGTATATTTTAAATTATCATTATTTGATAATATACGTAATGCTTTTTAAACCTTTATAGATAAAATAAAGGTTATGGTTGTTTTAAAAATGAATGCAGTCTTAGAAAAATGTCCCATATAGAGGTCAGAACCTTACAACGAAATCAATTAATATGGAACGTTAATAATCAATATGAACGGGACATTTCATATGTATACCTATAACTGTTGTTGTAGAATTGTTGCGAGATTCAAAATAATGATTGTTGATTCCCGGTAATTGGTATGGCAATACTCGTTACTAGATGCAGACGAATATATGATAAGGTTTTAATGAACAAATATAATGGTTCTTCGAAGAGACTTAAGCCAATGAGTAATGAAGTTGCTGGTAAGTTTACTACTAATGTGGCAGAATATAAAAGGTTCCCCGACAACGATGACGAAAGGCAGACTTATACATCAAGGCTATAATAAGGCTAATCCGAATGAAAGTCGAAGTTGACTTGCTGGAGCTGTGACAAAATTTGCTAATTTGGAAAGAGATTGCAAAGTTATTTTCGGTAATAACAACGTTAAAGGAATTAGCACAGCTACGTGTTAAACGTTTACTCAGTTTTCGAGAGTTTTTCAGGTGCATAACTATATGCATCAATCTTTTCTTTCGTAGGTAAAGTGCGGTTGGTTCATCCTCTCGATTGAGGTGTTTTCAAGAATCATGAAAGTTTGAACGCAGATTGTAATCGTCAAGATACAAATGAGGTTTAAGATGAAATCAAGTGGCAAACTTGAAGAAATGTTTAGTTTCATATGTTATAATCAATATTTTAATTTATTTTAATTGTCCAATGTTATTAGTCGATAGTTGATAGTCCACAGTTAACAGTCGAATAATTCATATATCGTTTAATATATAATATTTGAATTAATTAATACGTATCGTGACCCGTGTACATGTCTCAGACTCGATCACAACTCAAAGTATATATATTATTGTAGAATCAACCTCAACCCTGTATAGCTAACTCAATCATTACTGCATATAGAGTGTCTATGGTGATTTCAAATAATATATATAGATGCGTCGATATGATATGTCAAAACCTTGTATACGTGTCCCGATATTTAAAGTGCATAAAATAAATAACAGAAATTAAATGACGATAAATAAAATTGCGAGAATTAAAATTGCGATAATAAATTGCGATAATTAAATGTAATTAGTTAGCTAGGTACAGTTAGCAAGGTACAGTTAGCTAGGAACAGTTAGCGTGGATTCTTAACAATATTCCTCTCATAGTTAAATTGTTTGTTTCTAACAAATTTTATTTTGTCTAATGTTTTTCTTCATTATGTCACTTGTTGGATTCTGATAGGTCAAAATCCAAATATGAAATTGAATGAAAATGGTTATTCTGCGGTGAACGGATACGTATATCTGTGGGTGTAAGTAGGATAGTAAATGACCGTTGAATCAGATTCGAAGAATATACAGTGTAACTTATTAATGTGAAATCTAAATATTCCTCGGGTATTACCTACCCGTTAAAATATATTCACCATTAACAGTTTGTACAAAAGAATTTTTTTTTAAATTACAATCTTTATGAAAACATATATACATATATATATTTTCTTCAGATGTAATCATGGATTTAATGAGTTAATATAGTATTAAACTCATTTGGTTTACCGTCAAAGCTAGAATACATAATCTCTAAAACATTAGAGATTACATAATTGCCATGAAGAACGAAGATAATTGATGTAAAATGATACGTAGAACGATGATTATACTCGAGGTACAGAATGTGATGTTGAGGCATGGATAGTTGATGGTACTGGTACTGTTTATTGATGGTACTATTGGTGCCGATGATGTTGCTGAAGCTGGTAAATTTTGCACCATATTCTCCAAATTAATTACTCGAGCGTGAAGTTCGTTGACTTCTTCTATTATTCCGGGATGATTGTCAGTCGGAACGAGCGGATGATTGAGATCTAGGATTTGAGATAGTATATAATCGTGGCGAGATACTCTGGAAATGAGTGTGGAAATGGTGTTTCGAATGGGTTCGCCAGTAAATGCTTCAGGTTCTTCGCTAAGAGGGGAATGTGGTGGATGGAAAGGATCACCTTCTTCTTGTCTCCAATGACTAAGTAGGCTACGAACCCATCCCCACTTCATCCAGAATTAGTGATGACTGATTGGTTGATCCATTCCAGTTACACTGCTTTTGGAGCTCGAGTGGAAATCCATATTGAAATAGCTGTCGGAATAACTATCGGAATAGCTATCGAAATCTGAGAGACTCGAACTGGTTGAGGGATTCATCTTGTACGATCAGATGAAGAATTTTTGATAAGAAATAGATTATAGGATGTAGATTAGTACCCTATAATACATAATTTACATATGCATATATAATACTAAAATCTCATAAGTTACGGAGGAATCTACGGAAGCTGTCAGGTAAATTCTATAGTAACATATACGCTAAGATATGAATTTTGTCTATTCACTATTTATGCAATCAATGCAGTAAGATGTGTCTAGACGAAGAATGATAATCAGGTAATTTCCTAAGGACGATAAGTAGGTAATTTTTGACATGAAATGTTAAGCAAAACTTTTGACATGCAGACACGGTCGAAGTCCAGACTCACTAATGCATCTAAGCAACTATCAGTTAGACACACTAATGCAAGACCTGGTTCGCTAAGATCATCGCTCTGATACCACATGAAACGACCCGTCCTAATCCATAAGGATGAATACAATAACATATGATTACATCACGAGGTATTTGACCTCTATATGATACATTTTACAAACATTGCATTCGTTTTTAAAAGACAAACTTTATTTACATCGAAATTTGACGGCATGCATCCCATTTCATAATATGTCCAACTATAATTGACTAAATAATAATCTTGATGAACTCAACGACTCGAATGTAACGTCTTTTGGAATATGTCATGAATGACTCCAAGTAATGTCTCTAAAATGAGCAAATGCACAGCGGAAGATTTCTTTCATACCTGAGAATAAACATGCTTTCAAGTGTCAACCAAAAGGTTGGTGAGTTCAATAGTTTATCATAATCATTCATTTCCATCATTTTAATAGACCACAAGATTTACATTTTCTCATAAATATCGTCCCACGCATAGAGACAAAAATATCATTCATATGGATTGAACACCTAGTAACCGACCTTAACAAGATGCATATAGAATATCCCCATCATTCCAGAACACCCATCGGACATGATACACTTGAAGTACTAAACCATTCCAAATTCCAGAATGGGGCTTGTTGGGCCCGATAGATCTATCTTTAGGATTCGCGTCAATTAGGGGGTCTGTTCCCTAATTCTTAGGCTAACAAGCTAAAAGGGGCATATTCGGCTTCGATCATTCAACCATATAATGTAGTTTCGAATACTTGTGTCTATTTCGTAAAACATTTATAAAAGCGCATGTATTCTCAGTCCCAAAAATATATATATTGTAAAAGCATTTAAAAAGGGAGTAATGAAACTCACAATACAGTATTTTATAGTAAAAACACATATGATGACACTGAACAATGCAGGGTTGGCCTCGGATTCACGAACCTATATCAAGTATATATATATATTAACACAAAATAATACTCGAACAAGTTTATGTCTACTTATTAGTGATATAAATTATATGTTTCAATAATTCATTTATTAATATTAATATAATAAATTCTTTATTAAAGTATTTTAATAATTTATTTATAATTATAATATTTATCATTCTTTAATAGTAAGAATTTATATTAAGGTTTATATGATAAAAATATATAGATATTTATATTAATTAGTATATTTTATATATAGCTTAATTAATATCATTTTAATAATAAAATTATAATAATATATAATATTAATATTTTTGTAATGTATTTTTGTAAAATAAGATTTATTTGCAATAATAACCATAATAGTGATAATAATGATACTAGTAATAATAATACTTCATTTAAATCGTATCTTAATTATCATTTGTATTCATAACTTTTAATTCATAATCTCAACAACATTTTTAATCAATACATAATACTTAGAATTTATTTTCCTAATCATAATATTAACAACATATTAACTAAATCATTTTTATGGTAATAATCATAATAATAATAATAAAAGATAATAATAAAAGTGACGAAGATTATACCATCCTAATCTTATCCTCATCATTTCATCATTATCATAATCTAAACCTAATTGCGATCATCATTTCATTGTTTTCACTTCATCACCGTGTCATCTTACTCGCCACCATACTCATCATCATATCGTGATATCATCATCATTCATCTAAAATCGTACATCATTACTTAATCTATCATCATAACACCCTCATACTCGATTAGCTTATCGTTATCATAATCAATCATAATCATACCCATAATAATAAATCATAATCATGATCATAAATCATAATCATAATCTCACTCATCATCCTTACATAATCATGTATCAACTTCATCATTTCAACATCCCCTTTATCATTTCATATATATAAATGATTCTACCAACTCCTCGTACTTCCTCCTTTTATTTCCTGGGTCTCGGTTGAAATGTCACGTTCTTATTGATTAAAAACGTTCCATATTAATTGATTTCGTTGCGAGGTTTTGACCTCTATATGAGACGTTTTTCAAAGACTGCATTCATTTTAAAACAAACCATAACCTTTATTTCATCAATAAAGGTTTAAAAAGATTTACGTAGATTATCAAATAATGATAATCTAAAATATCATGTTTACACGCGACCATTACATAATGGTTTACAATACAAATATGTTACAACGAAATAAGTTTCTTGAATGCAGTTTTTACACAATATCATACAAGCATGGACTCCAAATCTCGTCCTTATTTAAGTATGCGACAGCGGAAGCTCTTAATAATCACCTAAGAATAAACATGCTTAAAACGTCAACAAAAATGTTGGTGAGTTATAGGTTTAACCTATATATTATCAAATCATAATAATAGACCACAAGATTTCATATTTCAATACACATCCCATACATAGAGATAAAAATCATTCATATGGTGAACACCTGGTAACCGACATTAACAAGATGCATATTTAAGAATATCCCCATCATTCTGGGACACCCTTCGGATATGATATAAATTTCGAAGTACTAAAGCATCCGGTACTTTGGATGGGGTTTGTTAGGCCCAATAGATCTATCTTTAGGATTCGCGTCAATTAGGGTGTCTGTTCCCTAATTCTTAGATTACCAGACATAATAAAAAGGGGCATATTCGATTTCGATAATTCAACCATAGAATGTAGTTTCATGTACTTGTGTCTATTTTGTAAATGATTTATAAAACATGCATGTATTCTCATCCCAAAAATATTAGATTTTAAAAGTGGGACTATAACTCACTTTCACAGATTTTTTACGTCGTCGGGAAGTAAGACTTGGCCACTGGTCGATTCACGAACCTATAACAAATATGTACATATATATCAAAGTATATTCAAAATATATTTAAAATACTTTTAATACATTTTGATGTTTTAAGTTTATTAAGTCAGCTGTCCACGTTAGTAACCTACAACTAGTTGTCCACAGTTAGATGTACAGAAATAAATCGATATATATTATCTTGAATCAATCCACGACCCAGTGTATACATATCTCAGTATTGATCACAACTCAAACTATATATATTTTGAAATTAACCTCAACCCTGTATAGCTAACTCCAACATTTACATATAGTGTGTCTATGGTTGTTCCGAAATATATAAAGATGTGTCGACATGATAGGTCGAAACATTGTATACGTGTCTATGGTATCTCAAGATTACATAATATATAATACAAGTTGATTAAGTTATGGTTGGAATAGATTTGTTACCAATTTTCACGTAGCTAAAATGAGTAGTTTTTACCAATTTTGTTTTGCTCGCCATTTCTTCGTTTCTAATCCGTTTTGAGTGATTTAAGCGGCCACGGTTTCGTATTGAAATTGACTTTATGAAACTAAACAGAAAAGGTATAGGTTTATAGTCGGAAATACAAGTTACAAGTCGTTTTTGAAAGAGGTAGTCATTTCCGTCGAAAGAACGACATCTTGATGACTGTTTTTAAAAACATACTTTCACTTTGAGTTAAACCATGATTTTTGGATATGGTTTCATGTTCATAAGAAAAATTATTTTCCCAGAAGTATAGCTTTTAAAAACAGCCCCTGGTTGTAACTACGACGGCGTAAATCCGGTTTTATGGTGTTTATCGTGTTTCTGGGTTTTAAATCATTAAGTTAGCATATCATATAGATATAGATCATGTGTATAGTTGATTTTAAAAGTGTAATTAGAAGGATTAACTTTATTTGTGAACAAGTTTAGAATTAACTAAACTATGTTCTAGTGATTACTAGTTTACCACTTCGAATATGATAGCTTTTTATGTATGAATCGAATGATGTTATGAACATCATTACTACCTTAATTCCTTGGATAAACATACTGGAAAAGAGAAAAATAGATCTAGCTTCAATGGATCCTTGGATGGCTCGAAGTTCTTGAAGCAGAATCATGACACGAAAACAAGTTCAAGTAAGATCATCACTTGAAATAAGATTGTTATAGTTATAGAAATTGAACCAAAGTTTGAATATGATTATTACCTTGTATTAGAATGATAACCTACAGTAAGAAAAAAAGATTTCTTGAGGTTGGATGATCACCTTACAAGATTGGAAGTAAGCTAGCAAACTTGAAAGTATTCTTGATTTTATGTAACTAGAACTTGTAGAATTTATGATGAACACTTAGAACTTGAAGTTAGAACTTGAGAGAGATCAATTAGATGAAGAAAATTGAAGAATGAAAGTGTTTGTAGGTGTTTTTAGTCGTTGGTGTATGGATTAGATATAAAGGATATGTAATTTTGTTTTTATGTAAATAAGTCATGAATGATTACTCATATTTTTGTAATTTTATGAGATATTTCATGCTAGTTGCCAAATGATGGTTCCCACATGTGTTAGGTGACTCACCTGGGCTGCTAAGAGCTGATTATTGGAGTATATATACCAATAGTACATACATCTAAAAGTTGTGTATTGTACGAGTACGAATACGGGTGCATACAAGTAGAATTGTTGATGAAACTGAACGAGGATGTAATTGTAAGAATTTTTGTTAAGTAGAAGTATTTTGATAAGTTTCTTGAAGTATTTCAAAAGTGTATGAATACATATTAAAACACTACATGTATATACATTTTAACTGAGTCGTTAAGTCATCGTTAGTCGTTACATGTAAGTGTTGTTTTGAAACCTTTAGGTTAACGATCTTGTTAAATGTTGTTAACCCAATGTTTATAATATCAAATGAGATTTTAAATTATTATATTATCATGATATTATGATGTACGAATATCTCTTAATATGATATATATACATTAAATGTCGTTACAACGATAATCGTTACATATATGTCTCGTTTCAAAATCATTAAGTTAGTAGTCTTGTTTTTACATATGTAGTTCATTGTTAATATAATTAATGATATGTTTAATTATCATAATATCATGTTAACTATATATATAACCATATATATGTCATCATATAGTTTTTACAAGTTTTAACGTTCGTGAATCACCGGTCAACTTGGGTGGTCAATTGTCTATATGAAACCTATTTTAATTAATCAAGTCTTAACAAGTTTGATTACTTAACATGTTGGAAACTTTTAATCATGTAAATATCAATTTCATTTAATATATAAAAACATGGAAAAGATCGGGTCACTACAGTACCTACCCGTTAAATAAATTTCGTCCCGAAATTTTAAGCTGTTGAAAGTGTTGACGAATCTTCTGGAAATAGATGCGGGTATTTCTTCTTCATCTGATCTTCACGCTCCCAGTTGAACTCGAGTCCTCTACGAGCATTCCATCGAACCTTAACAATCGGTATCTTGTTTTGTTTAAGTCTCTTAACCTCACGATCCATTATTTCGACGGGTTCTTCAATGAATTGAAGTTGTTCATTGATTTGGATTTCGTCCAACGGAATAGTGAGATCTTCTTTAGCAAAACATTTCTTCAAATTCGAGACGTGGAAAGTGTTATGTACATTCGCAAGTTGTTGAGGTAACTCAAGTCGGTAAGCTACAGGTCCGACACGATCAATAATCTTGAATGGTCCAATATACCTTGGATTTAATATCCCTCGTTTATCAAATCGAACAACACCTTTCCAAGGTGCAACCTTAAGCATGACCATCTCTCCAATTTCAAATTCTATGTCTTTTCTTTTAATGTCGGCGTAGCTCTTTTTGAAACCTTTAGGTTAACGATCTTGTTAAATGTTGTTAACCCAATGTTTATAATATCAAATGAGATTTTAAATTATTATATTATCATGATATTATGATGTACGAATATCTCTTAATATGATATATATATATACATTAAATGTCATTACAACGATAATCGTTACATATATGTCTCATTTCAAAATCATTAAGTTAGTAGTCTTGTTTTTACATATGTAGTTCATTGTTAATATAATTAATGATATGTTTACTTATCATAATATCATGTTAACTATATATATAACTATATATATGTCATCATATAGTTTTTACAAGTTTTAACGTTCGTGAATCACCGGTCAACTTGGGTGGTCAATTGTCTATATGAAACCTATTTTAATTAATCAAGTCTTAACAAGTTTGATTGCTTAACATGTTGGAAACATTTAATCATGTAAATATCAATTTCATTTAATATATAAAAACATGGAAAAGTTCGGGTCACTACAGTACCTACCCGTTAAATAAATTTCGTCCCGAAATTTTAAGCTGTTGAAAGTGTTGACGAATCTTCTGGAAATAGATGCGGGTATTTCTTCTTCATCTGATCTTCACGCTCCCAGTTGAACTCGAGTCCTCTACGAGCATTCCATCGAACCTTAACAATCGGTATCTTGTTTTGTTTAAGTCTCTTAACCTCACGATCCATTATTTCGACGGGTTCTTCAATGAATTGAAGTTGTTCATTGATTTGGATTTCGTACAACGGAATAGTGAGATCTTCTTTAGCAAAACATTTCTTCAAATTCAAGACGTGGAAAGTGTTATGTACATTCGCAAGTTGTTGAGGTAACTCAAGTCGGTATGCTACAGGTCCGACACGATCAATAATCTTGAATGGTCCAATATACCTTGGATTTAATATCCCTCGTTTATCAAATCGAACAACACCTTTCCAAGGTGCAACCTTAAGCATGACTATCTCTCCAATTTCAAATTCTATGTCTTTTCTTTTAATGTCGGCGTAGCTCTTTTTGTCGACTTTGGGCGGTTTTCAACCATTGTTGAATTTGGATGATCTTCTTGGTAGTTTCTTGTATTATCTCTGGACCCGTAATCTGTCTATCCCCCACTTCACTCCAACAAATCGGAGACCTGTACTTTCTACCATAAAGTGCTTCAAACGGCGCCATCTCAATGCTTGAATGGTAGTTGTTGTTTTAGGAAAATTCTACTAATGGTAGATGTCGATCCCAACTGTTTCTGATAACACATGCTCGTAGCATGTCTTCAAGAATTTGTATCGTCCTTTCGCTCTGCCCATCAGTTTGTGGATGATAGGCAGTACTCATGTCTAGACGATTTCCTAATGCTTGCTGTAATGTCTGCCAGAATCTTGAAATAAATCTGCCATCCCTATCAGAGATAATAGAGATTGGTATTCCATGTCTGGAGACGACTTTCTTCAAATACAGTCGTGCTAACTTCTCCATCTTGTCATCTTCTCTTATTGGAAGGAAGTGTGCTGACTTGGTGAGACGATCAACTATTACCCAAATAGTATCATAGCCACTTACAGTCCTTGGCAATTTAGTGATGAAATCCATGGTAATGTTTTCCCATTTCCATTCCAGGATCTCGGGTTGTTGAAGTAGACCTGATGGTTTCTGATGCTCAGCTTTGACCTTAGAACACGTCAAACATTCTCCTATGTATTTAGCAACATCGGCTTTCATACCCTGCCACTAAAATTGTTTCTTGAGATCCTTGTACATCTTCCCCGTTCCAGGATGTATTGAGTATCTGGTTTTATGAGCTTCTCTAAGTACCATTTCTCTCATATCTCCAAATTTTGGTACCCAAATCCTTTCAGCCCTATACCGGGTTCCGTCTTCCCGAATATTAAGATGCTTCTCCGATCCTTTGTGTATTTCATCCTTTAAATTTCCCTCTTTTAAAACTCCTTGTTGCACCTCCTTTATTTGAGTAGTAAGGTTATTGTGAATCATTATATTCATAGATTTTACTCGAATGGGTTCTCTGTCCTTCCTGCTCAAGGTGTCGGTTACCTCATTTGCCTTCCCCGGGTGGTAACGAATCCAAAGTCGTAATCATTCAACAATTCAATCCACCTACGCTGCCTCATATTCAGTTGTTTCTGATTAAATATGTGTTGAAGACTTTTGTGGTCGGTATATATAATACTTTTGACCCCATATAAGTAGTGCCTTCAAGTCTTTAATGCAAAAACAACCGCGCCTAATTCCAAATCATGCGTTGTATAATTTTGTTCGTGAATCTTCAATTGTCTAGACGTATAAGCAATCATCTTCGTTTATTGCATTAATACACAACCGAGACCTTGCTTTGATGCGTCACAATAAATCACAAAATCATCATTCCCTTCAGGCAATGACAATATAGGTACCGTAGTTAGCTTTTTCTTCAATATCTGAAATGCTTTCTCTTGTTCATCCTTCCATTCAAATTTCTTCCCTTTATGCGTTAATGCAGTCAACGGTTTTACTATTCTGGAAAAGTCTTGGATGAACCTTCTGTAGTAACCAGCTAGTCCTAAAAACTGGCGTATGTGTTTCGGAGTTTTCGGGGTTTCCCACTTTTCAACAGTTTCTATCTTTACCAGATCCACCTTAATACCTTCTTTGTTCACTATGTGACTGAGGAATTGAACTTCTTCCAACCAAAATGCACACTTTGAAAACTTAGCTTACAATTCTTCCTTCCTCAATACTTCTAACACCTTTCTCAAATGTTCACCGTGTTCTTGGTCATTCTTTGAGTAAATAAGTATGTCATCAATGAAAACAATGACAAACTTGTCAAGGTATGGTCCACACACTCGGTTCATAAGGTCCATGAACACAGCTGGTGCATTAGTTAAACCAAACGGCATGACCATAAACTCGTAATGACCGTAACGTGTTCTGAAAGCAGTCTTTGGAATATCATCTTCTTTCACCCGCATTTGATGATACCCGGAACGTAAGTCAATCTTTGAATAAACAGACGAGAATTGTAGTTGATCAAATAAGTCGTCGATTCTCGGTAGTGGGTAGCGGTTCTTGATGGTAAGTTTGTTTAACTCTCGGTAGTCGATACACAACCTGAATGTACCATCTTTCTTCTTGACAAACAAAACAGGAGCTCCCCACAGTGATGTGCTTGGTCGAATGCAACCACGCTCTAAAAGTTCTTCTAATTGGCTTTGCAGTTCTTTCATCTCGCTGGGTGCGAGTCTGTAAGGAGCACGAGCTATTGGTGCAACTCCTGGTACAAGATCTATTTGAAATTCAATGGATCGATATGGGGTTAATCCCGGTAATTCTTTCGAAAATACATCGGGAAATTCTTTTGTGACGAGAACATCATTGATGCTCTTTTTTCAGTTTGTACTTTCTCGACGTGTGCTAGAATAGCATAGCAACCTTTTCTTATTAGTTTTTGTGCCTTCAAATTACTAATAAAATGTAGCTTCGTGTTGCCCTTTTCTCCGTACACCATTAAGGGTTTTCCTTTTTTTCGTATAATGAGAATTGCATTTTTGTAACAAACGATCTCTGCTTTCACTTCTTTCAACCAGTCCATACCGATTATCACATCAAAACTCCCTAACTCTACTGGTATCAAGTCAATCTTAAATGTTTCGCTAACCAGTTTAATTTCTCGATTCCGACATATATTATCTGCTGAAATTAATTTACCATTTGCTAATTCGAGTAAAAATTTACTATCCAAAGGCGTCAATGGACAACTTAATTTAGCACAAAAATCTCTACTCATATAGCTTCTATCCGCACCCGAAACAAATAAACGTAAGCAGATTTATTGTCAATAAGAAACGTACCCGTAATAAGCTCCGGGTCTTCCTGTGCCTCTGCCGCATTAATATTGAAAACTCTTCCGTGGCCTTGTCCATTCGTGTTCTCTTGGTTCGGGCAATTTCTAATAATGTGGCCCGGTTTTCCACATTTATAACAAACTACATTGGCATAACTTGCTCCAACACTACTTGCTCCGCCATTACTCGTTCCGACACCATTTTTTCCTTTCGTTCTGTTAACCCCTGGTCCGTAGACCTCACACTTCGCCGCGCTATGACCATTTCTTTTACACTTGTTGCAAAATTTAGTGCAGAACCCCGAGTGATACTTTTCACACCTTTGGCATAGCTGCTTCTGATTGTTGTTGTTGTTGTTGCGGTTATTATTATTGTTGGGATGATTGTTGTAGTTGCTGCTGCTGTTGTTGTTGTTGTCGTTGTTGTTGTTGTTGTTGTTGTTGTTGTTGTTGTTGTTGTTGTTGTTGTTGTTGTTGTTGTTGTTGTTGTTGTTGTTGTTGTTGTTGTTGTTGTTGTTGTTGTTGTTGTTGTTGTTGTTGTTGTTATTGTTGTTGTTGTTGTTGTTGTTGTTATTGTTATTGTTGTTGGGCTGTTTGTTGTAGTTGCGATTGATGTTGCGATTGTTGGGATAGTTGTTGCGATTATTGTTGTAATTGCTGTTGTTGTTGTATTGGTGATTCTTATCACCGTTTTCCTCCCACTTTCTTTTGACTTGCTTCACATTGGCCTCTTCAGCAGTCTGTTCTTTAATTCTTCCTTCAATCTGGTTCACTAGTTTGTGAGCCATTCTACATGCCTGTTGTATGGAGGCGGGCTCGTGTGAACTTATATCTTCTTGGATTCTTTCCGGTAATCCTTTCTCAAACGCGTCGATCTTCTCTTCCTCATCTTCGAATGCTCCCGGACACAATAGGCATAATTCTGTGAATCGTCTTTCGTACGTGGTAATATCAAATCCTTGGGTTCGTAACCCTCTAATTTCTGTCTTGAGCTTATTGATCTCGGTTCTGGGACGGTACTTCTCGTTCATCAAGTGCTTGAATGCTGACCATGGTAGTACGTAAGCATCATCTTGTCCCACTTTCTCTAGATAGGTATTCCACCATGTTAACGCAGAACCTGTGAAGGTATGCGTATCGTACTTCACTTTGTCCTCTTCAGTACACTTACTTATGGCAAACACCGATTCGACCTTCTCAGTCCACCGTTTCAATCCGATCGGTCCTTCGATTCCATCAAATTCCGAAGGTTTGCAGGCAGTGAATTCTTTGTAGGTGCATCCTACACGATTTCCTGTACTGCTAGATCCAAGGTTATTGTTGGTATGTAGCGCAGCCTGTACTGCGGCTATGTTTGAAGCAAGAAAGGCACGAAATTCCTCTTCGCTCATATTCAAGGTGTGCCGAGTAGTCGGTGTCATTTCGTTCAAAATAGTCAAATGAAACGAGTTAATCATATAGAATATCAGGAGTAGTCAATAGTATTTCGTAGCGTAATATGAACTTATTTATAAAAGCTCTTTCTTCATATTAGCATTTTATACTCTTTAATTCGGGTAGTACCTACCCGTTAAGTTCATACTTAGTAGCTAACATACCATTTCAACTACTACAATTCTATATGAAAAACTAATCACAAAAACAAAAACAAAAAATATATCATATTCAAGCCTTTATACAATAACTTGCAAACTTACAATACCGCTATTTTACATATAGCATGAAATATACCACATAAAACTTTGATACAAAGTAGTTGCGAAGATAATTCTAGTTAATAAATAAGGCGTTCAGCAAAGGCAATAAAGACACGTAATTCATACGTCCAGAAACAAGTCATGCATTCTGGTTTTACTAATACCACTTCCCATCCTTGGTTTTGTGGAACATAACCGTTGTGACCGATAGTAAGACAATGTGTTGTAACGTTGTCAAAAGGATGAAGGTTACGTAATGACCAACAGTCTCGTAATAACCTAAAAACCTCATTTCTTACCCCAATTACCGACTCCGTCACTTGTGGGAACATTTTGTTTAATAGTTGTAGCCCGATGTTGTTGTTCTCACTTTGGTGAGAAGCGAACATTACTAACCCGTAAGCATAACATGCTTCTTTATGTTGCATGTTAGCCGCTTTTTCAAAATCACGAAGTCCTATATTCGGATATATTGAGTCAAAATAATTTCTTAACCCGTTGCGTAAAATAGCATTTGGGTTCCCCGCAATATATGCATCAAAGTAAACACATTGTAACTTATGGATTTCCCAATGTGATATCCCCCATCTTTTGAACGAAAGCCTTTTATAAACCAAGGCATTCTTGGAACGTTCTTCGAATGTCTTACAAACTGATCTCGCCTTAAATAGTTATGCCGAGGAATTCTGACCGACTCTAGACAAGATTTCATCAATCATTTCTCCGGGTAGGTCTCTTAAAATATTGGGTTGTCTATCCATTTTGTGTTTTTATACGGTAAAATAGACAAGAGTTAGATTCATAAAAAAAATACTTATTAATACAAGCAATTTTTACATATATCATAAAGCATAAGCATACTATATTACATATATTACACCACACGAATACAACTATCTTATTCCAACTCGCTCGTTTCTTCTTCTTCAGTTTTGGTTCTTTTTGCCAAGTTTCTAGGGATATATGATGTTCCCATAATACGAGCCGTCGTTTTCCACATTGGTTTAGAAAAACCTGGTGGTTTAGAGGTTCCCGGGTTATTGTCACAACTTAAGAAATACGGGTGTTGACGATACATATAAAGTTCATCGGGTTTGGAATCAAATTTCTCTATTTTTATGCCCTTTCCCTTATTGTTCTCTTTTTCCTTATTAAATTGTGTTGGGGTAATTTCTATAATATCATCGGAATCCTTGTCGGGATCCGATTCATCGGAGAATTGGTAATCCTCCCAATAATTTGCTTCCTTGGCGGAAACACCATTGACCATAATTAACTTTGGTCAGTTGGTTGAGGATTTTCTTCTACTTAACCGTTTTATTATTTCCCCCACTGGTTCTATTTCTTCTTCCGGTTCTGATTCTTCTTCCGGTTCTGACTCTTCTTCCGGTTCCTCTTTGGGAACTTGTGAATCAGTCCACGAATCATTCCAATTTACATTTGACTCTTCATTATTATTAGGTGAGTCAATGGGACCTGTTCTAGAGGTAGACATCTATCACATAATATCAAACATGTTAAGAGATTAATATATCACATAATATTCACATGTTAAAAATATATAGTTTCCAACAAAATTGTTAAGCAATCATTTTTAAAGAAAACACGGTCGAAGTCCAGACTCACTAATGCAGCCTAACAAACTCGATAAGACACAATAATGCAAATTTTTTGGTTCTCTAAGACCAACGCTCGGATACCAACTGAAATGTCCCGTTCTTATTAATTAAAAACGTTCCATATTAATTGATTTCATTGCGAGGTTTTGACCTCTATATGAGACGTTTTTTAAAGACTGCATTCATTTTAAAACAAACCATAACCTTTATTTCATCAACAAAGGTTTAAAAAGCTTTACGTAGATTATCAAATAATGATAATCTAAAATATCCTGTTTACACGCGACCATTACATAATGGTTTACAATACAAATATGTTACAACGAAATAAGTTTCTTGAATGCAGTTTTTACACAATATCATACAAGCATGGAATCCAAATCTCGTCCTTATTTAAGTATGCGACAGCGGAAGCTCTTAATAATCACCTGAGAATAAACATGCTTAAAACGTCAACAAAAATGTTGGTGAGTTATAGGTTTAACCTATATATTATCAAATCATAATAATAGACCACAAGATTTCATATTTCAATACACATCCCATACATAGAGATAAAAATCATTCATATGGTGAACACCTGGTAACCGACATTAACAAGATGCATATTTAAGAATATCCCCATCATTCTGGGACACCCTTCGGATATGATATAAATTTCGAAGTACTAAAGCATCCGGTACTTTGGATGGGGTTTGTTAGGCCCAATAGATCTATCTTTAGGATTCGCGTCAATTAGGGTGTCTGTTCCCTAATTCTTAGATTACCAGACTTAATAAAAAGGGGCATATTCGATTTCGATAATTCAACCATAGAATGTAGTTTCACGTACTTGTGTCTATTTTGTAAATCATTTATAAAATATGCATGTATTCTCATCCCAAAAATATTAGATTTTAAAAGTGGGACTATAACTCACTTTCACAGATTTTTTACTTCGTCGGGAAGTAAGACTTGGCCACTGGTCGATTCACGAACCTATAACAAATATGTACATATATATCAAAGTATATTCAAAATATATTTACAACACTTTTAATACATTTTGATGTTTTAAGTTTATTAAGTCAGCTGTCCACGTTAGTAACCTACAACTAGTTGTCCACAATTAGATGTACAGAAATAAATCGATATATATTATCTTGAATCAATCCACGACCCAGTGTATACATATCTCAGTATTGATCACAACTCAAACTATATATATTTTGGAATCAACCTCAACCCTGTATAGCTAACTCCAACATTCACATATAGTGTGTCTATGGTTGTTCCGAAATATATATAGATGTGTCGACATGATAGGTCGAAATATTGTATACGTGTCTATGGTATCTCAAGATTACATAATATACAATACAAGTTGATTAAGTTATGGTTGGAATAGATTTGTTACCAATTTTCACGTAGCTAAAATGAGTAGTTTTTACCAATTTTGTTTTGCTCGCCATTTCTTCGTTTCTAATCCGTTTTGAGTGATTTAAGTGGCCACGGTTTCGTATTGAACTTGAATTTATGAAACTAAATAGAAAAGGTATAGGTTTATACTCGAAAATACAAGTTACAAGTCGTTTTTGAAAGAGGTAGTCATTTCCGTCGAAAGAACGACATCTTGATGACTGTTTTTAAAAACATACTTTCACTTTGAGTTTAACCATGATTTTTTGATATGGTTTCATGTTCATAAGAAAAATCATTTTCCCAGAAGTATAGCTTTTAAATCAAAGTTTTTCATAGTTTTTAATTATCCAAACCAAAACAGCCCCCGGTTGTAACTACGACGGCGTAAATCCGGTTTTATGATGTTTATCGTGTTTCCGGGTTTTAAATCATTAAGTTAGCATATCATATAGATATAGATCATGTGTATAGTTGATTTTAAAAGTGTAGTTAGAAGGATTAACTTTATTTGCGAACAAGTTTAGAATTAACTAAACTATGTTCTAGTGATTACTAGTTTACCAATTCGAATATGATAGCTTTTTATGTATGAATCGAATGATGTTATGAACATCATTACTACCTTAAGTTCCTTGGATAAACCTACTGGAAAAGAAAAAAATGGATCTAGCTTCAACGGATCCTTGGATGGCTCGAAGTTCTTGATGCAGAATCATGACACGAAAACAAGTTCAAGTAAGATCATCACTTGAAATAAGATTGTTATAGTTATAGAAATTGAACCAAAGTTTGAATATGATTATTACCTTGTATTAGAATGATAACCTACTGTAAGAAACAAAGATTTTTTGAGGTTGGATGATCACCTTACAAGATTGGAAGTGAGCTAGCAAACATGAAAGTATTCTTGATTTTATGTAACTAGAACTTGTAGAATTTATGAAGAACACTTAGAACTTGAAGTTAGAACTTGAGAGAGATCAATTAGATGAAGAAAATTGAAGAATGAAAGTATTTGTAGGTGTTTTTAGTCATTGGTGTATGTATTAGATATAAAGGATATGTTATTTTGTTTTCATGTAAATAAGTCATGAATGATTACTCATATTTTTGTAATTTTATGAGATATTTCATGCTAGTTGCCAAATTATGGTTCACACATGTGTTAGGTGACTCACATGGGCTGCTAAGAGCTGATTATTGGAGTGTATATACAAATAGTACATACATCTAAAAGCTGTGTATTGTACGAGTACGAATACGGGTGCATACAAGTAGAATTGTTGATGAAACTGAACGAGGATGTAATTGTAAGCATTTTTGTTAAGTAGAAGTATTTTGATAAGTTTCTTGAAGTCTTTCAAAAGTGTATGAATACATATTAAAACACTACATGTATATACATTTTAACTGAGTCGTTAAGTCATCGTTAGTCGTTACATGTAAGTGTTGTTTTGAAACCTTTAGGTTAACGATCTTGTTAAATGTTGTTAACCCAATGTTTATAATATCAAATGAGATTTTAAATTATTATATTATCATGATATTATGATGTACGAATATCTCTTAATATGATATATATACATTAAATGTCGTTACAACGATAATCGTTACATATATGTCTCGTTTCAAAATCATTAAGTTAGTAGTCTTGTTTTTACATATGTAGTTCATTGTTAATATACTTAATGATATGTTTACTTATCATAATATCATGTTAACTATATATATAACCATATATATCTCATCATATAGTTTTTACAAGTTTTAACGTTCGTGAATCACCGGTCAACTTGGGTGGTCAATTGTCTATATGAAACCTATTTCAATTAATCAAGTCTTAACAAGTTTGATTGCTTAACATGTTGGAAACATTTAATCATGTAAATATCAATTTCATTTAATATATAAAAATATGGAAAAGTTCAGGTCACTACATCGGTTCATTCAGCCCAAGCAAGAAGCCCTATAATCAAGCCCAATAAAGATTGTAATCAAATAGAAAATACCATAACTTGGCCCAATAGAAATTTCGAGTTGTTTAGCTTTGTGGCCCGTCCGACAAACCAACTTAATATCAATTGGTTTTGGTAAACAGCTCGATGGAAAAAGAAATAATATAGTGGTGGGGTTCTTATGGTACACAGAAACAACAAAAGCCATGTTTTCTCCTTTACAGCTATCATGATCTATTAATAGGCAAAGTAATCAGATTCTTCTTTACAGCTCACTATCCTCTATATAAAATATTTCTTCATCAAATCATCTTGGTTCTCACTGTTGTAATAGAAACACAAGGAATAGCAGCATAACAGTAAAACAGTTGCAGCAATAAAGTGGTGACGTGTGGTTGTTTGTGGTGGTGATTTGCAGGTGATGGAAGTGGTTGTTTTGGCTGCAAAACAGAAAATTAAAAGTGTAATAGCAGGTGCACTTGCTAGTTGCGGAAGAGAAGGAAAAAGAAGTATATTTAGAATATATGATGGTGAGGGTATTCGATTTTTGGGTCTGATCGACACAGAAACAGGTAGAGGTAGCAGCAATTATGCCTTGGTGGTGTGATTCGATGGTTGCATCAGTAGTCTGTTCAAGTTGTAGACAACCGAAAGTAACGTGCAGCAGCGAAATCAATAGTGGCACTCACGATTGTTGTTGCAGGTTGTTTGATTAATTAAATGATAATGATAGCCTGGTTCGACTGGTAACAGAAAAATAAAATGAAGTGTAGCTGCAACGGGTTGTTTAAAGGTTACATGGTGGTCGATGGTGGTTGAAGGTTTATAAACAGAAACAGACGTTGCCTTCAATGGAGGAGTCGTGGTGGAAGTTGTCATTTGAAAAGAGGAGAGGGAGAGAGAAGACGTGAGAGAGAGAGAGAGGTGATTCTTGATGCTGGTTGTGAAGTTCCAGCGAGAAGAGGAGGTGGTATTTGATCAGTTGTTGTGGGATTCATAACCAGTGGTAGTTTCGAACTATACATGAAATAGAAAGAACACAAGTGATAGAGTTAAGGTGGTGGTAATTAAATGGGTTTTGAGATATTGTTGTTATGATGGTAGATTAGAATGGTAGTAGGCGGTTGAGATGATGATGACTTCTGTGGTGGTGATAATATAATGATTCAAAGGTGGCGGTATTGTTTGAGAAGGATGGTATTGTAGTGGGTGTCGATGTAGGATGAGGGTGGCGGGTCATGGGTTTGTTTAACCGAAGGTGAGAAGGGTTTTCATGGTGGTTGGTTGATAATGATCGAGATGATGTTTGTTGTTGTATTCGAAATGGATGAAGTAAAAGAGAAACTCGATTGAGTTTAGGTTCTTGTAGTAATTTGAATAATCAAAACAGAAAACAAGGAAGTATGTGAGGTGATGATTAAAAAAAAAAGAAGTGCTTATATCTATCTCTCTATTGTATGAGTGTGTTTTGAGTGGTGGAAAAAGAAAAGGTGATAGTGAATGATGCATTTATGTTTAAGTCAAAAAGGAGTAATATATAGATAATTATATGTATGTGGTGTGTGATTGATTTTTAATCAACAAAGAAAAAGGAACGGGAGGGAGTATTATTATTTTAATTTATGTTTTTCCCACATGCATTGAACAATCAAAGAAAA
Source organism: Rutidosis leptorrhynchoides (assembly GCF_046630445.1). NCBI lineage: Eukaryota > Viridiplantae > Streptophyta > Magnoliopsida > Asterales > Asteraceae > Rutidosis > Rutidosis leptorrhynchoides. Next base: position 196,637,548 of record NC_092341.1, on the reverse strand, counting down.
TAGAAGAAAAAATGCAACCATTGTTGTGTCTATGCTGATCGCTCAAGCTGTAAAGTAATAGAAAGAAAATAATGAAAAGAAAGCATGTCCGTTTGTGTTTTTCATAAGAACAAATATATATTTGACAATATAAGTATATGATACTCTTGTCTATATATGTATTATGTATATTATATGTACAATTATTTCTAATAAACATGTTTCAAATAATTATATATCTATATATTTATATATAAACATATCTATTTACAATTAATTGTTCGTGAATCGTTGAAAATGGTCGAAATTCAAATGAATATATTAAACAGTTCAAAATTTTTGAGACTCAACATTACAGACTTTGCTTATCGTGTCAAAAATATTGAATCGTACCGAGAGTTTGATTTAAAGTTAGTCACTATAAGCACAGACCGTTACAGCAAGTGTAATATCCGGTCTGCTCACAGATAAGTATATTAAAGAGCCAACCATGCTTCAATAAAGTGTAATATCAAAGGGTTCCCCATTAGTATCAGCATCCAGCAATGTCCTCCTTGGGGTTGTCATTGTTTTTAAAGCAGTCATTTTAAATCGTTTTAGCATATCATCGATATACTTTGTTTGAGTAAAAAAAATCCCGTTTCATCATTGTTTTACTTATAACCCTAAGAAGAAATTAAGCTGGTCAAACATGCTCATTTCGAATTTGTTGGCCATAAGGTCACCAAATTCTTTGCATAAAGCTGGGGATGTGGAATTAAAAATAATATCATCAATGTAAATTTGAACCAAGAGAATGTGCTCGTGGTTTTTATGAATGAAGAGCGTTGTATCAATCGTTCCATGAGAAAAGCCATTATCCAGTAAGTACTTTGTAAAGGTCTCGTACCATGCACGCGGTGCTTGCTTTAGACCATACAAAGCTTTCTCCAAGTAGTAGACGTGGTTTGGATTAATGGGATCAACAAAGCCTTCTGGTTGATCAACATAAACTTCCTCTTAAAGATGACCATTCAGAAAAGCAGTTTTGGCATCCATTTGAAACACCGTGAACTTCATATGAGAAGCAAATGCAAGAAATAGGCGAATAGCCTCAATCCTTACAACCGGAGCAAACGTTTCATCATAATCAATACCCTCTTATTCTCGGTATCCCTTGGTCACAATACATGCCTTATTTCGAACCACAATTCCATCAAAATCCTTCTTGTTCTTGAAAATCCACTTAACCCCTATTGGTCATTGACCCGTTGGTCTTGGAACTAATCGCCATACTTTTAACTGTTCAAATTGATTGATCTCTTATTGAGTTGCTACCACCCAGTTTAGATCTAGTAAACCTTAAGCAACTGTTGTTAGTTCAATCTTACTAAGAAAGGCAGTGTATAAGCACATATTCCGAGTAGCCCTTCGAGTTGAAACTGGAGCAGATGCATCACCAATGATAAGATCTATCTGATGAATTTTAGTCCATCAGTTGTTATGTGGAAGAGGTTGTATATCAGTGGTATCCATTGATACATCAACCGTTGTTGACGTTGAGCCTTGATCCGCTTGTGCTGATGTAACACTTTCTAATGGATTCATTTTAGTTTCTGGAGAAACAACTTGAGTTGTATCAATGGATGAATCTTGAATTGGTTCAAGATTATCATCAGGAGGTGGGAGGGAGGATGAAGAAACAACAGGTGAATCAATTGGTGTTGAATCTTCATCAAAGAGACTTGGTTAAGTCTCCAGGGTAGTAGATTGAGTTGGTGTTTCAGATACGACATTAACATTTGAATTTCGTTGAGGAGTATACAAAGAATCAAACAGTAGATCATGTTCCTCTGTTGTTACCGTAGGAACACCCTTCTTCGAGAAAATTGAGTTTTGTGCAGAAGAAGTGGTCGCCAGGTTAGGATCGAGTTTTGAACTGAGTTGTTCAAAATCCAGTCCCGATAATTCATCAAACTTGACATTGATAATTTCCTTAATTGTCTTTTTCCATTTGTGATAGACTTGATAGGTAACTTTGTTCGAAAAATAACTGAGAAATATGGCTTGATCGCCATGAGGATCAAATTTTTCGAGGCTGTCAAAATCGTTAAGCACATAGCATATACAACCAAAGACACAGAAATATTTGACATTCGGCCGTCTACCATATAGTAACTCATAAGGAGTTTTGTCAAAATGTTTATTAATGATACAGCGATTTTGGGTAGAACATGCAGTTGAAATGGCCTCCCCACACATTTTCGGAGGTAGTTTGGAGTAGGCAAGCATCGTTCGAGCTGCCTCGCACAACGTACGATTACGTCGTTTGACTACTCCATTCTGTTGGGGGGTTCATGCAGCAGAGAACTGATGTTCAATGCCTTGGTCTTTCAAATATCTATCAAGCAGGTCATTCTTAAATTCTGTCCCATTATCAGTGCGGATGCTCTTAACATGTTTGTTAAAAGAGCATTGAGTCTTTTTGATGAACTCAATGATAATGTCGGGGGTTTTTGACTTAGTTCTCATAAGAAAAATACATGTAAATCGAGTATAGTCATCTACAATGACAAGCACATATTTCCTTCCACCGAGGCTAGAAATTCTCATGGGTCCACATAAGTCCATATGCAATAATTGCAAAGACGATGAAGTATTGGGGTTTTTCTTAAGCGGATGATTAGTCCGTTTCAGCTTACCCATCGCAAATGATGGACACACATGATGCTTATCATATTAAAAGCTAGGAATACCATCAACTAAATCTTTAGAGACTAGTCGATTAATACCCTTGTAATGCAGGTGTGACATCCGGTGATGCTATAACCACGAATTTTCTTTTATGGAACAAATAGCCAAACACATGGTTTCATGTGATGGTGCATCATTGAGATCAATAGTATATAGTGAAGCACAATGTTTACCAACAAGGAGATCGTTTCCATTGGTGGATTGCACCGAGCATTGACGACGTTCAAACAGAACTTTGAGATCTCCATCGCAAAATTGGCTGACACTAAATAAACTGTACCCCAAATCCTCAACATATGTGACCCGTTTGATTGTTATGTCATTTTTCACATAATCTCCATATCCCATTATCGCTGCAATCTCATCATTTCCAAATGTAACCATTCCTAGGAATTTGTCAACGAAATTGACAAGCAAGGATTTATCGCCCGTCATGTGTCGAAAACAATCGAAATCGATATACTAAACACAAATGTCGAAACTCAATAAATGTTAATTTCCTAGAGTTTAGGTACCCAAAGTTTCTTGGGTCCTCTACGGTTAGTACTAGCAACAAACTTTGGATCAACAATGAGATAATTACGTAAAGCATCATGCAATTTAGACAATAAAGCATCATTTAAAACCACATTACATGAAACATCATATGCAATATCAAGTTTTACATCATTATCAGAAGTCTTAACTGAAATGTCCCGTTCTTATTGATTAAAAACGTTCCATATTAATTGATTTCGTTGCGAGGTTTTGACCTCTATATGAGACGTTTTTCAAAGACTGCATTCATTTTTAAAACAAACCATAACCTTTATTTCATAAATAAAGGTTTAAAAAGCTTTACGTAGATTATCAAATAATGATAATCTAAAATATCCTGTTTACACACGACCATTACATAATGGTTTACAATACAAATATGTTACATCGAAATCAGTTTCTTGAATGCAGTTTTTACACAATATCATACAAACATGGACTCCAAATCTTGTCCTTATTTTAGTATGCAACAGCGGAAGCTCTTAATATTCACCTGAGAATAAACATGCTTTAAACGTCAACAAAAATGTTGGTGAGTTATAGGTTTAACCTATATATATCAAATCGTAACAATAGACCACAAGATTTCATATTTCAATACACATCCCATACATAGAGATAAAAATCATTCATATGGTGAACACCTGGTAACCGACAATAACAAGATGCATATATAAGAATATCCCCATCATTCCGGGACACCCTTCGGATATGATATAAATTTCGAAGTACTAAAGCATCCGGTACTTTGGATGGGGTTTGTTAGGCCCAATAGATCTATCTTTAGGATTTGCGTCAATTAGGGTGTCTGTTCCCTAATTCTTAGATTACCAGACTTAATAAAAAGGGGCATATTCGATTTCGATAATTCAACCATAGAATGTAGTTTCACGTACTTGTGTCTATTTTGTAAATCATTTATAAAACCTGCATGTATTCTCATCCTAAAAATATTAGATTTTAAAAGTGGGACTATAACTCACTTTCACAGATTTTTACTTCGTCGGGAAGTAAGACTTGGCCACTGTTGATTCACGAACCTATAACAATATATACATATATATTAAAGTATGTTCAAAATATATTTACAACACTTTTAATATATTTTGATGTTTTAAGTTTATTAAGTCAGCTGTCCTCGTTAGTAACCTATAACTAGTTGTCCACAGTTAGATGTACAGAAATAAATCGATAAATATTATCTTGAATCAATCCACGACCCAGTGTATACGTATCTCAGTATTGATCACAACTCAAACTATATATATTTTGGAATCAACCTCAACCCTGTATAGCTAACTCCAACATTCACATATAGAGTGTCTATGGTTGTTCCGAAATATATATAGATGTGTCGACATGATAGGTCGAAACATTGTATACGTGTCTATGGTATCTCAAGATTACATAATATACAGTACAAGTTGATTAAGTTATGGTTGGAATAGATTTGTTACCAATTTTCACGTAGCTAAAATGAGAAAAATTATCCAATCTTGTTTTACCCATAACTTCTTCATTTTAAATCCGTTTTGAGTGAATCTAATTGCTATGGTTTCATATTGAACTCTATTTTATGAATCTAAACAGAAAAAGTATAGGTTTATAGTCGGAAAAAATAAGTTACAAGTCGTTTTTGTAAAGGTAGTCATTTCAGTCGAAAGAACGACGTCTAGATGACCATTTTAGAAAACATACTTCCACTTTGAGTTTAACCATAATTTTTGGATATAGTTTCATGTTCATAATAAAAATCATTTTCTCAGAATAAAAACTTTTAAATCAAAGTTTATCATAGTTTTTAATTAACTAACCCAAAACAGCCCGCGGTGTTACTACGACGGCGTAAATCCGGTTTTACGGTGTTTTTCGTGTTTCCAGGTTTTAAATCATTAAGTTAGCATATCATATAGATATAGAACATGTGTTTAGTTGATTTTAAAAGTCAAGTTAGAAGGATTAACTTTTGTTTGCGAACAAGTTTAGAATTAACTAAACTATGTTCTAGTGATTACAAGTTTAAACCTTCGAATAAGATAGCTTTATATGTATGAATCGAATGATGTTATGAACATCATTACTACCTTAATTTCCTTGGATAAACCTACTAGAAAAGATAAAAATGGATCTAGCTTCAATGGATCCTTGGATGGCTCGAAGTTCTTGAAGCAGAATCATGACACGAAAACAAGTTCAAGTAAGATCATCACTTGAAATAAGATTGTTATAGTTATAGAAATTGAACCAAAGTTTGAATATGATTATTACCTTGTATTAGAATGATAACCTACTGTAAGAAACAAAGATTTCTTGAGGTTGGATGATCACCTTACAAGATTGGAAGTGAGCTAGCAAACTTGAAAGTATTCTTGATTTTATGAAACTAGAACTTTTGGAATTTATGAAGAACACTTAGAACTTGAAGATAGAACTTGAGAGAGATCAATTAGATGAATAAAATTGAAGAATGAAAGTGTTTGTAGGTGTTTTTGGTCATTGGTGTATGGATTAGATATAAAGGATATGTAATTTTGTTTTCATGTAAATAAGTCATGAATGATTACTCATATTTTTGTAATTTTATGAGATATTTCATGCTAGTTGCCAAATGATGGTTCCCACATGTGTTAGGTGACTCACATGGGCTGCTAAGAGCTGATCATTGGAGTGTATATACCAATAGTACATACATCTAAAAGCTGTGTATTGTACGAGTACGAATACGGGTGCATACGAGTAGAATTGTTGATGAAACTGAACGAGGATGTAATTGTAAGCATTTTTGTTAAGTAGAAGTATTTTGATAAGTGTATTGAAGTCTTTCAAAAGTGTACAAATACATATTAAAACACTACATGTATATACATTTTAACTGAGTCGTTAAGTCATCGTTAGTCGTTACATGTAAGTGTTGTTTTGAAACCTTTAGGTTAACGATCTTGTTAAATGTTGTTAACCCAATGTTTATAATATCAAATGAGATTTTAAATTATTATATTATCATGATATTATCATGTATGAATATCTCTTAATATGATATATATACATTAAATGTCTTTACAACGATAATCGTTACATATATGTCTCGTTTAAAAATCATTAAGTTAGTAGTCTTGTTTTTACATATGTAGTTCATTGTTAATATACTTTATGATATGTTTTCTTATCATAGTATCATGTTAACTATATATATATATCCATATATATGTCATCATATAGTTTTTACAAGTTTTAACGTTCGTTAATCACCGATCAACTTGGGTGGTCAATTGTCTATATGAAACATATTTCAATTAATCAAGTCTTAACAAGTTTGATTGCTTAACATGTTGGAAACATTTAATCATGTAAATATCAATCTCAATTAATATATATAAACATGGAAAAGTTCGGGTCACTACAGTACCTACCCGTTAAATAAATTTCGTCCCGAAATTTTAAGCTGTTGAAGGTGTTGATGAATCTTCTGGAAATAGATGCGGGTATTTCTTCTTCATCTGATCTTCACGCTCCCAGGTGAACTCGGGTCCTCTACGAGCATTCCATCGAACTTTAACAATTGGTATCTTGTTTTGCTTAAGTCTTTTAACCTCACGATCCATTATTTCGACGGGTTCTTCGATGAATTGAAGTTTTTCGTTGATTTGGATTTCATCTAACGGGATAGTGAGATCTTCTTTAGCAAAACATTTCTTTAAATTCGAGACGTGGAAAGTGTTATGTACAGCCGCGAGTTGTTGAGGTAACTCTAGTCGGTAAGCTACTGGTCCGACACGATCAATAATCTTGAATGGTCCAATATACCTTGGATTTAATTTCCCTCGTTTACCAAATCGAACAACGCCTTTCCAAGGTGCAACTTTAAGCATGACCATCTCTCCAATTTCAAATTCTATATCTTTTCTTTTAATGTCAGCGTAGCTCTTTTGTCGACTTTGGGCGGTTTTCAACCGTTGTTGAATTTGGATGATCTTCTCGGTAGTTTCTTGTATAATCTCCGGACCCGTAACCTGTCTATCCCCCACTTCACTCCAACAAATCGGAGACCTGCACTTTCTACCATAAAGTGCTTCAAACGGCGCCATCTCAATGCTTGAATAGTAGCTGTTGTTGTAGGAAAATTCTGCTAACGGTAGATGTCGATCCCAACTGTTTCCGAAATCAATAACACATGCTCGTAGCATGTCTTCAAGCGTTTGTATCGTCCTTTCGCTCTGCCCATCAGTTTGTGGATGATAGGCAGTACTCATGTCTAGACGAGTTCCTAATGCTTGCTGTAATGTCTGCCAGAATCTTGAAATAAATCTGCCATCCCTATCAGAGATAATAGAGATTGGTATTCCATGTCTGGAGACGACTTCCTTCAAATACAGTCGTGCTAACTTCTCCATCTTGTCATCTTCTCTTATTGGTAGGAAATGTGCTGATTTGGTGAGACGATCAACTATTACCCAAATAGTATCAAAACCACTTGCAGTCCTTGGCAATTTAGTGATGAAATCCATGGTAATGTTTTCCCATTTCCATTCCGGGATTTCGGGTTGTTGAAGTAGACCTGATGGTTTCTGATGCTCAGCTTTGACCTTAGAACACGTCAAACATTCTCCTACGTATTTAGCAACATCGGCTTTCATACCCGGCCACCAAAAATGTTTCTTGAGATCCTTGTACATCTTCCCCGTTCCAGGATGTATTGAGTATCTGGTTTTATGAGCTTCTCTAAGTACCATTTCTCTCATATCTCCAAATTTTGGTACCCAAATCCTTTCAGACCTATACCGGGTTCCGTCTTCCCGAATATTAAGATGCTTCTCCGATCCTTTGGGTATTTCATCCTTTAAATTTCCCTCTTTTAAAACTCCTTGTTGCGCCTCCTTTATTTGAGTAGTAATGTTATTATGAATCATTATATTCATAGATTTTACTCGAATGGGTTCTCTGTCCTTCCTGCTCAAGGCATCGGCTACCACATTTGCCTTCCCCGGGTGGTAACGAATCTCAAAGTCGTAATCATTCAATAATTCAATCCACCTACGCTGCCTCATATTCAGTTGTTTCTGATTAAATATGTGTTGAAGACTTTTGTGGTCGGTATATATAATACTTTTGACCCCATATAAGTAGTGCCTCCAAGTCTTTAATGCAAAAACAACCGCGCCTAATTCCAAATCATGCGTCGTATAATTTTGTTCGTGAATCTTCAATTGTCTAGACGCATAAGCAATCACCTTCGTTCGTTGCATTAATACACAACCGAGACCTTGCTTTGATGCATCACAATAAATCACAAAATCATCATTCCCTTCAGGCAATGACAATATATGTGCCGTAGTTAGCTTTTTCTTCAATAACTGAAACGCTTTCTCTTGTTCATCATTCCATTCAAATTTCTTCCCTTTATGCGTTAATGCAGTCAAGGGTTTTGCTATTCTGGAAAAGTCTTGGATGAACCTTCTGTAGTAACCAGCTAGTCCTAAAAACTGGCGTATGTGTTTCGGAGTTTTCGGGGTTTCCCACTTTTCAACAGTTTCTATCTTTGCCGGATCCACCTTAATACCTTCTTTGTTCACTATGTGACCGAGGAATTGAACTTCTTCCAACCAAAATGCACACTTTGAAAACTTAGCGTACAATTCTTCCTTCCTCAATACTTCTAACACCTTTCTCAAATGTTCACCGTGTTCTTGGTCATTCTTTGAGTAAATAAGTATGTCATCAATGAAAACAATGACAAACTTGTCAAGGTATGGTCCACACACTCGGTTCATAAGGTCCATGAACACAGCTGGTGCATTAGTTAAACCAAACGGCATGACCAAAAACTCGTAATGACCGTAACGTGTTCTGAAAGCAGTCTTTGGAATATCATCTTCTTTCACCCGCATTTGATGATACCCGGAACGTAAGTCAATCTTTGAATAAACAGACGAGCCTTGTAGTTAATCAAATAAGTCGTCGATTCTCGGTAGTGGGTAGCGGTTCTTGATGGTAAGTTTGTTCAACTCTCGGTAGTCGATACACAACCTGAATGTACCATCTTTCTTCTTGACAAACAAAACAGGAGCTCCCCACGGTGATGTGCTTGGTCGAATGAAACCACGCTCTAAAAGTTCTTGTAATTGGCTTTGCAGTTCTTTTATCTCGCTGGGTGCGAGTCTGTAAGGAGCACGAGCTATTGGTGCAGCTCCTGGTACAAGATCTATTTGAAATTCAACGGATCGATGTGGGGGTAATCCCGGTAATTCTTTCGGAAATACATCGGGAAATTCTTTTGCAATGGGAACATCATTGATGCTCTTTTCTTCAGTTTGTACTTTCTCGACGTGTGCTAGAACAGCATAGCAACCTTTTCTTATTAGTTTTTGTGCCTTCAAATTACTAATAAGATGTAGCTTCGTGTTGCCCTTTTCTCCGTACACCATTAAGGGTTTTCCTTTTTCTCGTATAATGCGAATTGCATTTTTGTAACAAACGATCTCCGCTTTCACTTCTTTCAACCAGTCCATACCGATTATCACATCAAAACTCCCTAACTCTACTGGTATCAAATCAATCTTAAATGTTTCGCTAACCAGTTTAATTTCTCGATTCCGACATATATTATCTGCTGAAATTAATTTACCATTTGCTAATTCGAGTAAAAATTTACTATCCAAAGGTGTCAATGGACAACTTAATTTAGCACAAAAATCTCTACTCATATAGCTTCTATCCGCACCCGAATCAAATAAAACGTAAGCAGATTTATTGTCAATAAGAAACGTACCCGTAACAAGCTCCGGGTCTTCCTGTGCCTCTACAGCATTAATATTGAAAACTCTTCCACGGCCTTTTCCATTCGTGTTCTCCTGGTTCGGGCAATTTCTAATAATGTGGCCTGGTTTTCCACATTTATAACAAACTACATTGGCATAACTTGCTCCGACACTACTTGCTCCGCCATTACTCATTCCGACACCATTTGTTCCTTTCGTTCTATTAACCCCTGGTCCGTAGACCTCACACTTCGCCGCGCTATGACCATTTCTTTTACACTTGTTGCAAAATTTGGTGCAGAACCCCGAGTGATTCTTTTCACACCTTTGGCATAGCTGCTTCTGATTGTTGTTGTTGTTGCGGTTATTATTGTTGTTGGGATGATTGTTGTAGTTGCTGTTGTTGTTGTTGTTGTTGTTGTTGGGCCGTTTGTTGTAGTTGCGATTGATGTTGCGATTGTTGGGATAATTGTTGCGATTATTGTTGTAATTGATGTTGTTGTTGTATTGGTGATTCTTATCACCGTTTTCCTCCCACTTTCTTTTGACTTGCTTCACATTGGCCTCTTCAGCAGTCTGTTCTTTAATTCTTTCTTCAATCTGGTTCACTAGTTTGTGAGCCATTCTACATGCCTGTTGTATGGAGGCGGGCTCGTGTGAACTTATATCTTCTTGGATTCTTTCCGGTAATCCTTTCACAAACGCGTCGATCTTCTCTTCCTCATCTTCGAATGCTCCCAGACACAATAGGCACAATTCTGTGAATCGTCTTTCGTACGTGGTAATATCAAATCCTTGGGTTCGTAACCCTCTAAGTTCTGTCTTGAGCTTATTGACCTCGGTTCTGGGACGGTACTTCTCGTTCATCAAGTGCTTGAATGCTGACCACGGTAGTGCGTACGCATCATCTTGTCCCACTTGCTCTAGATATGTATTCCACCATGTTAACGCAGAACCTGTGAAGGTATGCGTAGCGTACTTCACTTTGTCCTCTTCAGTACACTTACTTATGGCAAACACCGATTCAACCTTCTCGGTCCACCGTTTCAATCCGATCGGTCCTTCGGTTCCATCAAATTCCAAAGGTTTGCAGGCAGTGAATTCTTTGTAGGTGCATCCTACACGATTTCCTGTACTGCTAGATCCAAGGTTATTGTTGGTATGTAGCGCAGCCTGTACTGCGGCTATGTTTGAAGCTAGAAAAGTACGGAATTCCTCTTCATTCATATTCACGGTGTGTCGAGTAGTCGGTGCCATTTCCTTCAAAATAGTTAAATGGAACAAGTTAATCATACAGAATATTAAGAGTAGTTAATAGTATTTCGTAGCATAATATGAACTCATTTATAAAAGATTTTTCTTCATATTAGCGTTTTATAAGTTTAAATTCGGGTAGTACCTACCCGTTAAGTTCATACTTAGTAGCTAATATACAATTCAACTACTACAATTCTATATGAAAAACTGATTATAATAATATTTCGCGTTCAAACTTTTATACAATATTTTACAAACTTACAATACCGCTTATTTTACATAAAGCATGAAATATAGCACACAATAACTTTGATACAAGATAGTTGTGAAGACAATTCTAGCTAGTACACAAGTCGTTCAGCAAAGGCAATAAAGACACGTAATTCATACGTCCAGAAACAAGTCATGCATTCTGGTTTTACTAGGACTACTTCCCATCCTTGGTCTTGTGCAACATAACCGTTATGGCCGTTGATAAGACAGCGTGTTGTAACGTCATCAAAGGGACGAGGGTTACGTAATGTCCAACAGTCCCGTAATAATCTAAAAACCTCATTTCTTACCCCAATTACCGACTCCGTCACTTGTGGAAACGTTTTGTTTAATAGTTGTAGCCCGATGTTCTTGTTCTCACTTTGGTGAGAAGCGAACATTACTAATCCGTAAGCATAACATGCTTCTTTATGTTGCATGTTAGCCGCTTTTTCTAAATCACGAAGTCCAATATTCGGATATATTGAGTCAAAATAATTTCTTAAGCCGTTGCGTAAAATAGCATTTGGGTTCCCCGCAATATATGCGTCAAAGTAAACACATCGTAACTTATGGGTTTCCCAATGTGATATCCCCCATCTTTCAAACGAAAGTCTCTTATAAACCAAGACATTCTTAGAACGTTCTTCGAATGTCTTACAAACTGATCTCGCCTTAAATAGTTGTGCCGAAGAATTCTGGCCGACTCTAGACAAGATTTCATCAATCATGTCTCCGGGTAGGTCTCTTAAAATATTGAGTTGTCTATCCATTTTGTGTTTTTAAACTGTAAAATAGACAAGAGTTAGATTCATAAAAAAAATACTTATTAATACAAGCAATTTTTACATATATCATAAAGCATAAGAACACTATATTACATATATTACACCACACGAATACAACTATCTTATTCCGACTCGCTCGTTTCTTCTTCTTCGGTTTTGGTTCGTTTTGCCAAGTTTCTAGGGATATATGATGTTCCCCTAATACGAGCCGTCGTTGTCCACATTGGTTTAGAAAAACCTGGTGGTTTAGAGGTTCCCGGGTCATTGTTACAACTTAAGGACTTCGGGGGTTGACGATACATATAAAGTTCATCGGGGTTGGAATTAGATTTCTCTATTTTTATGCCCTTTCCGTTATTATTTTCTTTTGCCTTTTTAAATTCAGTTGGGGTAATTTCTATAACATCATCGGAATTCTCGTCGGAATCCGATTCATCGGAGAATTGGTAATCCTCCCAATATTTTGCTTCCTTGGCGGAAACACCATTGACCATAATTAACTTTGGTCGGTTGGTTGAGGATTTTCTTTTACTTAACCGTTTTATTATTTCCCCCACCGGTTCAATTTCTTCATCCGGTTCCGATTCTTCTTCCGGTTCCGATTCTTCTTCCGGTTCCGACTCTTCTTCCGGTTCCTCTTCGGGAACTTGTGAATCAGTCCACAAATCATTCCAATTTACATTTGACTCTTCATTATTATTAGGTGAGTCAATGGGACTTGTTCTAGAGGTAGACATCTATCACATAATATCAAACACGTTAAGAGATTAATATATCACATAATATTCATATGTTAAAAATATATAGTTTCCAACAAAAATGTTAAGCAATCATTTTTAAAGAAAACACGGTCGAAGTCCAGACTCACTAATGCATCCTAACAAACTCGATAAGACACACTAATGCAAATTTTCTGGTTCTCTAAGACCAACGCTCTGATACCAACTGAAATGTCCCGTTCTTATTGATTAAAAACGTTCCATATTAATTGATTTCGTTGCGAGGTTTTGACCTCTATATGAGACGTTTTTCAAAGACTGCATTCATTTTTAAAACAAACCATAACCTTTATTTCATAAATAAAGGTTTAAAAAGCTTTACGTAGATTATCAAATAATGATAATCTAAAATATCCTGTTTACACACGACCATTACATAATGGTTTACAATACAAATATGTTACATCGAAATCAGTTTCTTGAATGCAGTTTTTACACAATATCATACAAACATGGACTCCAAATCTTGTCCTTATTTTAGTATGCAACAGCGGAAGCTCTTAATATTCACCTGAGAATAAACATGCTTTAAACGTCAACAAAAATGTTGGTGAGTTATAGGTTTAACCTATATATATCAAATCGTAACAATAGACCACAAGATTTCATATTTCAATACACATCCCATACATAGAGATAAAAATCATTCATATGGTGAACACCTGGTAACCGACAATAACAAGATGCATATATAAGCATATCCCCATCATTCCGGGACACCCTTCGGATATGATATAAATTGGATGGGGTTTGTTAGGCCCAATAGATCTATCTTTAGGATTCGCGTCAATTAGGGTGTCTGTTCCCTAATTCTTAGATTACCAGACTTAATAAAAAGGGGCATATTCGATTTCGATAATTCAACCATAGAATGTAGTTTCACGTACTTGTGTCTATTTTGTAAATCATTTATAAAACCTGCATGTATTCTCATCCCAAAAATAATATATTAAAAGTACTGTTTTTAAAAGTTGAATTAATATATTAAAAGTACTTATATAGACTACTTTATATAGACTACTGTTTTTAATTGGTAATTGATTGCCACTGATTAATTCCATTCCTTTATTCTACCTTATTTTCCACAAGCAACCAAAAACGCGTACATCACAAAAACCCTTTCTGTTTCAAATCTCAATCATAAAAGGAACCAATGGTTTTTTATTGATTAAAAACATTTTGTTATGATAGTAGTATTAGTATAAGATATTATATACGAAGATAAGTAGATAACTTATCTATGGAACACCACTATCACCACAACACCATTCGAAACATCAAACACCTCAAACAACCATATTCACCATCACCCTAGCCACTATCTGTTGCAGCTGTGAACCGAAACTCAAAACACCCTCACAAGCCCACGATGCCAACACAAAGCCGCTGCTATTCTGTTTAAATTGATACACGAACCAAACTCACCCCACCTTCTAATCTTATAACATTTTCACACACTCTCAGCTTCCAAATAAGTCTCAAAACTCATTTTTTTTACTTCACTTAACAATTCCATGCTTAACTTCAACTATGAACTATCACCATCGTTTTCGTTGATCATAAAAATCAAAACCCATCATCATTCGAGACCACCACCCATCAACCACCTCCATCACTAACACCTCCTATCATTTTTTTCTTTTCTTTGTTTATTTTTTTACAAACAGTCGAACCATCACCACCCTAAACCCAATTAGAACCGCCAAACTACCATTGAGGTAACCTCATTCTCCTTTTATTTTCTCATGCAATCATATATGTTTCTGTGTTGTTCATCTCGACCCAAAACCATCGAACACCGTACCATCGTTGACACTACTGCCCAGCTTCGTTTGCATTTAAACTGCAACAACTGCTGTTACACCTCCTGTCTCTTTTTTGTTTAAATTGGAACAACCTACTGCCATGATCTATTCATTCGAACAGACCACCTTCTATGCTTATTATTTTCATATGGTTCGTTCAACAAATAAAGAATATGATAGAAAAGATGATGATAAAGTGAGGGCTGTAAAGTCATTGATAATTATAAAGTATTAACAACTTTGTCGACAACCTATCTAATATAATTATGATAATGGGTAATGACATAGGAGATGATGTCAAAAGTGATATATGGCATGTTGATATACCGATGAAAACTAAATAAAGGATTAATGATGGGACCAAAAATGATAATGATGATGAACCTGTTCGAAGATCCAGCAAGAACCGAAACATTTTTACAATCGACATATGGGCTGCATTTTTAGCCATTGTAATTGGGTTATTTTAATAGATTAATGGACTTTTGCGTTGCTGGGCCGAGACCCATATTATTCTTGATGGGCCGAACTAGGTAATGGGAAGGAGTATTGTTTGGTCAATCAAATTTGTAAGAAGAAGGAGAACTGATAAAAACTAATTATATAGAATTTAATCTGAGTTTATAACACAAATGCAACGACAGATTAATGGTAAAGAGGGTGGATGTTTAAGCGAGAGGTCGTAGGTTCGAACCCGGTCTGAAGCATTTTTTTAGGAAATCTTTTTAAAGGTAGTTTCATTATTATTATTATTATTATTATTATTATTATTATTATTATTATTATTATTATTATTATTATTATTATTATTATTATTATTATTATTATTATTATTATTATTATTATTATTATTATTATTATCATTAACATGATACTACATATTTTATTATCATTATTATTATCATAATTTTTATTAACATTATTATTATTATTATTATTATTATTATTATTATTACTACAACAAATATTATTAGTATTATTATTAATATTATTACTATAACAAAATATAATTTTTATTTATATTATTTTACCAAAATAAGCAATTGTTAAAAATATATATATATATATATATATATATATATATATATATATATATATATATATATATATATATATATATATATATATATATATATATATATATATATATATATATATATTTAACAAGTATAAGAAAACTATATTCAATACAACCATAGTAATGTTTTTATAGTATATATTTATTTAAGGTATATAAAGTAAATATAATGAATTAAGTTATTAAAGAAACACCGGATTTAAAATAACAAATAAATCACTAATAATATATAAAATTGTTCGATTACAAGTATATGTATTGATATATATATAATTGATATAGGTTCGTGAATCCGAGGCCATCCCTGCGTTTGTTCAATATAGTCATATGTATTTTTACTACAAAATACATTAGGTGATTTTCATTTGCCTTTTTACCCTTTATATTATTGGGCTGAGAATACATGCGCAATTTTTATAAATGTTTTACGAAATAGACACAAGTAATCGAAACTACATTATATGGTTGAATTATCGAAATCGAATATGCCCCTTTTTATTAAGTCTGGTAATCTAAGAATTAGGGAACAGACACCCTAATTGACGCGAACTCTAAAGATAGATCTATCGGGTCTAACAAGCCCCATCCAAAGTACCGGATGCTCTAGTACTTCGAAATTTATATCATGTCCGAAGGAGAATCCCGAAATGATGGGGATATTCTTATATTCACATTGTGAATGTCGATTACCAGGTGTTCAATCCATATGAATGATATTTTGTCTCTATGCATGGGACATATATTTATGAGAACTGAATATGGAAATCTTGTGGTCTATTAAAAATTATGAAATGATTATTTATGTTAAACTAAATGAACTCACCAACCTTTTGATTGACACTTTAAAGCATGTTATTCTCAGGTATGAAAGAAATCTTCCGCTGTGCATTTGCTCATATTAGAGACATTACTTGGAGTCATTCATGACATATTTCAAAAGACGTTGCATTCGAGTTGTCGAATTCATCAAGATCATTATTAAGACAATTATAGTTGGATATATTATGAAATAGTATGTATGCTGTCAACTTTCAATGAAATGAAAGTTTGTCTTTTAAAAACGAATGCAATGTTTGTAAAATGTATCATATAGAGGTCAAGTACCTCCCGATGTTTATAATCGATGTGGACTTCGTCCGGATGGATTAGGACGGGTCTTCACAGTTGGTATCAGAGCGGTGGTCTTAGCGAACCGGTCTTGCATTAGTGTATCTAACTGATAGTTGTTAGGATGCGTTAGTGAGTCTGGACTTCGACCGTGTCTACATGTCAAAAGTTTTGCTTATCATTTCGTGTCGATAATTATTTGCTTATCATCCTTAAAGTCTAGACACGTCTTACTGCCTCTATTATATAGACAGTGTATAGATAAATTCATATCTTAGCATATCTGTTATTGTTACCTTTGCCTGACAGCTTCCGTAGATTCCTTCGTAACTCATGGGATTTTAGCATTATACATACATATGTAAATTATGTATTGCAGGGTACTAATCTACATCCTATAATCTATTTTTTATCCAAAATCCTTCATTTGATCATACGAGATGAATCCCTCAACCAGTTCGAGTCCCTCAGATTTCGATAGCTATTCCGATAGTTATTCCGATAGCTATTCCGACATGAATATTCACCTAAGCTCCAAAAGCGGTGTCACCAAATTGAATCAATCAATCAGACATCCTCAATTCATCTGATGGCTTGGTAGCCTATTTAATCATTGGAGACAAAAGAAGGTGATCCTTTCCATCAACCAAATTCACCTCTTGGCGGTGAACCTGAAGCACTTACCGGCGAACCTGTTCGAGATAATATTTTCTCACTCATTTCCCGAATATCTCACCACGATTATATTCTATCTAAAATTCTAAACCTTATTCATCCGTTCGTTCCAACCGACAATCATCTAGGAGTAATGGAAGAAGTCAACGAGCTTCGCACTCGATAAATAAATTTGGAAAATATGGTGCAAGATTTACCAGCTTCAGTAACATCACCGATACCAACATTACCATCAGCAACTGCACCAGTATCATCAACAATCCATGCCTCAACATCTCATTCTGTACCTCAAGCATAATCATCGTTCTACATAATGTTCTACATCATTTATCCCCGTTCGACATGGCGATTAAGTAATCTCTAAAGTTTTGAAGATTATCCATTCTAATTCTAACGGTAAATCAAATGAGATTAATATCATATTAACTCATTAAATCCATGATTACTTATGAAGAAAATATATATGTAAGTATATTTTCATAAAGATTGTAATTAAAAATTCTTTTGTACAAACTGTTAATGGTGTAAATATTTTAACGGGTAGGTAATACCCGAGGAATATTAAGATTTCACATTAATAATTTAAACTGTACATTCTCCGATGCTGATTCAATAGTCGTTTACTATCCTACTTACATCCACAGATATACGAATCTGATTCACCACAGAATAACCATTTTCATTCAATTTCATATTTGGATTTTGACTTATCAGAATCCAACAAGTGGCATAATGAAGAAATAATCCACACAATAAAAATTGATTAGAAACAAACTAATTAACAATATGAAATTTTGTTAAGAATCCACGCTAACAAGATCCTAGCTAACTGTTCCTAGCTAACTGTTTATTCCGTATTACATTTTATTTTATCGTAATTTATTTATCGCAGTTTATTTATCGCAATTTATATTCTCGCCATTTTATTTATCGTCATTTAATATCCTTTATTTATTTTACGCACTTTAAATATTGGGACACGTATACAAAGTTTTGACATATCATATCGACGCATGTATATATATTATTTGGAACAACCATAGACACTCTATATGCTGTAATGCTTGAGTTCGCTATACAGGGTTGAGAGTTGATTCCAAAAATATATATATATTGAGTTGTGATCGAGTCTGAGACATGTACACGGGTCACGATACGTATTAATTAATTCGAATATTATATATTAAACAATATATGAATTATTGAATTGCTAATTGTGGACTATCGATTGAGGACTATCAACATTGGACAATTAAAATGAATTAAAATATTGATTATAATATATGAAACTAAACAATTCTTCAAGTTTGCCACTTGATATCATCTTAAACCTCATTTGAATCTTGACGATTCCAATCCGTGTTCAAAAATGTCATGATTCTTGAAAACAACTCAATCGAGAGGATAAATTAACCGCACTTCATCTATGGAAGAAAGATTTATGCAAATAGTTATGCACCTGAAAAACTCTCGGAAACTGAGTAAACGTTTAACACGTAACTGTGCTAATTCCTTAGTGTTATTATTACCCAAAATAACATTTCTATTCTTTTTCAAATTACCCAATTTTGTCACAGCTCCAGCAAGACAACTTCAACTTTTCATTCAAAACAATCTTATTATAACCTTGTTATATGTGCGTGCTCATTTATTGTTACAGAGAACCTTTTACATTTCACCATACTTCCATCAGCGTTTATTCATCTAAAAACCCAATTCTCCTGAAACCACCTTGGATTGATAACCGATGATTCAGATATCGTAGCATTAAATGCAGAGGAAACAGAAAAATGGTAGATGGTCTAAACGGTCAAAAGTTTGATAATAAAGAATGGAATGTTAGGAACACTCGATAGAAAAATTTAGTACTGAAAAATGGATTGAGCTAACCATGAAGGAAACAAAGAACAAATACAAGGACGAAACTCTATATTCAAATAATCCAGGTAAATCTGGATCCGATGAAACCTTTAGAGAATATCTTGCCCCGTACCCACGATAAAATCTTGCGAAAAAAAATTTTCTTCATCAACTCTCGAACATGGATATTCTAAAATATCATTATAAATATCTTCGATATTTCTGAAGATATTTTCATAAATATTCTCGTCTGAAATCATCTACCTCTTCGTGTTTTTTGTACTCTGTTATAATGAAAACTTCTGTAAAAATCTATGTATAAATTATGAATGAATTGTGGAGAAGTGTTGGGGACTGATGCATGAGTTAGTATAATATAATGCGCTTGGCCAACGTGATTATATTACAGTAAGTCATGCTAAGTTTCTAATGAAACGTGATGATGGTTCAAAGTAGATCATACCATCATCATGTGCCATGTTACATAACTATTTCAGTCTAATTAACCTCTGAACATATCAAGAAAATATATTCTTGATAGTTCTATTCTCAATGATTTTGGTAATTTGACAAATCAAATCGTGCTATTAATTTCTTTCTTGATTATAACATTAAATTCATTCGAAACTCCATACTTACAAATTCTAGACCCTTACTCGTTTTACTAGAGATCGAGAGGAGATTAAAAAGACAAAGAGCTCCGAAACATAAGGGAAGATATAAAACTTGACAACAACACTGAAATTACAATAATTAAAAATTTAAAACATCACGACAATTAAAAATTTAAAAGATTACAATCAAACTACTCATCGTCGTCATTCGTCATCTGCGAAGTAGCGTTCACCAGTCATTTCACTATCTGTGAGGTACTCTGGAGACATCGGTATTTCTCTTGCTGCTTCAGCTGCTGCTTCAGCTGATTCATCAAGGTAACGATAACTCAACGTCTCTTCATCTTCAAGAACCACATACAGAGAAATGCGTTTACCGCGATCTTCAATGGTATCTTTTATAAAGTACCATTGATCATTGGTACACAGAAAACTTGCCCTACAATCCACATCATAATCGTCTTTATAAAAGAACACAGACGTGAATTCACACGGAACTTTTTCCTTCAGAAAGGATAGAAAGTCTTGTAAACCAACATCACGAATGTCGATATCTTCAAACGAAATTCTGTCGCCCCACTTATATTCCTTCATTTGATTACGGAAATCACTTCCGTAACGAACATCGAATGAAACAATCATTAGGGGAAGTGTTAGCATTTTGCAGTTTGGGAGTGTTTGATTTTGATTTTGATTTTGAGAAAGGTGAAAATATAAAAGAAATATATGTTTGAGTGTATAAAACGAAGTATATGGTTGGTGTTTTTATAACGTAAAAGTGGTCGTTGGGATTTTTTTTTAATTATTTTTATTTTACTAACGGCTAAAAATTGGGCGAGTTTTTGGGCGGAGGTGGACGATGCCGTTGGGACCTCTCTTATAATAGCTCCATTCGTACTCTTCGAATAATCGAATGTTTTTATCAATATTAATCAAAAATGATAAAACTGTATTTATCAACTCATATTCGTCATGAAAACATTTTTATTGTTAGCCATGACCACCTCACTCAAATTTCGGGACGAAATTTATTTAACGGGTAGGTACTGTGACGACCCGGGAATTTTCGACCAAATTTAAACTTAAATCTTATATGATTTCGACACGATGAGCAAAGTCTGTAATGTTGAGTCTTGAAAATGTTGGAACAATTTACATGAATTCATTTGACCTTTGACTATGCCCGACGATTCACGAACAATTGTTGTATTAATACTAATATTATTATTATTACTACTTTTATATTTTAATATGATTCACAATATTATTATTATTATTAATATCTTTATTAAGTATTAATTATAAAATGAAATAACAAATATTTATCGTATATATTGTTATACATCCCTTTCAGTTCATTTTTCCTTGTCTCTTCAAAAATATACCCGTTATATATGAAGATTAAAGTGAATTACACTGTTGATGATTCCAAATCACTAATCTTTCACTATCTTTCTTTACTTTTATTTTTGTTTTGTTTTGCTTTTAGGTTTTACTGAACGATCAACTAGATATATCAAATATATAAGAACATATGATATCTTATGTATATATACGTATACTATATGCTTGTATCAATCATACACCATCTATCTATTTCCGTTTCAATTACAATCCACTTATTTTGCTAACTACTCATGTAATATATTTCGAGGACCAAACCAATCACCATTATCATCATACGGCTGCTACCATTGTATTTTGTGAATGAATTCTATTGTCATGATAAATAAATAAACTTCCCCTACTTTTTATTCCTACTTCCTAATTGTTTATCTCTAAAAGGTCACTCTATAAAACACATTTAAAAACTACTTTATCGTTTTCTGTTTGTAATCGAAATTGAAATGTTAAAAGCTTTCACAAAAGTTGAATTAATATATTAAAAGTACTTATATAGACTACTTTATATAGACTACTATTATTAATTGGCAATTGATTGCCACTGATTAATTCCATTCCTTTATTCTACCTTATTTTCCACAAGCAACCAAAAACGCGTACATCACAAAAACCCTTTCTGTTTCACATCTCAATCATAAAAGGAACCAATGGTTTTTTATTGATTAAAAACATTTTGTTATGATAGTAGTATTAGTATAAGATATTATATACCAAGATAAGGAGATAACTTATCTATGGAACACCACTATCACCACAACACCATTCGAAACATCAAACACCTCAAACAACCATCTTCACCATCACCCTAGCAACTATCTGTTGCAGCTGTGAACCGAAACTCAAAACACCCTCACAAGCCCACGATGCCAACACAAGGCTGCTGCTATTCTGTTTAAATTGATACATGAACCAAACTCACCCCACCTTATAATATTATAACGTTTTCACACACTCTCAGCTTCCAAATAAGTCTCAAAACTCATTTTTTTTACTTCACTTAACAATTCCATGCTTAACTTCAACTATGAACTATCACCATCATTTTCGTTGATCATAAAAATCAAAACCCATCATCATTCGAGACCACCACCCATCAACCACCTCCATCACTAACACCTCCTATCATTTTTTTCTTTTCTTTGTTTATTGTTTTACAAACAATCGAACCATCACCACCCTAAACCCAATTAGAACCGCCAAACTACAATTGAGGTAACCTCATTCTCCTTTTCTTTTCTCATACAATCATATATGTTTCTGTGTTGTTCATCTCGACCCAAAACCATCGAACACCGTACCATCGTTGACACTACTGCCCAGCTTCGTTTGCATTTAAACTGCAACAACTGCTGTTACACCTCCTGTCTCTTTTCTGTTTAAATTGGAACAACCTACTGCCATGATCTATTCATTCGAACAGACCACCTGCTACGCTTATTATTTTCATATGGTTCGTTCAACAAATAAAGAATATGATAGAAAAGATGATGATAAAGTGAGAGCTGTAAAGTCATTGATAATTATAAAGTATTAACAACTTTGTCGACAACCTATCTAATATAATTATGATAATGGGTAATGACATAGGAGATGATGTCAAAAGTGATATATGGCATGTTGATATACCGATGAAAACTAAATAAAGGATTAATGATGGAACCAAAAATGATAATGATGATGAACCTGTTCGAAGATCCAGCAAGAACCGAAACATTTTTACAATCGACATATGGGCTGCGTTTTTAGCCATTGTAATTGGGTTATTGTTAATAGATTAATGGACTTTTGCGTTGCTGGGCCGAGACCCATATTATTCTTGATGGGCCGAACTGGGTAATGGGAAGGAGTATTGTTTGGTCGATCAAATTTTTAAGAAGAAGGAGAACTGATAAAAACTAATTATATAGGATTTATTCGGAGTTTATAACACAAACGCAACGACAGATTAATGGTAAAGAGGGTGGATGTTTAAGCGAGAGGTCGTAGGTTCGAACCCGGTCTGAAGCATTTTTTTAGGAAATCTTTTTAAAGGTAGTTTCATTATTATTATTATTATTATTATTATTATTATTATTATTATTATTATTATTATTATTATTATTATTATTATTATTATTATTATTATTATTATTATTATTATTATTATTATTATTATTATCATCATTAACATGATACTATATATTTTATTATCATTATTATTATCATAATTTTTATTAACATTATTATTATTATTATTATTATTATTATTATTATTATTATTATTATTATTATTATTATTATTATTATTATTATTATTATTATTATTATTATTATTACTACTACAAATATTATTAGTATTATTATTAATATTATTACTATAACAAAATATAATTTTTATTTATATTATTTTACCAAAATAAGCAATTGTTAAAAAAAAAAAAAATATATATATATATATATATATATATATATATATTTAACAAGTATAAGAAAACTATATTTAATACAACCATAGTAATGTTTTTATAGTATATATTTATTTAAGGTATATAAAGTAAATATAATGAATTAAGTTATTAATGAAACACCTGATTTAAAATAACAAATAAATCACTAATAATATATAAAATTGTTCGATTACAAGTATATGTATTGATATATATATATATATATATATATATATATATATATATATATATATATATATATATATATATATATATATATATATATATATATATATAATTGATATTGGTTCGTGAATTCGAGGCCAACCCTGCGTTTGTTCAATATAGTCATATGTATTTTTACTACAAAATACATTAGGTGAGTTTCATTTGCCTTTTTACCCTTTATATTATTGGGCTGAGAATACATGCGCAATTTTTATAAATGTTTTACGAAATAGACACAAGTAATCGAAACTACATTATATGGTTGAATTATTAAAATCGAATATGCCCCTTTTTATTAAGTCTGGTAATCTAAGAATTAGGGAACAGACACCCTAATTGACGCGAACTCTAAAGATAGATCTATCGGGCCCAACAAGCCCCATCCAAAGTACCGGATGCTTTAGTACTTCGAAATATATATCATGTCCGAAGGAGGATCCCGAAATGATGGGGATATTCTTATATGCACATTGTGAATGTCGATTACCAGGTGTTCAATCCATATGAATGATATTTTGTCTCTATGCATGGGACGTATATTTATGAGAACTGAATATGGAAATCTTGTGGTCTATTAAAAATTATGAAATGATTATTTATGTTAAACTAAATGAACTTACCAACCTTTTGGTTGACACTTTAAAGCATGTTATTCTCAGGTATGAAAGAAATCTTCCGCTGTGCATTTACTCATATTGGAGACATTACTTGGAGTCATTCATGACATATTTCAAAAGACGTTGCATTCGAGTTGTCGAATTCATCAAGATCATTATTAAGACAATTATAGTTGGATATATTATGAAATGGTATGTATGCCGTCAACTTTCAATGAAATGAAAGTTTGTCTTTTAAAAACGAATGCAATATTTGTAAAATGTATCATATAGAGGTCAAGTACCTCGCGATGTAATCAACTACTGTGAATCATTTATAATCGATGTGGACTTCGTCCGGATGGATTAGGACGGGTCTTCACAGTTGGTATCAGAGCGGTGGTCTTAGCGAACCAGGTCTTGCATTAGTGTGTCTAACTGATAGTTGTTAGGATGCGTTAGTGAGTCTGGACTTCGACCGTGTCTGCATGTCAAAAGTTTTGCTTATCATTTCGTGTCGATAATTATTTGCTTATCATCCTTAAAGTCTAGACACGTCTTACTGCCTCTAGAATATAGACAGTGTATAGATAAATTCATATCTTAGCGTATCTGTTATTGTTACCTTTGCCTGACAGCTTCCGTAGATTCCTTCGTAACTCATGGGATTTTAGCATTATACATACATATGTAAATTATGTATTGCAGGGTACTAATCTACATCCTATAATCTATTTCTTATCCAAAATCCTTCATTTGTTCATACGAGATGAATCCCTCAATCAGTTCGAGTCCCTCAGATTTCGATAGCTATTCCGATAGTTATTCCGACAGCTATTTCGACATGAATATTCACCTAAGGTCCGAAAGCGGTGTCACCAAATTGAATCAATCAATCAGACATCCCCAATTCATCTGATGGGTTCGTAGCCTATTTAATCATTGGAGACAAAAGAAGGTGATCCTTTCCATCAACCAAATTCACCTCTTGGCGGTGAACCTGATGCACTTACCGGCGAACCTGTTCGAGATACTATTTTCTCACTCATTTCCCGAATATCTCGCCACGATTATATTCTATCTAAAATTCTAAACCTTATTCATCCGTTCGTTCCGACCGACAATCATCTTGGAGTAATGGAAGAAGTCAACGAGCTTCGCACTCGATAAATACATTTGGAAAATATGGTGCAAGATTTACCAGCTTCAGCAACATCACCGGTACCAACAGTACCATCAACAACAGCACCAGTATCATCAACAATCCATGCCTCAACATCTCATTCTGTACCTCAAGCATAATCATCGTTCTACATGATGTTCTACATCATTTATCCCCGTTCGACATGGCGATTAAGTAATCTCTAAAGTTTTGAAGATTATCCATTCTAATTCTAACGGTAAATCAAATGAGATTAATATCATATTAACTCATTAAATCCATGATTACATCTGAAGAAAATATATATGTAAGTATATTTTCATAAAGATTGTAATTAATTATTCTTTTGTACAAACTGTTAATGGTGAAAATATTTTAACGGGTAGGTAATACCCGAGGAATATTCAGATTTCACATTAATAATTTACACTGTACATTCTTCGATGCTGATTCAACAGTCGTTTACTATCCTACTTACATCCAGAGATATACGAATCTGATTCACCATAGAATAACCATTTTCATTCAATTTCATATTTGGATTTTGACATATCAGAATCCAACAAGTGGCATAATGAAGAAATAATGGACACAATAAAAATTGATTAGAAACAGACTAATTAACAATATGAAATTTTGTTAAGAATCCACGCTAACAAGATCCTAGCTAACTGTTCCTAGCTAACTGTTTATTCCGTATTACATTTTATTTTATCGCAATTTATTTATCGCAGTTTATTTATCGCAATTTATATTCTCGTAATTTTATTTATCGTCATTTAATTTCCGTTATTTATTTTACGCACTTTAAATATTGGGACACGTATACAAAGTTTTGACATATCATATCGACGCATGTATATATATTATTTGGAACAACCATAGACACTCTATATGCTGTAATGCTCGAGTTCGCTATACAGGGTTGAGAGTTGATTCCAAAAATATATATATATTGAGTTGTGATCGAGTCTGAGACATGTACACGGGTCACGATACGTATTAATTAATTCGAATATTATATATTAAACTTTATATGAATTATTGAATTGCTAATTGTGGACTATCGATTGAGGACTATCAACATTGGACAATTAAAATGAATTAAAATATTGATTATAATATATGAAACTAAACAATTCTTCAAGTTTGCCACTTGATATCATCTTAAACCTCATTTGATTCTTGACGATTCCAATCCGTGTTCAAAAATGTCATGATTCTTGAAAACACCTCAATCGAGAGGATAAATCAACCGCACTTCATCTACGGAAGAAAGATTTATGCAAATAACATTTCTATTCTTTTTCAAATTACCTAATTTTGTCACAGCTCCAGCAAGAGAACTTCGACTTTTCATTCAAAACAATCTTATTATAACCTTGTTATATGTGCGTGCTCATTTATTGTTACAGAGAACCTTTTACATTTCACCATACTTCCATCAGCGTTTATTCATCTAAAAACCCAATTCTCCTGAAACCACCTCGGATTGATAACCGATGACTCAGATATCGTAGCATTAAATGCAGAGGAAATAGAAAAATGGTAGATGGTCTAAATGGTAAAAAGTTTGATAATAAAGAATGGAATGTTATGAACGCTCGATAGAAAAATTTAGTACTGAAAAATGGATTGAGCTAACCATGAAGGAAACAAAGAACAAATACAAGGACCAAACTCTATATTCAAAGAATCCAGGTAAATCTGGATCCGATGAAATCTTTAGAGAATATCTTGCCCCGTACCCACGATAAAATCTTGCGAAAAAAAATTTTCTTCATCAACTCTCGAACATGGATATTCTAAAATATCATTATAAATATCTTCGATATTTCTGAAGATATTTTCATAAATATTCTCGTCTGAAATCATCTACCTCTTCGTGTTTTCTATACTCTGTTATATTGGAAACATCTGTAAAAATCTAAGTATAAATTATGAATGAATTGTGGAGAAGTGTTGGGGACTGTTGCATGAGTTAGTATAATATAATGCGCTTGGCCAACGTGATTATATTACAGTAAGTCATGCTGAGTTTCTAATGAAACGTGATGATGGTTCACAGTAGATCATACCATCATCATGTACCATGTTACATAACTCTTTCAGTCTAATTAACCTCTGAACATATCAAGAAAATATATTCTTGATAGTTCTATTCTCAATGATTCTGGTAATTTGACAAATCAAATCGTGCTATTACGTTCTTTCTTGATTATAACATTAAATTTATTCGAAACTCCATACTTACAAATTCTAGACCATTACTCGTTTTACTAGAGATCGAGAGGAGATTAAAAAGACAAAGAGCTCCGAAACATAAGGGAAGATATAAAACTTGACAACAACACTGAAATTACAATAATTAAAAATTTAAAACATCACGAAAATTAAAAATTTAAAAGATTACAATCGAACTACTCGTCGTTGTCATTCGTCATCTGCGAAGTAGCGTTCACCAGTCATTTCACTATCTGTGAGGTACTCTGGAGACATCGGTATTTCTCTTGCTGCTTCAGCTGCTACTTCAGCTGATTCATCGAGGTAACGATAACCCAACGTCTCTTCATCTTCAAGAACCACATACAGAGAAATGCGTTTACCGCGATCTTCAATGGTATCTTTTATAAAGTACCATTGATCATTGGTACACAGAAAACTTGCCCTACAATCCACATCATAATTGTCTTTATAAAAGAACACAGACATGAATTCACACGGAAATTTTTCCTTCAGAAAGGATAGCAAGTCTTGTAAACCAACATCACGAATGTCGATATCTTCAAACGAAATTCTGTCGCCCCACTTATATTCCTTCATTTGATTACGAAAATCACTTCCGTAACAAACATCGAATGAAACAATCATTAGGGGAAGTGTTAGCATTTTGCAGTTTGGGAGTGTTTGATTTTGATTTTGAGAAAGGTGAAAATATAAAAGAAATATATGTTTGAGTGTATAAAATGAAGTATATGGTTGGTGTTTTTATAACGTAAAAGTGGTCGTTGGGATTTTTTTTAATTATTTTTATTTTACTAACGGCTAAAAATTGGGCGAGTTTTTGGGCGGAGGTGGACGATGCCGTTGGGACCTCTCTTATAATAGCTCCATTCGTACTCTTCGAATAATCGAATGTTTTTGTCAATATTAATCAAAAATGATAAAACTCTATTTATCAACTCATATTCGTCATGAAAACATTTTTATTGTTAGCCATGACCATCTCACTCAAATTTCGGGACGAAATTTATTTAACGGGTAGGTACTGTGACGACCCGGGAATTTTCGACCAAATTTAAACTTAAATCTTATATGATTTCGACACGATGAGCAAAGTCTGTAATGTTGAGTCTTGAAAATGTTGGAACAATTGACATGAATTCATTTGACCTTTGACTATGTCCGACGATTCACGAACAATTGTGTGTAAATAATTACAAGTTAAAAATATAGTTGTTGTATTAATACTAATATTATTATTATTACTACTTTTATATTTTAATATGATTCACAATATTAACAATATTATTATTATTATTAATATATTTATTAAGTATTAATTATAAAATGAAATAACAAATATTTATCGCATATATTGTTATACACCCCTTTCAGTTCATTTTTCCCTGTCTCTTCAAAAATATACCCGTTATATATGAAGATTAAAGTGAATTACACTGTTGATGATTCCAAATCACTAATCTTTCACTATCTTTCTTTACTTTTATTTTTTTTTGTTTTGCTTTTAGGTTTTACTGAACGATCAACTAGATATATCAAATATATAAGAACATATGATATCTTATGTATATATACATATACTATATGCTTGTATTAATCATACACCATCTATCTATTTCCGTTTCAATTCCAATCCACTTATTTTGCTAACTACTCATGTAATATATTCGTAAAATGGGGAGGGCACCGTGCAAATTAGCTTATTAAGACTAATGAATCAGACCCCAGAAAGGATAATCTCCTTAAAGATTAAAAATCAGCTTTTAAGACTGATATTACTCAATCCTTGAGATTGACTTTAAAGATTGAGAATTACAAACTCATGAAATTCGATGATATCTAAACTCGAGCTTGAACAAGAAAATATTTTGATCAAATTAACACCTATTTGTTTTCTAAAAATCCATTTTCAATGCGTTCATTACCATTGAACGTAAAATCCTAGGAATTCACCTGGAATTCATTAGGTCACCTGAACCAAATCGGGTGTCAACCGTAAGAACGGTGGTTGTATAGCATGGTCGAAGACAGGACCTTGTGCCAGACCGAAAAATCATAGGGTGATCTTTACTATTGCTCCTACAAAGGATACTAACTGCATCCGACATGTTTTAGACCATGAACATCTGCATGTCATTAGATATTGCCTTAACAGTTGCTTGTTCAACGCTTTCCTTTACAACCGGACGGTAGTTTACCGAAAGGTAATATACGGAGCAAGTATACTGGACGTGTTGCTTTCCTAATACAAGGTTAGCAAGTGGGTGACACAAAACCATAAGTTTTGAGCTAAAATTTTCAAATATGAAACCCACCAAAACCACAAAAATATTTTGCAAACACCGGTGAAGGGTTATTCCGGAAAACTTATCTAGGGTAAAAGCTAGAATGAATTTTCAAAAGATCAAATGTTTTCATAAAGATCCAATTTCCTTAAGGATCTAAATTTTTATAGTCATGTGGGACTGTAAACCACATCGTTACTATCATTGTTTATACCGCCGTATCAAAATCACTAATGTATAAAGTGTGAAGAATAAAGAAGTGACTCGTGTGATTTAATTTCAAGTTCTGTATTGCTTGAGGACAAGCAACGCTCAAGTGTGGGGATATTTGATAGTGCTCCAAATGAACATATATTTAGGCGCAATATCCTTCCAATATGTGAAATTTTCAGTTGCAAATGTTCTATTTTCAAGAAATATTCATTTAAATATATAAGTACGAAGACAAAAGGCGAAAACGAAGATTTGAAGACGCAAACGTCCAAAAAGCTCAAATGTACAAGATACAATTCAAGTGGTTCAATTTATTGATGAGAAACGTCTAAAAATGACAAGAGTACAAGTTGTGAAACGCAAAGTCCAAGATATTAAATCGTACGAAAAGGCGTTCGAAAATCCGGAACCGAGACATGAACCAACTTTCAGCACGCGACGCAATGGACCAAAAATTACAAGTAAACTATGCACAAGAATATAATATAATATATAAATAATTATATAAAATTATATATATATATTATATTATATAATATAATGTCGACAAGTAAATGGCCAAAAGTTGGTGAGCTGGAAGGCGTGCCTTCGCGATCTCGGAGCTGTAAGGCATAATTGCTTCGCGATAGCTGAGCAGTCATTTCAGAATCTGCCTATAAAAGGCCACGAAATCTGCCGAGTTCTTTGCACCATATCAAACTCTCTATCTCTGTAATATATATATATATATAATATTTATATATATAATATAAATTATTTTAGTTTTATATTAGTTATTTTAGTTAACGTAACGGTTAATTACGGGTTTTGAGGTCGAAGTTCTGTCCGTATAACACTACGCGATAAATACTCAATGTAAGTTATGTTCTCCTTTTTAAATTAATGTCTCGTATTTAAGTTATTATTATGCTTATTTGAGCCGAAGTAACCATGATGTTGGACTAAATATTAAAGACGGGGTAATTGGGCTTTGTACCATAATTGGGGTTTGGACAAAAGAACGACACTTGTGGAAATTGGACTATGGGCTATTAATGGGCTTGATATTTGTTTAACTGAATGATAGTTCGTTAATTTAATATAAAGATTTACAATTGGACGTACCTATAAATAACCACATACACTCGATCGGACACGATGGACGGGATATTTATAAGTACTAATAATCATTCATTTAACCGGACACGGGAATGGATTAATATTCAATGGACTTATTAAAATAGGGGTGAATTATATACAAGGAAAATTAGTGTAATTATAGTTTAAGTCCCCAATTAGTTGGAATATTTGACTTTGGATATAAGGATAATTTGACGAGGACACTCGCACTTTATATTTATGACTGATGGACTGTTATGGACAAAAACCAGATGGACATATTGAATAATCCAGGACAAAAGACAATTAACCCATGGTAATAAACTAAAATCAAAACGTCAAACATCATGATTACGGAAGTTTAAATAAGCATAATTGTTTTATTATATTTTTCATCGTACTTTTATTTACTCGCTATTTTATTTAACGTCATTTATTTATTGTCATTTATTTTTCGCTACTTTAATTATCGTCATTTATATTTTGCATTAGGTTTTAATTATGACTTAAAATATAAAATCAACAAACCAGTCATTAAACGGTAAACCCCCTTTTATATATTATAAATATAATATATTTTGTACAAATATAATTGTTTAAAAATATAGTGTAAAATAAGTAGTCTCCCTGTGGAACGAACCGGACTTACTAAAAACTAAACTACTCTACGATTAGGTACACTACCTATAGTGTTGTAGCAAGGTTTAGGTATATCCCATTTGTAAATAAATAATTAAAACTTGTGTAATTTGTATCGTATTTCGTATTAAAATATAATAGTATTTCGTACCCCCACGCTGCATCATTAATCTTCATAACCCAACCCCCACTTTTCACCATGATTTGTTTTTGGTCTATTCATGAAAATTGTTTGTTTTGAAAGTTCCATATCAATGATAGCTTTAGATTGCTCTGTTCGATAGAGTTTTTCCTCATATCGAGCAAGTTGAGCTTTCATTTGTAGAGACTCTTTTGTTAATGAAGAAATTTCAGTGTTTTTCTCCATTATGATGTCTTCCAATTGAATAATTTTCTTGTTTAGCTTTGAAAGTGTGGGTTCATGTTGGTTTTTCAAATCAGAAAGATCTTTTTCTAAGAATTGAACTTTTTCCGCAAGTCGTTCTGATTTTAAACGATAATCAGTCCTTTCGACTTTAATCGGATGAATTGACTTTTTAAGGTCTTCCAACTCAGTTTCCGTAGAGCTGAGTTATAGTTTCAATCTTTGCATCTCCGATTGTCATTTAGATGATGATGGTCTGGTCTCATTAAGTTTGATTTTATCTTTTAAAACCTTGTTTTCAGATTTTAAACCTTTGACTTCTTTTGACATTGAGACAAGATTCTTCATCAACTCATTTTGCATTTTTTATAAAATCAGGTGGGATTTCAGTTGATTGTACCTCATCATCATCAGATGCTGAGTCAGAATTCTCCATTGCTTCCTTTGCTTTGATGAGCTTAGTCACCTTGCAAACATTTGCATGTTCCACCTCTGAATCTGAATCATCGGTCCAGTTAAACCAAGTATCATCAACCAGTTTCAGCACTCCTCTAGTTTCCACAATCTTTACCATCAACATTTTCTTCTTGTAGTAAGCTGCATCCTTTTTCTTAGGCATCTTGCACTCACGAGAGTAATGACCAGCTTTGCCATAAATGAAACAGATTGAATCATCCTTCTTGTAATCATCAGCATGTTATTGTTTTGATTGATCAGGTTTCTTGTAATAGGAAGAAGAAGATGATTTCTTGCTTTGATTGATTGATTTGCCTTTGAACTTGTGTTTGTTCAAGGCTTTGGTGAACATGGCAGCAATCTTGACTAATTCAAGGTGAGAATCATCAACATCAAAAAGATTCAACTCTTCAAAATCAGTTGATTCTTCAACAAGCACTTTCTTGGAAAAGCTTTTGGAAGAAGAAAATGATTTGCTCTTCTTTTTGGCAATGAGAGCAAGAGGATCACTCGGAGAAGACTCTTTCCTTCCCTCTTAAAGTTTAGACACCTCTGGTTGATAATGCATAAGAACTCCAACATGCTCATGAATAGTCATCTTGTCAATCTCTTTGGTAGATCGAATGATGGTTCCATAAGGAAGCCAATCAACATTGATCTTTTTGAGAAACTTCATGTTGATTTCAGCATTGACTTTTGTAATCTTGCACCTTTTCAACTCATAGAGAACACCATTGAAACAACGGTCCGTTTCCTTGAGTTCTTCGGGTTCCTGCTTGAAATCTTTATAAAATCCAAGAGCCTTATTTAGTTTAGTAACATCTGACATGTCATAACCTTCTTGCTGTCATTTGATCTCATCCCATATGTCTTTCACTTTAGTGTTGCTATCAACATTTTCAAATAACTCATATGAGATGGCTTGCATAACAATGTTCTTAGCCTCTATATCACCCTGAACTCTATCACGTTTATCACCAGAAAGTTCATAGACTAGAATTGGCATACCAGTATCCGGATGATACTCTACAATTGGACCATCTCTCAGAGAAGCCCATATGTACTTTGCTTTCTCACCCTTGTAATCTATGTACTGAGCGATACGGTGGAGCCACTGTGATGACCCGAAAATTTTCGACCAAATTTAAACTTTATCTTTAACTGATTTAATGTTTCTGATACGATAAGCAAAGTCTGTAATGTTGAAGTCTCAAAAACTTTGAACTGTGTTCATGTATTCATTTAACCTTTGACCATCTCCGACGATTCACGAACAGTTGTGTGTAAATATATATATATATATATATATATATATATATATATATATATATATATATAAGTGTATATATAATATTTTAAATTAATAAAATACACTTTAAACAATTTGAAATTTAAAAATGTAAAATAATAAACAGAATAATTAGGTTGTTATTAAAATGAATATTAAAATATATATATATGAAATCTATATCTTGTAATGTTTGAATATTAAATGTATGATAGTATATATATTACATAAATAATAAAATGTAATATTAATATAATAAGTGTATTTATAATTGATATAGTAATATTATTACTTTCAATATTAACATCTATATTATTAATTATTAATTATTAATTATCAATATGAAAATGAATATATATATAAATTGTTATATTATTATTACTAATATTATTATGATCAGTATTATTATAAGTATCAATAATAAAATTATTATTATCATTTTTACTTTTAATATTATTCGAATCATTTTTGATAAAATTATTATTAAAATTATCACTATTATATTTCTATTATTATTAGAATTATTAATAGATTTATATTATTAATTAATGTTACATAATCTAATAAAACAGATATATATATAAATATAGATATATATATATATATATATATATATATATATATATATATATATATATATATATATATATATATATATATATATATATATATATATATATATATATATATATATGTATTTATATAAATACAGCTATATAAATAGATATATAACAAGATATAAAAATCCAGTTATTATTATATATGCAGATATATACGATTATAAATACAGATAATTTGTTTACTTATGTATTCTGTTTCAAATCACTATCCTTCTGTTTAATCTGTCTACCTACTTGATAAACATACGAATCCAATCACAGATATAATTCGAATTCTGTTTCATGTCATTGTCGATTTTTTTTAATTGTTCCTGGTTGATAATTATGTACTTCATGTCTGAATATTGTTCATGGTTGATAATTATGTACTTCATATCTGTAGTAATTATACACTTTAAGTCTATATAATACAGACTGCAATTCTGCAATTCTGGATTTAAAATAAAAAAAATTAAGAAAATAAAGCTTGACACCCCTGTTCTTGAACTCAAATCACCATATCATGAATTCGAATTCAATTTAAAAAAGTAGAATTGCAGTTGTGTTAGGAATCAGTCACTCAATCATTCTGCAAAATTTGAGGTTCCAATTCTTCCAATCGATCATTAATTTTCGAGTCAAAGTTTTGGAAATAAAAAATCAAACTTTATCCTTCAATCAAATTTGAGTTATTTGCTATGATTCAAGTAAAATTGACGATTTGGAAAGTTTATAGGAAGTATTTAGAACCTATTTCATGTTGAAAACACTAGCTAAAACCGTTCAGATTTTAAAATTGGAGTTGGAGTTCATCGTAATTGTTTTCATCCTGCTACAACTTTTATATTTCTTTCCTGTTTTGATAAATTAATTCACTTATATTCAAGTCGTATTCGTTTCAAATTCCTAGTCTTAAATCAAATATATAACTTGTTGTTATCGATTACTACCCCGGTCGTTTGAACTTGAGTCTGTGGAGGAGAAAAAGGGAAAACCAGATAATACGAGTTATATATAAATGGAATCTGAATATTAACAGTTGGTTAGATGGGGTGTCGGGTTAGCGTGAGGTCGCGAGTTGGAGCTCGGTTCGGGGCATTTTTTTTAAAAACTGATTCCTTGAAGGTAGTTTCCTTTTCTTTTATTATTATTATTATTATTATTATTATTATTATTATTATTATTATTATTATTATTATTATTATTATTTTGATTATTATTATTAATGTTATTATTATTAGAATTAGAATTATTATTATCATTATCATTTTCTTTATTATTATTATTATTATTATTATTATTATTATTATTATTATTATTATTATTATTATTATTATTATTATTATTATTAATTAATACTATCAATTACTATCATTAAGTTAGTTATTAGTATTAACTATATGATTATGATTATTATTATTATTAAGTAGTATTATTAATGTTATCATTTGTAATAAAATTGTTATTATCATTGTTGTTATTAATACAATTCTATGTATTATTATAAATATTATCATCATTATTATTAATATGATCAACATTAGTAATATTATTAAGACTATTATCATTATATTCATTGATATTAGAATTTTTAGTTATAATTAATATTATTATCAGTATTATTATTATAATTAGTATTATTATTAATATTATCATTAAGATTATTATTAGTAGTACTGTTATGATAAAAATTATTATTTTAGTACTATTGTCATTAAGATTATAATTACTATCAAAATTTTCATTAATAATTGATATTGTTAGTAAAAGTATCGTTATTAGTAGAGATTATCATTTTCATTTTTATTAAAAATCTATCAATCTTAACATTATTATTTTTATTAAAATTAACATTTTTACTATTATCATTATTACTATTAACCAACTGACTAATGATATTATAAAAAATTATTATTTTCAACATCAATATTAAATCTAATTAAAAGATTATTATCATTATTCTAGTATTATTATGATTACTATTTTTATCAAGCAAAATGATATATATATATATATATATATATATATATATATATATATATATATATATATATATATATATATATATATATATATATATGTATATATATATATATATGTATATATATATATGTATATATATATGTATATATATATATGTATATATATATATTTGTATATATATATATATATATATGTATATATATATATGTATATATATATGTATATATATGTATATATATATATATATAAATATATTACATATAATATAGTTAATATTCATTTTTTATATAAAATGAATATAAGTTATTAATATAAAAAGTATATCAATAATAATAATATATATTTGTTCGATTACAAGTATATGTTTTAATATATATATGAATGATATAGGTTCGTGAATCCAAGTCCAACCCAGCATTGTTCAGTATCGTCGTATGAATATTTTTACTACAAAATATTGTATCGTGAGTTTCATTACTCCCTTTTTAAATGCTTTTGCAATATATATTTTTGGGAATGAGAATACATGCGCTGCTTTTATAAATGTTTTACGCATTAGACACAAGTAATCGAAACTACATTCTATGGTTGGATTATCGAATCAAATATGCCCCTTTTTAGCTTGGTAGAATAAGAATTGGTATTTATTATAATTGCCACCAATTGACGCGAATTCTAAAGATAGATCTACGTGAAATATCCCGTTCATATCGATTATAAACGTTTCATATTAATTAATTTCGTTGCGAGGTTTTGACCTCTATATGAGACATTTTTTCAAAGACTTCATTCGATTTTTAAAATAACCATAACCTTTATTTTATCGATAAAGGTTTAAAAGAATTACGACGATTATCAGATAATGATAATCTAAAATATAACGTTTACACACGACCATTTCATAATGGTTTACAATAATATTACACACCAATTTAAGTTCTTCGAATGCAGTTTTAAACAATATTATACAAGCATGCAGACTCCAAATCCTGTCTTTATTTAGCATGCAACAACGGAAGCTCTTAATAATCACCTGAGAATAAACATGCTTTAAACGTCAACAAAAATGTTGATGAGTTATAGGTCTAATCTTTATCATAAATCATAATGATAATAGGCCACAAGATTTCAATTATAACCACACACGTAACCCGTGTACAAAATAATACGTGTAACCAGCAAATTAAAAATCATTCATATGGTAAACACCTGGTAACCGACATTAACAAAAATGCATCTAGAATATCCCCATCATTCCGGGACTCTCATCGGACATGATAAAATCAAAGTACTAAAGCATCTGTAACCCGGATGGGGTTTGTTAGGCCCAATAGATCTATCTTTAGGATTCGCGTCAATTAGGGTTTCTGTTCCCCAATTCTTAGATTACCAGACTAAAAAGGGTGATATTCGGTAATAATAATCCAACCATAGAATGTAGTTTCAAGTACTTGTGCCTATTTTGTAAAACATTTATAAAACTGCATGTATTCTCATCCCAAAAATATTAGATTTTAAAAGTGGGACTTTAACTCACTTTCACGTATTTTCACTTTGTCAAAAAAATAAGACTTGGCCACGGGTCGATTCACGAACCTATAACAAATAT
Organism: Rutidosis leptorrhynchoides; assembly: GCF_046630445.1. Classification (NCBI taxonomy): domain Eukaryota; kingdom Viridiplantae; phylum Streptophyta; class Magnoliopsida; order Asterales; family Asteraceae; genus Rutidosis; species Rutidosis leptorrhynchoides. Next base: position 196,598,735 of record NC_092341.1, on the reverse strand, counting down.
ATACATATATAGCAAAGTATGATCGAAATATATTCACAATGTATTTTATTACATTTTAACGATTTAAATTTGTTAAGTTAACAGTCCAACGTTAGTAGTCCACAATTAGTTGTTAAAGGTTAGTAGTACAGAAATAAATCAATATAATTTCTCGAATCAATCCACGACCCAGTGTATATAAGTCTCAGACTCGATCACAACTCAAAGTATATACATTATTTTGGAATCAACCTCAACCCTGTATAGCTAACTCGATCATTACTGCATATAGAGTGTCCATGCTTGTTCCAATATATATATATATATATATATATATATATATATATATATATATATATATATATATATATATATATATATATATATATATATATATACATATATATATATATATATATATATATATATATATAGATGACGTCGATATGATATGTCAAAACATTATATACGTGTCTATGGTCTATCAAGATTATATAATATATGTTAGAATACATGTACAATACAATATAAGTTAGTTAGGATATGGTTAGTAAAGGTTTTTGTAAAATCATCCCGTAGTCAAATTAACCATTTTTAACCAATTTTGTTTTACCCATAACTTCTTGGTTTTAAATCCGTTTTGAGTGATTCAAATTTCTATGGTTTCATAATGAACTGAAATTTATGAAAATAAACAGAAAAAGTATAAGTTTATAGTCAGAAATACAAGTTATAAGTCATTTTTGTAAGAGGTAGTCATTTCATTCGAAAGAACGACGTCTTGATGACCATTTTGAAATCCATACTTCCACTTTGAGTTTAACAATGACTTTTGGATATAGTTTCATGTTCATAAGAAAAATTATTTTCCCAGAAGTATAGCTTTTAAATCAAAGTTTATCATAGTTTTTAATTATCCAAACCAAAACAGACCCCTGTTTTACTACAACGGCGTATGTCCGGTTTTACGGTGTTCTTCGTGTTTCCAGGTTTTAAATCATTAAGTTAGCATATCATATAGATATAGAACATGTGTTTAGTTGATTTTAAAAGTTAAGTTAGAAGGATTAACTTTGTTTGCGAACAAGTTTAGAATTAACTAAACTATATTCTAGTGATTACAAGTTTAAATCTTCGAATAAGATAGTTATATATAAGAATCGAATGATGTTATGAACATCATTACAACCTTAAGTTTAGTAGGTAAACCTACTGGAAGTGACAAGAAATGATCTAGCTTCAAAGGATCCTTGAATTGCATGAAAGTTCTTGAAGTAGAATCATGACACGAAAACAAGTTCAAGTAAGATTTCTACTCGAATTAAAATAGTTTATAGTTACAGAAATCGAATCAAAGTTTGAATATGAATATTACCTTGAATAATAAAGATAACCTACTATAAATAACATAGGTTTCTTGATCTTGGATGATTATTTGGATTAGATTAGAAAGCTTGGAAGTAGACTTGCAAACTTGAAAGTGTTCTTGAGTAGTTGTTTTGTAAGTTGATCCAGGTTAGCTAGATTGAGCTAGATTATGATGAATATGATGAAGAACACTTAGAAAATTATGAGTGAACTTGAGAGAGATCAATTTGATGCAAGAAAGTTGAATGAAAATGTGATTGAGGAGTGTGTAAGTTCACGTGAACTTAGGCATATCATATAGGCTCCATTAGTTTGATTTTTAGTGTAATCATTCATGATAGATGTTAAATGATAGTTCCCACATGTGTTGGTGACTCACAAGGGCTACTAAGAGCTGATCATTGGAGTGTATATACCAATAGTAAATACATCTAGAAGCCGTGTATTGTACGAGTACGAATACGGTTGCATACGAGTAGAATTGTTGATAAAAACGAAGGAGAATGTAATTGTAAGCATTTTTGTTAAGTAGAAGTACTTTGATATGTGTCTTGAAGTCTTCCAAAAGTGTACTAATACATCCTAATACACTATATGTATATACATTTTTAACTGAGTCGTTAAGTCACCGTTAGTCGTTATATGCAAGTGTTGTTTTGAAACCTTTAAGTTAACGATCTCATTTAATGTTGTTAATCCATTGTTTATTATATCTAATAAGATGTTAAATTATCATATTATAATGATAACATGGTGTATGAATATATCTTAATACAATATATATATATATATATATTAAAACGTCGTTACAACAAAAATCGTTACATATATAACTCGTTTCAAAACTCTTAAGTTAGTAGTCTTGTTTTACAAATGTAGTTCATTGTTAATACACTTAATGATATATTTAATTATTATTTTATCATGTTAAACTTAGTGTATCAATATCTTAATACGATTCATATGAATTTAGTTAGACGTTGTTATAACGATAATACTTACTTATCATTATCTCATGTTAATTATATATATATATATATATCCATATATATCATCATATAGTTTTTACAAGTTTTTAACGTTCGTGAATCGCCGGTCAACTTGGGTGGTCAATTGTCTACATGAAACCTATTTCAATTAATCAAGTCTTAACAAGTTTGATTTCTTAACACGTTGGAAAAATTTAATCATGCAAATATCAATTTCATTTAATATATAAAAACTTGGAAAAGTTCGGGTCACTACAGTACCTACCCGTTAAATAAATTTCGTCCCGGAATTTTAAGCAGTTGGAGGTGTTGACGCATCCTCTGGAAATAAGTACGGGTATTTTAGCATCATCTGATCTTCGCGCTCCCAGGTGAACTCAGGTCCTCTACAAGCATTCCATCGAAATTTAACAATCGGTATCTTGTTTTGCTTGATTCTTTTAACCTCACGATCCATTATCTCGACGGGTTCTTCAACGAACTGTAGTTTTTCGTTGATTTTAATTTCGTCTAAAGGAATAGTGAGATCTTCTTTGGTTAAGCATTTCTTCATATTCGAGACGTGAAAGGTATTATGTACATTGGCGAGTTGTTGAGGTAATTCAAGTTAGTAGGCTACTGGTCCGACACGATCTATAATCTTGAATGGTCTAATGTACCTTGGATTTAGTTTCCCCAGTTTACCAAATCGAACAACGACTTTCCAAGGCGAAACCTTAAGCATGACCATCTCTCCAATTTCGAATTCTGTATCTTTCCTTTTAAGGTCCGTGTAGCTCTTTTGTTGACTCTGAGCGGTTTTCAACCGTTGTTGAATTTGGATGATTTTCTCGATAGTTTCTTGGATTATCTATGGACTCGTAATCTGTCTATCCCCCACCTCACTCCAACAATTTGGAGACCTGCACTTTCTACCATAAAGTGCTTCGAACGGTGCCATTTCGATACTCGAGTGGTAACTGTTGTTGTAGGAAAATTCTGCTAACGGTAGATGTCGATCCCAACTGTTTCCAAAATCGATAACACATGCTCGTAGCATGTCTTCAAGCTTCTGTATTTTCCTTTCACTTTGCCCATCAGTTTATGGATGATAGGCAGTACTCATATCTAGATGAGTTCCCAATGCTTGATGTAATGTCTGCCAAAACCTTGAAACAAATCTGCCATCTCTATCAGAGATAATAGAGATTGGTATTCCATGTCTGGAGACAACTTCCTTCACGTATAAATAAGCCAACTTTTCCATTTTATCATCTTCTCTCGTTGGTAGAAAGTGTGCTGACTTGGTGAGACGATCGACTATTACCCAAATAGTATCATAACCGCTTGCATTCCTTGGCAATTTAGTAATCAAATCTAGGGTAATGTTTTCCCATTTCCATTCCGGGATTTCAGGTTATTGAAGTAGACCTGATAGTTTCTGATGATCAGCTTTGACCTTAGAACATGTCAAACATTCTCCTACATATCTAGCAATATCGGCTTTCATACCCGGCCACCAAAAGTGTTTCTTGAGATCTTTATACATCTTTCCTACTCTGAGATGTATTGAGTATCTGGTTTTATGTGCTTCCTCAAGTACCATTTCCCTCACTTCTCCAAACTTTGGTACCCAAATTCTTTCATCCCTATACCGGGTTCCGTCTTCCCGAGTATTAAGATGTTTCTCTGATCCTTTCGGTATTTCATTCTTCAAATTTCCTTCTTTTAAAACTAGCTATTACGCCTCTTTTATTTGAGTAGTAAGGTTAGTACGAATAATTATATTCATAGCTTTTACCCGTATAGGTTGTGACGACCCGGAAATTTTCGACCAAATTTAAACTTAACCTTTATATGTTTCCGACACGATAAGTAGAATTTGTAATGTTGAATCTTAAAAAGTTTGGAACTACATTCATGTAATCAATTACCCTTTGACCGTGTTCGACGATTCACGAACAATTATGTGTATATAGATATGTATATATAATATATAATATTAACTGAAAACATTAATAAAGTATTAGATATATGATACTTTACATGAACATATTTGTTTCGATATATTTATCGACAGAATTAAGAGATAATATCAAATGATTGAATTATCAGATACATTATGATATGATTACGGGCCTATGTTATGAGGTCCACTGTGATTTAAGAAATCTATTCTTTTTGACAACTCATTACTTAACCAGTATGATAAAGATAAAGATATTTATATTTTATATTATTAAATATATATAACGATTTAAATTAATATTATATATTTTTATACGCGTATTATACGTACATAGTTTTATACTTTTACTATACTTTAACTTTACCTTTACTTTACTTTTACTTTACTTTAACTTTAATAATTCATACTTTAATAATTCACTTTAATAATTCATACTTTAATAATTCACTTTAATAATTCACTTTAATAATTCATACTTTAATAATTCACTTTAATAATTCATACTTTAATAATTCACTTTAATAATTCAAAAATCTATTATAAATAGAATTCAATAGGTTTTATTATTTCATAGAAACTTGAAAATATATTTCTCTAAACTCTCTCAATCGAATTACATATATATATTTACTTAGTATTATTTCAAGATATTATTAGTATACATAAAATACTACGACGGAGTTATATTCAGACGATTTCAAAACAAGTTTTCAAATGGGATATAGCTAAGGAAATTATGGGTTATAGCTATGAAGGTTATGGGTATTGATCGAGGGTATTGCTCGTGAGGTCAACCTAATGTTTATCATTTTTGTTGCGTCTACGTACTTTCCTGCAATATTGAATCACAATATTGATACGTGATCATTCATATCTTATCTTTTATATATTAATAGTGTATCCCTGACTAGTGCTCGAGTATATATGATTATGCAAGTTTGTATGCTTAGTTTCGTCATTAAATAGTTTATGATAAATCACGAATTTGATACATATGCTACTGAGATAAGTTATATGATATGCATGTCGTTGAAAAGCTGAAGAAAAAAAATTAATAACTTTTCATTTAGAAATCGTGTGGTTTCGATGAACGGATTAAAAGATATGGTCAACTGAATTATCATTAATTTTAATATTATTATTAAAACGATTATTATAACTGTTATCAGTTGATGTTATTACTAAAATTATCTTTATTACTAAAAATTAATATTTTTATTGAAACTATCATTTTATTATTTTTATCATTATTATTATTATCAATATTATTTTCTCAAATAAATATGCGTACAAAGATATTTTTACCACACGTAATGTAATTACATTAATAATACATACCACTATATTTTTATGATATTAAGTGAATTTTATAAATTTTATTATCTGAGATATATAAAAGTATATTTTTATCATATATGAATTTTAATATAAATTTTTATTTATTAATAAATGACTTGTATTATTTAGTATAATAAGATCTGATAAATACATTTAAATATATAAAACTACTATATATAAGTTATATAATAAACATGTATAGATTTTGAAAGTCATTTTGGGTCAAGTTGACTTTTGTTGACTTTTGCATGTCGGTCTCGAGCATTAGGATTGTGATACACTACGACTTGACCTAAATTGTTAGACAGATATTGACCAACAAATAAATATATATACTTAATATAGGTTCGTGAATCCGAGACAAACCCTGCACTTGTTCAGTGCCGTCATATACATAATTGCTACAAAATACAGTATTGTGAGTTTCATTTGCTCCCTTTTTATATATATTTTTGGGCTGAGAATACATGCGCTGATTTATAAATGTTTTACGAAATAGGCACAAGTACTAAAACTAATTCTACGTGGGTTTAAACCAGAAATATACCCTTAGCTTGGTAACATTAAACTACATGTCTATGTACGGTAGGCGCGAATCCTAAAGATAGATCTATTGGGCCTGACAAACCCCATCCTGACTATGAGATGCTTTAGTACTTCGAGGTTATATTAAACACACCTGATCTGGTGTACTTCAGAGGGTAAAACATGAACGTTAAGGCTTGTTACCGGGTGCCTACAACTTATAGAATAATTTTATACACTTGCGAGTGTACATATATTTATAAACGGAAATCTTGTGGTCTATTAATATATTGAAATGATTGATATGATAAACCTATGAACTCACCAACCTTTTAGTTGACACTTTTAAGCATGTTTATTCTCAGGTATTAAAGAAATCTTCCACTGTGCATTAGCTCATTTTAAGGATATTACCTGGAGTCATTCATGACATACTTTGAAAGACGTTACATTCGAGTCGTTGAGTTCATCAAGATTAATATTAAGTCAATTATAGTTGGATGTAATATGAAATGGTATGCATGCCATCAATTTTTGATGTAAAGAAAGTTTGTCTTTTAAAAACGAATGCAATGTTTGTAAAACGTATCATATAGAGGTCAAAATACCTCGCGATGTAATCAACTATTGTGAATCGTTTATAATGTATATGAACGGATCCTTTCAGTTGGTATCAGAGCGGTGGTCTTAGCGAACTAGGTCTTGCATTAGTGTGTCTAACTGATAGTTGTTAATATGCATTAGTGAGTCTGGACTTCGACCGTGTCTGCATGTCAAAAGTTTTGTTTATCATTTTTAGTCGGAAATCATCTACTTACCATCCTTAGGAAATTACCTGCTTATCATTCTTAGTCTAGACACGTCTTGCTGCATTGATTGCATGAATAGTGTATAGACAAAATTCATATCTTAGCGTATCTGCTAAATCATATCTTATCGTATCTATTACCGTAAACTTTGCCTGACATATTCCGTAAATTCCTCCGTAGTCTATGAAATCTTTTGATCTATATATATATATATAGATATTCTATGTAGTTAGAATACCACCCGATAGCCAGAAAATCATTTCGTATCAAAAAAATCCTTTATCAAATCGTACGAAATGGAATTCGTCATCAGTTCAAGTTCCTCGGATTCCGAAATGGAATCCCACTCAAGCTCCGAAAGCAGTGTGACTGGAATGGATCAACCAATCAGCCATCATCTATTCTGGATGAATTGGGGATGGGTTCGTAGCCTCCTTAATCATTGGAGACAAGAAGAAGGCGATCCTTTCCATCCACCACATTGCCCTCTTGGCAATGAACCTGAAGCACTTACCGGCGAACCTGTCCAAAAAACCATTTTCTCTCTCATTTCCAGAGTATCTCGTCATGATTATATACTACACCAAATTCTAGATCTTATTTATCCGCTCGTCCGAACCGACAATCACCCCGGTGTAATAGAAGAAGTCAACGAGCTTCGCGCCCGGGTAGTGGCTTTGGAGAATATGGTGCAAAGGTTACAAACACCAGCAGCAGCACCAACAGCATAACCAGTACCACCATCAACAGTACCATTACCACCACCAACAACAACCGCATCGCAAACCTCAACTTCACAATCTGTCCCACGAGCATCGACATCATACGCCATGTAGATACCAAGGAATACCACAACGATGAAGTATTGATTCATAACTTCATTGGGGAAACATTCTACGGCGATTATGTAATTTCTAAAGTTTAGAAATTATCTATCCTCGCCTTAACCATAAATCAAATGAGTTTAATTTAATATTAACTCATTAAATCAATATTACATCTGAAGAAATATACACATATATATTTCCATAAAGACTGTAATAAAATTCTTTTGTACAAAATATGAATTGTGAATTTTTTTTTTAATGGGTAGGTAATACCCGAGAGATATATAAATTCACAATTAATATGTTACATTCTTCGAATCTGATTCAGCAAATCATCCATTATACTCCCTACTTTCACAACAATATACATTCTTTTATAGAAATCAAAACAACCATACTCATTCAAAATCTAATTACATATTCTGATTTTGAAATCTCATAATTCGATTCAAGATATAACCGAAATTATCACTCTTATATTTCTACATCTTTCAAAACTATACTTTGACTTCAAAACTGTCTTAGAACCTCATTTCTATTCATGGAACTCACAAAAATATTTGTATCATTCAAAATCTTAGAACATCATATGTATATTAACAATTACAATATGTGTTCAAACACTTCAAAATTATTAAAGACATGCGAGATGATGATCCAACCACACATTACCCACTGCCATGCACCTGAAAAGCTCTCGAAACCAAAGTTATAGTTTAACACGTATCCGTGTCAGATCCTTTGATATTTATTACCAAATATAATTTTTCAATCTCTTTCCAAAATAGACAGTTTTGTCACAACTCCAGCAAATCACCTTCATTTGTTTATACGAATAAACCTTATTATAACAATTACCCCTTCATCATTGTTACCGGGGAACCTTTCATATCTCGCCACATTAGCAGTAAACTTATCAACAACTTCATTAACCTTCGACTTAAGCCTCTCCAAAAAGCCACTATACTTATTCATTAAAACCCTATCATGTACTCACCTACATCCTGTAACAATAATAATCACACCAACTACTGGGAATTAGCAATCAGTATTTTGAATTTCGCGACAATTTTACGTCAAAAGTTATATGTATACATATAACGTCTATCTCCTAGACTTACATACTTCGAATGTGAATTTTCTGAAAAACATCCCAAACTATGAACTAGTTCTCCGAAATTGGAAAAATGCTGATGAAGCAGCAAAAACTGTAAACGACTTTAACAGTCAAAAGTTTGATGATAAAGAATAGTATGGTGGTAAAACTGAGAAAAGGAGAAGGTTTGAAACTGAAAAACGGATTGAGCAGACCATGAAGGAGGCTGTGGACAAATCACAAAGACTAAACCTGCCTTCAAAGGATCCAAATGATTCAGAGTCTACTGAAATAGTTAGCAAACACCTTACTTCTTATTCTAAACCTTCACAGACAAATCTTCTTCATCATCCATCTATGTTAAGAATTCTAAGATATTATCGTATCTTTTATTATAAATATCTTCGATATTCCTGAAGATATTTTCACAACTATTCTTATCCAAAATCTTCTATCTATTCGCAATATCTGCGTTACAACATAAAAAGAAACTGTGTTAGTTTCTAAATTCTGAAGAAAAAAAAATTCGAATTTAAAATAGGAATGTTTTTGAAGTAGTATTGGGAACTGAAGCATGAGTTAGTATAATATAATGACACTTGATCAATGTGATTATATTACAGTAAGTCATACTGAGTTTCTAATGGAACGTGATGATTCACAGAACATACCGTCATCATGTACTATTTACACGACTCTTACATTCTACCCAATTTCCAAACATATGAAGAACATATCATCTTGATGGCTCTATTTTTTAGGATATTCTGGTAATTTGCCAAATCAAGATCGTGCCATTATGATTTTCTTCTTGGAACATTAACTATGTTCATCCAAAAATTCATATCTACAAATTCTGGACCATTATCCGCTTGACTTAAGGTCGAGAAGAGAAAACGAAAGAATGAAGCTCTGAAATATAATGGAGAATATAAAGCCCGATAACAACCCCGAAATTACAAACCTTGTATATTAATGCGTATAGCAATATAAAGACACGGGACGATGAAAAACACAATAACCCCAAGGTAATGGTAGAAGAAAATAACTTCCTCTGGTGGTAGATGAAAAAGAAGAATGAAAGATATGAAAGTTAAGAGTATATCAAGAATCAATACTGGATGAAGCATATTAACAAATGCTTTAAAGTATGAATTGGGGAGAAAGACTAGAAGGTGTGAGCTGTGGAAATAAAGAAACGAAGGGGCGGATTTATAGTAAAATATCAGACAGAGAAATCGAGACAGATTATCGCATTTAATCAAATAAGATCCTGATTTCCTTAATCGCCAAAGAACCAAATCTTATTGCAAAGATTTTCTTTAAATTCCATGAATTCCGGAAATCAATCATAACTACGTCATCGGTTAAAACGAATATACGTTTACTCATTTCACTCTCTTGCGATAGCTTCACTTATACTCTTCGCGTAATCAAATTGTTTTATCTATATTACTCAATGATGATAAAAGTCTATTTATCAACTCATATTCGTCATGAAAACATTTTTAAAGTTAGCCATGATGACCTCGATCAAATTTCGGGACGAAATTTCTTTAACGGGTAGGTACTGTGACGACCCGGAAATTTCTGACCAAATTTAAACTTAACCTTTATATGTTTCTGACACGATAAGCAGAATTTGTAATGTTGAATCTTAAAAAGTTTGGAACTACATTCATGTAATCAATTATCCTTTGACCGTGTTCGACGATTCACGAACAATTATGTGTATATAGATATGTATATATAATATATAATATTAACTGAAAATATTAACAAAGTATTAGATATATGATACTTTACGTGAACATATTTGTTTCGATATATTTATCGACAGAATTAAGAGATAATATCAAATGATTGAATTATCAGATACATTATGATATGATTACGGGCCTATGTTATGAGGTCCACTGTGATTTAAAAAATCTATTCTTTTTGACAACTCATTACTTAACCAGTATGATAAAGATAACGATATTTATATTTTATTTTATTAAATATATATAACGATTTAAATTAATATTATATATTTTTATACGCGTATTATACGTACATAGTTTTATACTTTTACTATACTTTAACTTTACCTTTACTTTACTTTTATTTTACTTTAACTTTAATAATTCATACTTTAATAATTCACTTTAATAATTCATACTTTAATAATTCACTTTAATAATTCATACTTTAATAATTCACTTTAATAATTCATACTTTAATAATTCACTTTAATAATTCATACTTTAATAATTCACTTTAATAATTCATACTTTAATAATTCACTTTAATAATTCAAAAATCTATTATAAATAGAATTCAATAGGTTTTATTATTTCATAGAAACTTGAAAATATATTTCTCTAAACTCTCTCAATCGAATTACATATATATATTTACTTAGTATTATTTCAAGATATTATTAGTTTACATAAAATACTACGACGGAGTTATATTCAGACGATTTCAAAATAAGTTTTCAAATGGGATATAGCTAAGGAAATTATGGGTTATAGCTATGAAGGTTATGGGTATTGATCGAGGGTATTGCTCGTGAGGTCAACCTAATGTTTATCATTTTTGTTGCGTCTACGTACTTTCCTGCAATATTGAATCACAATATTGATACGTGAGCATTCATATCTTATCTTTTATATATTAATAGTGTATCCCTGACTAGTGCTCGAGTATATATGATTATGCATGTTTGTATGCTTAGTTTCATCGTTAAATAGTTTATAATAAATCACGAATTTGATACATATGCTACTGAGATAAGTTATATGATATGCATGTCGTTGAAAAGCTAAAGAAAAAAAATTAATAACTTTTCATTTAGAAATCGTGTGGTTTCGATGAACGGATTAAAAGATATGGTCAACTGAATTATCATTAATTTTAATATTATTATTAAAACGATTATTATAACTGTTATCAGTTGATGTTATTACTAAAATTATCTTTATTACTAAAAATTAATATTTTTATTGAAACTATCATTTTAGTATTTTTATCATTATTATTATTATCAATATTATTTTATCAAATAAATATGCGTACAAAGATATTTTTACCACACGTAATGTAATTACATTAATAATACATACCACTATATTTTTATGATATTAAGTGAATTTTATAAATTTTATTACCTGAGATATATAAAAGTATATTTTTATCATATATGAATTTTAATATAAATTTTTATTTATTAATAAATGACTTGTATTATTTAGTATAATAAGATCTGATAAATATATTTAAATATATAAAACTACTATATATAAGTTATATAATAAACATGTATAGATTTTGAAAATCATTTTGGGTCAAGTTGACTTTTGTTGACTTTTGCATGTCGGTCTCGAGCATTAGGATTGTGATACACTACGACTTGACCTAAATTGTTAGACAGATATTGACCAACATATAAATATATATACTTAATATAGGTTCGTGAATCCGAGACAAACCCTGCAGTTGTTCAGTGCTGTCATATACATAATTGCTACAAAATATAGTATCGTGAGTTTCATTTGCTCCCTTTTTATATATATTTTTGGGCTGAGAATACATGCGCTGATTTATAAATGTTTTACGAAATAGGCACAAGTACTAAAACTAATTCAACGTGGGTTTAAACCAGAAATATACCCTTAGCTTGGTAACATTAAACTACTTGTCTATGTACGGTAGGCGCGAATCCTAAAGATAGATCTATTGGGCCTGACAAACCCCATCCTGACTATAGGATGCTTTAGTACTTCGAGGTTATATTAAACACAACTGATCTGGTGTACTTCAGAGGGTAAAACATGAACGTTAAGGCTTGTTACCGGGTGCCTACAACTTATAGAATACTTTTATACACTTGCGAGTGTACATATATTTATAAACGGAAATCTTGTGGTCTATTAATATATTGAAATGATTGATATGATAAACCTATGAACTCACCAACCTTTTGGTTGACACTTTTATGCATGTTTATTCTCAGGTATTAAAGAAATCTTCCGCTGTGCATTAGCTCATTTTAAGGATATTACCTGGAGTTATTCATGACATACTTTGAAAGACGTTACATTCGAGTCGTTGAGTTCATCAAGATTAATATTAAGTCAATTATAGTTGGATGTAATATGAAATGGTATGCATGCCGTCAATTTTTGATGTAAAGAAAGTTTGTCTTTTAAAAACGAATGCAATGTTTGTAAAACGTATCATATAGAGGTTAAATACCTCGCGATGTAATCAACTATTGTGAATCGTTTATAATGTATATGAACGGATCCTTTCATAGGTTCTCTGTCCTTTCTACTCAAAGCGTCGGGTACCACATTTGCCTTCTCCGGGTGGTAACGAATCACAAAGTCTTAATCATTCAACAATTCAATCCACCTAAACTGCCTCATGTTCAGTTGTTTCTGATCAAATATGTGTTGGAGACTTTTGTGGTCGGTATATATAATACTTTTGACCCCATATAAGTAGTGCCTCCAAGTCTTTAATGCAAAAACAATAGCACCCAATTCCAAATCGTGAGTCGTATAATTTTGCTCGTGAATCATCAATTGCCTGGACGCATAAGCAATTACCTTCGTTCTTTGCATTAATACACATCCGAGACCTTTCTTTGATGCGTCACAATAAATCACAAAGTCATCATTCCCTTCAGGCAATGATAATATAGGTGCTGTAGTTAATTTTTTCTTCAACAATTGAAACGCTTTCTCCTGTTCATCCTTCCATTTAAATTTCTTCCCTTTATGCGTTAATGCAGTCAAGGGTTTAGCTATTTTGGAAAAATCTTGGATGAATCTTCTGTAGTAACCAGCCAATTCTAAAAATTGACGTATATGCTTCGGAGTTTTTGGGGTTTCCCAGTTTTCAACAGTTTCAATCTTTGACGGATCAACTTGAATACCTTCTTTGTTTACTACATGTCCGAGGAATTGAACTTCTTCCAACCAAAATGCACACTTTGAAAACTTAGCGTACAGTTTTTCCTTCGTCAATAATTCTAGCACTTTTCTCAAATGTTCTTCGTGCTCTTGATCATTCTTTGAGTAAATAAGTATGTCATCGATGAAAACAATGAAAAACTTGTCAAGATATGGCCCACGCACTCGGTTCATGAGGTCCATGAACATGCACTCAGTTCAAACGGCATAACCATAAACTCGTAATGACCGTAACGTGTTCTAAAAGAAGTCTTTGGAATATCATCATCCTTTACCCGCATTTGATGATACCCGGAACATAAATCGATCTTCGAATAAACCGACGAGCCTTGTAGTTGATCAAATAAATCATCGATTATCGGTAGTGGATAACGATTCTTGATGGTAAGTTTGTTCAACTCTCGGTAGGCGATACACAACCTGAATGTACCATCTTTCTTTTTGACAAACAAAACAGGAGCTTTCCATGGTGATGTGCTTGGTCAAATGAAACCACGCTCTAAAAGTTCTTGTAATTGACTCTGGGTTCCTTCATTTCACTAGGTGTGAGTCTGTATGGAGCACGAGCTATTGGTGCAGCTTCTGGTACAAGATCTATTTGAAATTCAACGGATCGGTGTGGAGGTAGTCCCGGTAATTCTTTTGGAAATACATCGGGAAATTCTTTTGAGACGGGAACCTCATTGATGTTCTTTTCTTCAGAATTGACTTTCTCGACGTGTGCTAAAATGGCATAGCAACCTTTTCTTATCAGCTTTTGTGCCTTCAGTTAACTAATAAGATTTAACTTCGCGTTGCTCTTTTCTCCGTTCACCATTAAGGGTTTTCCTTTTTCTCGTACAATGCAAATTGCATTTTTGTAACAAACGATCTCTGATTTCACTTCTTTCAACCAGTCCATGCTGATATCACATCAAAACTCCCTAACTCTACTGGTATTAAATCAATCTTAAACGTTTCGTTAACCAGTTTAATTTCTCGATTCCGACATATATTATCTGCTGAAATTAATTTACCGTTTGCTAATTCGAGTAAAAATTTATTATCCAAAGGCGTCAGTGGACAACTTAATTTAGCACAAAAATCTCTACTCATATAGCTTCTATCCGCACCCGAATCAAATAAAACATAAGCAGGTTTTTCATCGATAAGAAACCTACCCGTAACAAGCTCTGGATCTTCCTGCGCTTCTGCTGCATTAATATTGAAAACTCTTCCTCATCTTGACCATTATTATTCCCCAGGTTGGGACACTTACTCTTATAATGGCCCTTTTTCCCGCATCCGAAACAAGTAACATCGGCATTTTCTGTTCCATTAATCCCTGGTCCGTAAACTCTACACTTTGCCACACTATGACCATTTCTTTTACACTTGGTTCATGTTACCGAACAGAAATTAGTCGGATGGTACCCTTCACACCTTTTGCACAGAGATTTTGGTTGTCATTTTAGTTAATGGGGTAGTTGTTGGGATTGTTGTTGCTGCAGTTGTTATTGTTGTTGGGACGGTTATTGTAGTTGTTGTTGTTGGGATGTTTGTTGTAGTTGTTATTGGGATTGCGATTGTTGTTGTTGCGATTGATGTTGCGGTTGTTGGGATAGTTGTTGCGATTTTGATTGTGATTGTTGTTGTTGAATTGGTGACCCTTGTCACTAGTTTCTTCCCACTTCCTCTTGACTTGTTTCATGTTGGCCTCTTCGACCGCCTGCTCTTTAATCCTTCCTTCAATCTGGTTCATTAGTTTGTGAGCCATTTGACTTGCCTTTTGTATGGAGGAGGGTTCGTTTGAACTCACATCCTCCTGAATTCTTTCTGGTAACCCTTTTACAAAATGCGTCGATCTTCTCTTCTTCATCTTTGAATGCTCTTAGACACAATAGGCACAATTCTATGAATCGTTGTTCGTACGTGGTAATATCAAATCCTTGGGTTCGTAACTCTCTAAGCTCTACCTTGAGCTTATTGACCTCGTTTTTGGGTCAGTACTGCTCAGTCATCATGTGTTTGAATGCTGACTACGGTAGTGCGTAAGCAATATCTTGTCCTACATGCTCGAGGTAGGTGTTCCACCTTTTTTAACGCAGTACCTGTGAAGGTATGCGTAGCGTACTTCACCCTGTCACCTTCAGTACACTTACTTATGGCAAACACCGATTTGACCTTCTCGGTCCACCATTTTAATCCGATTGGTCCTTTGGTTCCATCAAATTCCAAAGGTTTGCAGGCAGTGAATTCTTTGTAGGAGCATCCTGCACGATTTCTAGTGGCGTTAGATCCATTGATAGTTTCAGAGTTATTGTTGTTATTTCGCTTTGCAGCATGCATTGCAGCTACGTTTGCAGCAAGGAAAACACGGAAGTCTTCCTCGGTCATATTCAGAGTATTTCGAGTAGTCGGTGCCATTTTCTTCAAAAATAGCCAAAAGAATTAAGTTAATCATATAGAATATTAAGAGTAGTCAACAGTATTTCATAGCATAATATGAACTCATTTATAAAAGTTTTTTCTTCATATTAGCGTTTTATAAGTTTTAATTCGGGTAGTACCTACCCGTTAAGTTCATACTTAGTAACTAATATACAATTCCACTACTACAATTCAATATGAAAAACTGATTACAATAAAATTCGCGTTCAAACTTTTATACAATATTTTACAAACGTACAATACCGCAATTTTACATATAGCACACAATAACTTTGATACAAGGCAGTTGTGAAGACAATTCTAGTTAATACGCAAGTCGTTCAGTAAAGACAATAAAGACACATAATTCATAAGTCCAGAAACAAGTCATGCATTCTGGTTTTACTAATATTATTTCCCATCCTTGGTCTTGTGGAAAATAACTGTTGTGGCTGTTGGCAAGACAGCATGTTGTAACGTCGTCAAAAGGACGGGGGTTACGTAATGCCCAGCATCCCTGTAACAATCTAAAAACCTTGTTTCTCACCCCAACTACTGAATCCATCACTTCTGGGAATGTTTTATTTAACAGTTGTAATCCGATGTTCTTTTTCTCAATTTGGTGAGAAGCGAACATCACTAACCCGTAAAGATAACATGCTTCTTTAAGTTGCATTTTGGAAGCTCTTTCTAAAGAATGAAGTCCTATGTTGGGATAGGTGGAGTCAAAATAGGCTCTCAACCCATAGCGTAAAATTGCATTTGAGTTTCCCGCACTCAATGCCTTAAAGAAAACTCGGCGTAACTTAAGGTCTCCCCAATGTGATATACCCCATCTTTCAAAGAAAAGCCCTTTATAAATTAAGGCATGCCTGGAATGTCATTCAAACATTCGAAAAACTAATTTTGTCGTAAATAATTGTGCCGATGAATTCTTCCCGACTCTAGACAAGATTTCATCAATCATATCCCCAGGTAGGTCTTCTAAATTTTTGGTTGTCTATCCTTAACGTCTATTTTTGTTTTTATACTGTAAATTAAACAAGGATTAGATTCGTAAAAGATAATTAACAAACAATACAAGTAATTTTTACATATATCATAAAAGTACAAACTGTAGTGACCCGAACTTTTCCATGTTTATATATATATTAAATGAAATTGTTATTTACATGATTAAGTGTTTCTAACATGTTAATCAATCAAACTTGTTATGACTTGATTAATTGAAATAGGTTTCATATAGACAGTTGACCACCCAAGTTGACCGGTGATTCACGAACGTTAAAACTTGTAAAAACTATACGATGACATATATATGGTTATATATATAGTTAACATGATTTTATTATAAGTATGTATCTCATTAGCTATTTTAACAATGAGTTATATACATAAAAATGAGACTATTAATTTAAGAAACTCGAAAACGATATATATAACGATTATCGTTATAACAACGTCTTACTAGGTACATATGAATCATATTAAGATATTGATACACTTAGTTAATTATGTTAAATGATATTATTAAGTGTATTAACAATAAAATACATATGTAAAAATAAGACTACTAAATTAATGATTTCGAAACGAGACATATATGTAACGATTATCGTTGTAACGACATTTAACTGTATATACATCATACTAAGATATATTATATATCATAATATCATGATAATATAACAATTTAACATCTCATTTGTTATAATAAACAATGGGTTAACAACATTCAACAAGATCGTTAACCTAAAGGTTTCAAAACAACATTTACATGTAACGACTAACGATGACTTAACGACTCAGTTAAAATGTATATACATGTAGTGTTTTAATATGTATTCATATACTTTTGAAAGACTTCAAGACACTTATCAAAATACTTCTACTTAACAAAAATGCTTACAATTACATCCTCGTTCAGTTTCATCAACAATTCTACTCGTATGCACCCGTATTCGTACTCGTACAATACACAGCTTTTAGATGTATGTACTATTGGTATATACACTCCAATGATCAGCTCTTAGTAGCCCATGTGAGTCACCTAACACATGTGGGAACCATCATTTGGCAACTAGCATGAAATATCTCATAAAATTACAAAAATATGAGTAATCATTCATGACTTATTTACATGAAAACAAAATTACATATCCTTTATATCTAATCCATACACCAATGACTAAAAACACCTACAAACAATTTCATTCTTCAATTTTCTTCATCTAATTGATCTCTCTCAAGTTCTATCTTCAAGTTCTAAGTGTTCTTCATAAATTCTAAAAGTTCTAGTTTCATAAAATCAAGAATACTTCCAAGATTGCAAGTTTACTTCCAAGTTTTCTAAATCCATTCCAAGTAATCATCCAAGATCAAGAAACTTTTGTTACTTACAGTAGGTTATCTTTCTAATACAAGGTAATAATCATATTCAAACTTTAATTCAATTTCTATAACTATAACAATCTTATTTCGAGTGGAAATCTTACTTGAAATTGTTTTCGTGTCATGATTCTGCTTCAAGAACTTTCAAGCCATCCAAGGATCCTTTGAAGCTAGATCCATTTTTCTCATTTCCAGTAGGTTTATCCAAGGAACTTGAGGTATTAATGATGTTCATAACATCATTCGATTCATACATATAAAGCTATCTTATTCGAAGGTTTAAACTTGTAATCACAAGAACATAGTTTAGTTAATTCTAACCTTGTTCGCAAATAAAAGTAAATCCTTCTAACTTGACTTTTAAAATCAACTAAACACATGTTCTATATCTATATGATATGCTAACTTAATGATTTAAAACCTGGAAACACGAAAAACACCGTAAAACCGGATTTACGCCGTCGTAGTAACACCGCGGGCTGTTTTGGGTTAGTTAATTAAAAACTATGATAAACTTTGATTTAAAAGTTGTTATTCTGGGAACATGATTTTTATTATGAACATGAAACTATATCCAAAAATTATGGTTAAACTCAATGTGGAAGTATGTTTTCTAAAATGGTCATCTAGACGTCGTTCTTTTGACTGAAATGACTACCTTTATAAAAATGACTTGTAACTTATTTTTTCGACTATAGACCTATACTTTTTCTATTTAAATTCATAAAATAGAGTTCAATATGAAACCATAGCAATTTGATTCACTCAAAACGGATTTAAAATGAAGAAGTTATGGGTAAAACAAGATTGGATAATTTTTCTCATTTTAGCTACGTAAAAATTGGTAACAAATCTATTCCAACCATAACTTAATTAACTTGTATTGTATATTATGTAATATTGAGATACCATAGACACGTATACAATGTTTTGACCTATCATGTCGACACATCTATATATATTTCGGAACAACCATAGACACTCTATATGTGAATGTTGGAGTTAGCTATACAGGGTTGAGGTTGATTCCAAAATATATATAGTTTGAGTTGTGATCAATACTGAGATACGTATACACTGCGTCGTGGATTGATTCAAGATAATATTTATTGATTTATTTCTGTACATCTAACTGTGGACAACTAGTTGTAGGTTACTAACGAGGACAACTGACTTAATAAACTTAAAACATCAAAATATATTAAAAGTGTTGTAAATATATTTTGAACATACTTTGATATATATGTATATATTGTTATAGGTTCGTGAATCAACCAGTGGCCAAGTCTTACTTCCCGACGAAGTAAAAATCTGTGAAAGTGAGTTATAGTCCCACTTTTAAAATCTAATATTTTTGGGATGAGAATACATGCAGGTTTTATAAATGATTTACAAAATAGACACAAGTACGTGAAACTACATTCTATGGTTGAATTATCGAAATCGAATATGCCCCTTTTTATTAAGTCTGGTAATCTAAGAATTAGGGAACAGACACCCTAATTGACGCGAATCCTAAAGATAGATCTATTAGGCCTAACAAACCCCATCCAAAGTACCGGATGCTTTAGTACTTCGAAATTTATATCATATCCGAAGGGTGTCCTGGAATGATGGGGATATTCTTATATATGTATCTTGTTAATGTCGGTTACCAGGTGTTCACCATATGAACGATTTTTATCTCTATGTATGGGATGTGTATTGAAATATGAAATCTTGTGGTCTATTATTATGATTTGATAATATATAGGTTAAACCTATAACTCACCAACATTTTTGTTGACGTTTTAAGCATGTTTATTCTCATGTGATTATTAAGAGCTTCCGCTATCGCATACTTAAATAAGGACGAGATTTGGAGTCCATGCTTGTATGATATTGTGTAAAAACTGCATTCAAGAAACTTATTTCGTTGTAACATATTTGTATTGTAAACCATTATGTAATGGTCGCGTGTAAACAGGATATTTTAGATTATCATTATTTGATAATCTACGTAAAGCTTTTTAAACCTTTATTGATGAAATAAAGGTTATGGTTTGTTTTAAAATGAATGCAGTCTTTGAAAAACGTCTCATATAGAGGTCAAAACCTCGCAACGAAATCAATTAATATGGAACGTTTTTAATCAATAAGAACGGGACATTTCAGTTGGTATCAGAGCGTTGGTCTTAGAGAACCAGAAAATTTGCATTAGTGTGTCTTATCGAGTTTGTTAGGATGCATTAGTGAGTCTGGACTTCGACCGTGTTTTCTTTAAAAATGATTGATTAACATTTTTGTTGGAAACTATATATTATTAACATGTATATATTATGTGATATATTAATCTCTTAACATGTTTGATATTGTGTGATAGATGTCTACCTCTAGCACAAATCCCATTGACTCACCTAATAATAACGAAGAGTCGAATATATATTGGACTGATTCACAAGTTCCCGAAGAAGAATCGGAAGAAGAATCAGAACCGGAAGAGGAGGAACCGGAGGAGGAAATAGAACCGGTGGGGGAAATAATAAAACGGTTAAGTAAAGGAAAATCCTCAACCAACCGACCAAGATTAATTATGGTCAATGGTGTTTTCGCCAAGGAAGCAAAATATTGGGAGGATTACCAATTCTCCGATGAATCGGATTCCGACGAGAATTCCGATGATGTTATAGAAATTACCCCAACTGAATTTAAAAAGGCTAAAGAAAATAATAAGGGAAAGGGCATAAAAATAGAGAAATCTAATTCCAACCCCGATGAACTTTATATGTATCATCAACCCCCGAAGCCCTTAAGTTGTAACAATGACCCGGGAACCTCTAAACCACCAGGTTTTTCTAAACCGTTGTGGAAAACGACAGCTCGTATTAGGGGAACGTCATATATCCCTAGAAACTTGGCAAAATGAACCAAAACCGAAGAAGAAGAAACGAGCGAGTCGGAATAAGATAGTTGTATTCGTGTGGTGTAATATATGTAATATAGTGTGCTTATGCTTTATGATATATGTAAAAATTGCTTGTATTAATAAGTATTTTTTTATGAATCTAACTCTTGTCTATTTTACAGTTTAAAAACATAAAATGGATAGACAACCTAATATTTTAAGAGACCTACCCGGAGACATGATTGATGAAATCTTGTCTAGAGTCGGACAGAATTCCTCGGCACAACTATTTAAGGCGAGATCAGTTTGTAAGACATTCGAAGAACGTTCCAAGAATGTCTTGGTTTATAAGAGACTTTCGTTTGAAAGATGGGGGATATCACATTGGGAAACCCATAAGTTACGATGTGTTTACTTTGACGCATATATTGCGGGGAACCCAAATGCTATTTTACGCAACGGGTTAAGAAATTATTTTGACTCAATGTATCCGAATATAGGACTTCATGATTTAGAAAAAGCGGCTAGCATGCAACATAAAGAAGCATGCTATACTTACGGGTTAGTAATGTTAGCTTCTCACCAAGGTGAGAAAAAGAACATCGGGCTACAGCTATTAAACAAAATGTTCCCACAAGTGACGGAGTCGGTAATTGGGGTAAGAAATGAGGTTTTTAGGTTATTACGAGACTGTTGTTCATTACGTAACCCTCGTCCCTTTGACGATGTTACAACACGCTGTCTTATCAACGGCCATAAGCATGTCTTACAACACGGTTATGTTCCACAAGACCAAGGATGGGAAGTAGTCCTAGTAAAACCAGAATGCATGACTTGTTTCTGGACGTATGAATTACGTGTCTTTATTGCCTTTGCTGAACGACTTGTGTACTAGCTAGAATTATCTTCACAACTATCTTGTATCAAAGTTATTGTGTGCTATATTTCATGCTTTATGTAAAATAAGCGGTATTGTAAGTTTGTAAAATATTGTATAAAAGTTTGAACGCGAAATATTATTATAATCAGTTTTTCATATAGAATTGTAGTAGTTGAATTCTATATTAGCTATTAAGTATGAACTTAACGGGTAGGTACTACCCTAATTTAAACTTATAAAATGCTAATATGAAGAAAAAGCTTTTATAAATGAGTTCATATTATGCTACGAAATACTATTAACTACTCTTAATATTCTGTATGATTAACTTGTTCCATTTGACTATTTTGAAGGAAATGGCACCGACTACTCGACACACCGTGAATATGAATGAAGAGGAATTCCGTACTTTTCTAGCTTCAAACATAGCCATAGTACAGGCTGCGCTACATACCAACAATAACCTTGGATCTAGCAGTACAGGAAATCATGTAGGATGCACCTACAAAAAATTCAGTGCCTACAAACCTTTGGAATTTGTTGAAACCGAAGGACCGATTGGATTGAAACGGTGGACCGAGAAGGTCGAATCGGTGTTTTCCATAAGTAAGTGTACTGAAGAGGACAAAGTGAAGTATGCTACGCATACCTTCACAGGTTCTGCGTTAACATGGTGGAATACCTATCTAGAGCAAGTGGGACAAGATGATGCGTACGCACTACCGTGGTCAACATTCAAGCACTTGATGAACGAGAAGTACCGTCCCAGAACCGAGGTCAATAAGCTCAAGACAGAACTTAGAGGGTTACGAACCCAAGGATTTGATATTACCACGTACGAAAGACGATTCACAGAATTGTGCCTATTGTGTCCGGGAGCGTTCGAAGATGAGGAAGAGAAGATCAACGCGTTTGTGAAAGGATTACCGGAAAGAATCCAAGAAGATATAAGTTCACACAAGCCCGCCTCCATACAACAGGCATGTAGAATGGCTCACAAACTAGTGAACCAGATTGAGGAAAGAATTAAAGAACAGACGACTGAAGAGGCCAATGTGAAGCAAGTCAAAAGAAAGTGGGAGGAAAACGGTGATAAGAATCACCAATACAACAACAACAGCAATTACAATAATAATCGCAACAATTATCCCAACAATCGCAACATCAATCGCAACTACAACAAACGGCCAACAAAAACAACAACAACAACAACAACAACAACAACAACAACAACAACAACAACAACAACAACAACAACAACAACAACAACAACAACAACAGCAACTACAACAATCGTCCCAACAACAATAACAATCGCAACAACAATAACAATCAGAAGTAGCTATGCCAAAGGTGTGAAAAGTATCACTCGGGGTTCTGCACCAAATTGTGCAACAAGTGTAAAAGAAATGGTCATAGCGCGGTGAAGTGTGAGGTCTATGGACCAGGGGTTAACAGAACGAAAGGAACAAATGGTGTCGGAACGAGTAATGGCGGAGCAAGTAGTGTCGGAGCAAGTTATGCCAATGTAGTTTGTTATAAATGTGGAAAACCAGGCCACATTATTAGAAATTGCCCGAACCAGGAGAACACGAATGGACAAGGCCGCGGAAGAGTTTTCAATATTAATGCGGCAGAGGCACAGGAAGACCCGGAGCTTGTTACGGGTACGTTTCTTATTGACAATAAATCTGCTTACGTTTTATTTGATTCGGGTGCGGATAGAAGCTATATGAGTAGAGATTTTTGTGCTAAATTAAGTTGTCCATTGACGCCGTTGGATAGTAAATTTTTACTCGAATTAGCAAATGGTAAATTAATTTCAGCAGATAATATATGTCGGAATCGAGAAATTAAACTGGTTAGCGAAACATTTAAGATTGACTTGATACTAGTAGAGTTAGGGAGTTTTGATGTGATAATCGGTATGGACTGGTTGAAAGAAGTGAAAGCAGAGATCGTTTGTTACAAAAATGCAATTCGCATTATACGAGAAAAAGGAAAACCCTTAATGGTGTACGGAGAAAAGGGCAACACAAAGCTACATCTTATTAGTAATTTGAAGGCACAAAAACTAATAAGAAAAGGTTGCTATGCTGTTCTAGCACACGTCGAGAAAGTACAAACTGAAGAAAAGAGCATCAATGATGTTCCCGTCGCAAAAGAATTTCCCGATGTATTTCCGAAAGAATTACCGGGATTACCCCCACATCGATCCGTTGAATTTCAAATAGATCTTGTACCAGGAGCTGCACCAATAGCTCGAGCTCTTTACAGACTCGCACCCAGCGAGATGAAAGAACTGCAAAGCCAATTACAAGAACTTTTAGAGCGTGGTTTCATTCGACCAAGCACATCACCGTGGGGAGCTCCTGTTTTGTTTGTCAAGAAGAAAGATGGTACATTCAGGTTGTGTATCGACTACCGAGAGTTGAACAAACTTACCATCAAGAACCGCTACCCACTACCGAGAATCGACGACTTATTTGATCAACTACAAGGCTCGTCTGTTTATTCAAAGATTGACTTACGTTCCGGGTATCATCAAATGCGGGTGAAAGAAGATGATATTCCAAAGACTGCTTTCAGAACATGTTACGGTCATTACGAGTTTATGGTCATGCCGTTTGGTTTAACTAATGCACCAGCTGTGTTCATGGACCTTATGAACCGAGTGTGTGGACCATACCTTGACAAGTTTGTCATTGTTTTCATTGATGACATACTTATTTACTCAAAGAATGACCAAGAACACGGTGAACATTTGAGAAAGGTGTTAGAAGTATTGAGGAAGGAAGAATTGTACGCTAAATTTTCAAAGTGTGCATTTTGGTTGGAAGAAGTTCAATTCCTCGGTCACATAGTGAACAAAAAAGGTATTAAGGTAGATCCGGCAAAGATAGAAACTGTTGAAAAGTGGGAAACCCCGAAAACTCCGAAACACATACGCCAGTTTTTAGGACTAGCTGGTTACTACAGAAGGTTCATTCAAGACTTTTCCAGAATAGCAAAACCCTTGACTGCATTAACGCATAAAGGGAAGAAATTTGAATGGAAGGATGAACAAGAGAAAGCATTTCAGTTATTGAAGAAAAAGCTAACTACGGCACCTATATTGTCATTGCCTGAAGGGAATGATGATTTTGTGATTGATTGTGACGCATCAAAGCAAGGTCTCGATTGTGTATTAATGCAACGAACGAAGGTGATTGCTTATGCATCTAGACAATTGAAGATTCACGAACAAAATTATACGACGCATGATTTGGAATTAGGCGCAGTTGTTTTTGCATTAAAGACTTGGAGGCACTACTTATATGGGGTCAAAAGTATTATATATACCGACCACAAAAGTCTTCAACACATATTTAATCAGAAACAACTGAATATGAGGCAGCGTAGGTGGATTGAATTGTTGAATGATTACGACTTTGAGATTCGTTACCACCCGGGGAAGGCAAATGTGGTAGGCGACAGAGAACCCATTCGATTAAAATCTATGAATATAATGATTCACACTAACCTTACTACTCAAATAAAGGAGGCGCAACAAGGAGTTTTAAAAGAGGGAAATTTAAAGGATGAAATACCCAAAGGATTGGCGAAGCATCTTAATATTCGGGAAGACGGAACCCGGTATAGGGCTGAAAGAATTTGGGTACCAAAATTTGGAGATATGAGAGAAATGGTACTTAGAAAAGCTCATAAAACCAGATACTCAATACATCCTGGAACGGGGAAGATGTACAAGGATCTTAAGAAACATTTTTGGTGGCCAGGTATGAAAGCCGATATTGCTAAATATGTAGGAGAATGTTTGACGTGTTCTAAGGTTAAAGCAGAACATCAGAAACCATCAGGTCTACTACAACAACCTGAAATCCCGGAATGGAAATGGGAAAACATTACCATGGATTTCATTACTAAATTGCCAAGGACTGCAAGTGGTTATGATAATATTTGGGTAATAGTTGATCATCTCACCAAGTCAGCACACTTCCTGCCAATAAGAGAATATGACAAGATGGAGAAGTTAGCACGACTGTATTTGAAGGAAGTCGTCTCCAGACATGGAATACCAATCTCTATTATCTCTGATAGGGATGGCAGATATATTTCAAGATTCTGGCAGACATTACAGCAAGCATTAGGAACTCGTCTAGAAATGAGTACTGCCTATCATCCACAAACTGATGGACAGAGCGAAAGGACGATACAAATGCTTGAAGACATGCTACGAGCATGTGTTATTGATTTCGGAAACAGTTGGGATCGACATCTACCGTTAGCAGAATTTTCCTACAACAACAGCTACCATTCAAGCATTGAGATGGCTCCGTTTGAAGCACTTTATAGTAGAAAGTGCAGGTCTCCGATTTGTTGGAGTGAAGTGGGGGATAGACAGATTACGGGTCCGGAGATAATACAAGAAACTACCGAGAAAATCATCCAAATTCAACAAAGATTGAAAACCGCCCAGAGTCGACAAAAGAGCTACGCGGACAGTAAAAGAAAAGATATAGAGTTTGAAATTGGAGAAATGGTCATGCTTAAGGTTTCACCTTGGAAAGGCGTTGTTCGATTTGGTAAACGGGGGAAACTAAATCCAAGGTACATTGGACCTTTCAAGATTATAGATCGTGTCGGACCAGTAGCTTACCAACTGGAGCTACCTCAACAACTCGCAGCTGTACATAACACTTTCCACGTCTCAAATTTGAAGAAATGTTTTGCTAAAGAATATCTCACTATTCCATTGGACGAAATCCAAATCAATGAAAAACTTCAATTCATTGAAGAACCCGTCGAAATAATGGATCGTGAGGTTAAGAGACTTAAACAAAACAAGATACCGATTGTTAAGGTTCGATGAAATGCTCGTAGAGAACCCGAGTTCACCTGGGAATGAGAAGATCAGATGAAGAAGAAATACCCGCATTTATTTCCAGAAGATACGTCAACACCTCCAACTGCTTAAAATTTCGGGACGAAATTTATTTAACGGGTAGGTACTGTAGTGACCCGAACTTTTCCATGTTTATATATATATTAAATGAAATTGTTATTTACATGATTAAGTTTTTCCAACATGTTAAGCAATCAAACTTGTTAAGACTTGATTAATTGAAATAGGTTTCATATAGACAGTTGACCACCCAAGTTGACTGGTGATTCACGAACGTTAAAACTTGTAAAAACTATACGATGACATATATATGGTTATATATATAGTTAACATGATTTTATTATAAGTATGTATCTCATTAGGTATTTTAACAATGAGTTATATACATAAAAATTAGACTATTAATTTAAGAAACTCGAAAACGATATATATAATGATTATCGTTATAACAACGTCTTACTAGGTACATATGAATCATATTAAGATATTGATACACTTGGTTAATTATGTTAAATGATAAGTAAATATATTATTAAGTGTATTAACAATGAAATACATATGTAAAAATAAGACTACTAACTTAATGATTTCGAAACGAGACATATATGTAACGATTATCGTTGTAACGACATTTAACTGTATATACATCATACTAAGATATATTATATATCATAATATCATGATAATATAACAATTTAACATCTCATTTGTTATAATAAACAATGGGTTAACAACATTCAACAAGATCGTTAACCTAAAGGTTTCAAAACAACATTTACATGTAACGACTAACGATGACTTAACGACTCAGTTAAAATGTATATACATGTAGTGTTTTAATATTTATTCATACACTTTTGAAAGACTTCAAGACACTTATCAAAATACTTCTACTTAACAAAAATGCTTAAAATTACATCCTCGTTCAGTTTCATCAACAATTCTACTCGTATGCACCCGTATTCGTACTCGTACAATACACAGCTTTTAGATGTATGTACTATTGGTATATACACTCCAATGATCAGCTCTTAGCAGCCCATGTGAGTCACCTAACACATGTGGGAACCATCATTTGGCAACTAGCATGAAATATCTCATAAATTTACAAAAATATGAGTAATCATTCATGACTTATTTACATGAAAACAAAATTACATATCCTTTATATCTAATCCATACACCAACGACCAAAAACACCTACAAACACTTTCATTCTTCAATTTTCTTCATCGAATTGATCTCTCTCAAGTTCTATCTTCAAGTTCTAAGTGTTCTTCATAAATTCCAAAAGTTCTAGTTTCATAAAATCAAGAATACTTCCAAGATTGCAAGTTTACTTCCAAGTTTTCTAAATCCATTCCAAGTAATCATCCAAGATCAAGAAACCTTTGTTACTTACAGTAGGTTATCTTTCTAATACAAGGTAATAATCATATTCAAACTTTAATTCAATTTCTATAACTATAACAATCTTATTTCGAGTGGAAATCTTACTTGAAATTGTTTTCGTGTCATGATTCTGCTTCAAGAACTTTCAAGCCATCCAAGGATCCTTTGAAGGTAGATCCATTTTTCTCATTTCCAGTAGGTTTATCCAAGGAACTTGAGGTAGTAATGATGTTCATAACATCATTCGATTCATACATATAAAGCTATCTTATTCGAAGGTTTAAACTGTAATCACTAGAACATAGTTTAGTTAATCCTTCTAACCTGACTTTTAAAATCAACTAAACACATGTTCTATATCTATATGATATGCTAATTTAATGATTTAAAACCTGGAAACACGAAAAACACCGTAAAACCGGATTTACGCCGTCGTAGTAACACCGCGGTCTGTTTTGGGTTAGTTAATTAAAATCTATGATAAACTTTGATTTAAAAGTTGTTATTCTGGGAAAATGATTTTTATTATGAACATGAAACTATATCCAAAAATTATGGTTAAACTCAAAGTGGAAGTATGTTTTCTAAAATGGTCATCTAGACATCGTTCTTTCGACTGAAATGACTACCTTTACAAAAATGACTTGTAACTTATTTTTCCGAATATAAACCTATACTTTTTCTGTTTAGATTCATAAAATAGAGTTCAATATGAAACCATAGCAATTTGATTCACTCAAAACGGATTTAAAATGAAGAATTTATGGGTAAAACAAGATTGGATAATTTTTCTCATTTTAGCTACGTGAAAATTGGTAACAAATCTATTCCAACCATAACTTAATCAACTTGTATTGTATATTATATAATCTTGAGATACCATAGACACGTATACAATGTTTCGACCTATCATGTCGACTCATCTATATATATTTCGGAACAACCATAGACACTCTATATGTGAATGTTGGAGTTAGCTATTGATGATGTAGCGTGAGGGTACGAAATAGTATTATTTTTAATACAAAATACTACAAAATATGACACAAGTTTTATTAATTTACGGATGGGATATACCTAAACCTTGCTACAACACTATAGGCAGTGTACCTAATCGTAGAGTAGTGTAGTTTTTAGTAAGTCCGGTTCGTTCCACAGGGAGCTGGTGATACTTACTATATTTTTAACTATATTTATACAAAATATATATAATTATATAAGTAGTAATATTATTATAAAAGGGGGGTTTTACCGTTTAATGACCGGTTTGTCGATTCTATATTTTAAGCGTAAAGATAAATGACGATAATTAAAGTGCGTAAAATAATGACAATAAATAAAATGACAGTAAATAAAATTGCGAGTAATAAAATGACAGTAAATAAAGAACATGTGTTTCTTGGGGGATTTTAAAATAAACGAATATTACTTGAAAATGGAACAATTGCAACTAAAATCTTGTCTTTCTTGGGGGATTTTGCTATGAAATATATGTTCCTTTTTAGCCTTATCAATATCCCCACACTTGAGCGTTGCTTGTCCTCAAGCAATACAGTCTTGAAATAATATAATACATCACACGAATCACTTCTTTATTCTTCACACTTTGTACATCAGTGATTTTGATAGAGCGGTATAAACAATGATAGTAACGATATGGTTAAAGGTGGGTGTGTCATCCACAGTTGCCTTGGGTTTAGGACAACGACACTTGCAATCAAATAGCCGATTTACTTTCGGTTTCCAAAGCAAAGTGCACATTTGAAAGGCGGTTTACAGTCCCACATGACTATAAAAATTTAGATCCTTTAAGGAAATTGGATCTTTATGAAAACATTTGATCTTTTGAAAATTCAAGCTAGATTTTACCCTAGACAAGTTTTCTGATTTGATCCATCATCGGTGTTTGCAAAATATTTTTGTGGGTTGTGTGGGTTTCAGATTTGAAAATTTTAGCTCAACACTTGTGGTTTTGTGTCACCCACTTGCTAACCTTGTATTAGGAAAGCAACACGTCCAGTATACTTGCTCCGTATATTACCTTTCGATAAACTACCGTCCGGTTGTAAAGGAAAGCGTTGAACAAGCAACTGTTAAGGCAATGTCCCCTGACATGCTTTTAATTATGGTCTATAACGTGTTGGACGCAATTACTATCCTTTGTAGGAGCAATAGTAAAGCTCACCCTTATAATTTTTCGGTCTGGCACAAGGTCCTGTCTTCGACCATGCTATGCAACCACCGTTCTTACGGTTGACACCCGATTTGGTTTAGGTGACCTAATGAATTCCCGGTGAATTCCTAGGATTTTACGTTCAATGGTAATGAACGCATTGAAAATGGATTTTCAGAAAACAAATCGGTTTGTATTTTTGATCAAATATTTTCTCGTTCAAGCTCGAGTTTAGATATCATCGAATTCCATGAGTTTGAATTCTCAATCTTTAAGGTCAATCTCAAGGATTGAGTAATATCAGTCTTAAAAGCTGATTTTTAATCTTTAAGGAGATTATTCTTTTCTGGGGATCTGATTCATTAGTCTTATCAAGCTAATTTGCACGGTGCCTCCCCATTGTACGAGATAAATCCTTCTCATGGTTAGGATAAATCTGACCACCTGGCGACCCTGTTTGATGCTGAGGTCCGTGGATTTCCTTCTGATTTTAGAGATGACTTTTCTAGATTTTTCGTCAACCTACAGCTGGTCTGGACGACAACTTCTTGACCTAAATCAAGAAGCGCGTGTCTTTTTCGGAAGACTTTACTTCCTTTTAATGATGGAATTGATTCATCGTGTAGATCCATCTTTCTTTCAAATATATTACAGTAAACCGGGTAAAACTGATTAGTATCATCCAAAACAAAAGTACCTGCAATAATCTTGTACAAAGATATGTGATAGATAATTTTTAATTGAATAACTTGGTACATTCTCCCCACACTTAGTTTCTTTCTTTGCCTTTTTATTCTCCTTTATTCCATTTTAAATGAATTCAAGCATTTTAGGTTGTTTCTCAATTTATGTCCTTTCCGAGGTAACGATAATTTCGGCATTAACACCTAGTTTTATCGTTCATAAATATGTATAAACATGATTTTGAATTCATTTAGTTAAAAAATTTTAAAATTTTCATAATATTTAGAAAATAAGCCAAGTATAAACCCGAGAGAATTTATAACCCTTCCCCACACTTGAGATCATGCAATGCCCTCATTTGCATGAAATCAGACTATAATTATTAATTCATGAGGGTGATTAGTGTAGAAAAGTGATTAAAAATACCCAGTTTGTAATTACAAAGCTCGTCGAATGATAGATGGCGCGCCTCATCGTTCATTCCTTCATTTATTATATCACATTTGTTGTTTTGCATCTTGTCGTCAAAATCAGTACCTTTTGCTGAACTTAATGTTAGTCTTTGAAAGTGCGTTGTTTTACCCTGTTGTTTACATGATAAAATACGAACATATATACATATTTTTAAAGTTGGGTATATTACCCCACGTTCAAAAATTTATAAAATCAAATATATTTTTTTTGGCATACTTTAAATCAATAAAATTAAAAATAATGATGAAAAAAATTTTCGCCCCGCCCTCGGGTAAAGTAATTTCGGCTCAACGGCCTAGTCTTCAACTCACGACGAATTTTAGAAATCATTTTTTTCAACTTAATGAAATAAAGTAAATTTTTGTTTTTAAATTCACACAAAACTTAAAAAGAAAACATATTAATTTCATATAAAACCTAAAAAACAAAAAAAATTCAGAATGGGGGGAGAAAACTAGTTCTTTAGTGTCTGCTAGCGGAAAAGACCAATCGAATTCCATTCTCGGAACTACACGAGAACAGAACAACTAACTCCAAACAGCATTTTCTTTTTAGAATATTTGAATCTCCTCACACTTAGGTAGATGTGGTGTCGAAATTGTGATTAACTTCATCGTCAATTTCTCTTGGACCATAATCAACTTGCATATCTGTGACTTTTGCTTTAAGCCAGTGACCAGCTTTTTCCGTAATATCCACAAATTCAACTAGCTTCGCCTTTTCTTTAGGCGACAGATTGGATACTAACCGGTTATATAACCTAAAGTTTCCCTTACTTTTAGCATCAATAACCCGTTTAAAAAGTTTCTTCATTGAACTGTTAATAACGGGGTTATTTAATTTCGTATCAACTATGGGGTTCTTTATTATCAAGTCATCATTAGGTGTTACTTCATTTTCCCCACACTTAGGCGTTCTATTATTGTTAAGCATTACCGTTGGAGTTGGTAAAACAACATGGTTCTTACCAATCGTTTTTGTCGGTTCAACGGTTTTGGTTTGTGGATATTTAGACTTTCGAATCATAAAGGTGATCGATTTCTCATCATTACTAAGTGTCATTCTACCCTTTCTTACATCAAATAACGCCCCGGTGGACGCTAAGAATGGTCGACCTAAAATTAGAGGAATGTTTGGGTCCTCTTCTATGTCAATGACAATGAATTCGACTAGAAAGGTTAAATTACCTACTTGAATGGGTAGGTTGTTAGCAATTCCAACTGGGTGCTTAATGGTTTGATCAAGTAGTCGAACACTCATATCCGTTGGAGTTAACTCACCTACACCTAATCTCTTATATAATGAAAGAGGCATAACACTCACACTTGAACCTAAATCTGCTAGTGCATCATACATGACACAGTCACTAAGTAGACAAGGAACAATAAATTCACCCGGATCACCTACCCTAGGTGGAGGATTTGGTGGAACTGTCTTCACCGGGTTTACTTCTACTGTTTTTGTTTCTTGCACTTTTTTATTCTTCTTCTTCTTCTTCTTTCCAGAGGTATCACAAACTTTATTACCTATTACTTGCTCATACTCAACTCCTTTTCTTGGAAACGGGATGGGTGGTCTGTATGGTGCCACCACTGGCTTTACATACTCGGGTGGTGGTGGTGGTGTAACTTCTTCATTGTTACTTACATCTAAAACTTTCCCATCTTCTGGTATTTGTTTTTCAGAATTTGTTGATATCATGTTAACATTTTCATTCCGAGGATTTACTTCATTATTACTCGGTAGCTTTCCTTGTTCCCTTTCACTCATCAATCTAACAAGAGTACCTACTTGTTTTTCTAGATTCAAAATGGAAGCTTGTTGAGTTCTAAATGACTGCTCAAACCTCTCATTCGTTTGGGTTTGAGTTTCAATAAATTGTGTTTGAGATTCAACTAGCTTAAATACCACTTCTTCCAGATTTGACTTCTTCTCGTCGGTTTGTTGTGGTGGTTTATACAAGCCAGGTCTTTGTTGATTGAAAGTGTTGTTTTGAGTTGGTTGGTTATTCGGACCTTGTTGGTTATACGAGTTATTGTCGGGTCCTTTTGGATTGTAAAGAATGTTTTGATTTCGATTGAAGTTTGGCCTTGGCGGTTGATAATTATTCTGATAACTATTTTCCAGCCTTTTGTTCATGTAGACAACATTCTCACGTTGTTCCATCGTTTGTTCAATGTGACAGTCTTTCATTAAGTATGGTCCACCGCATTGCTCACAACTGATTCGTATTGCGTGAATATCTTTATTCATCTTTTCCATTCGTCTTTCGAAAGCATCTATTTTTGCGGAAACGGAATCAAAGTCATGGCTAGAATCGGCTCTAGCCGCTTTAGATGAACGAAAAATATCTTTTTCTTGATGCCACTCATGAGAGTGGGAGGCTGTGTTATCAATAATTTTGTAAGCTTCAGTTGCGGTTTTCTTCATAATGGAACCACCAGCTGTTATGTCGATGTCTTTTCGTGTAGCAACGTTGACACCTTGGTAGAATATTTGTACTATTTGGTAAGTGTCTAAACCGTGTTGAGGACATCCTCTCAACCTCCTTCCGAATCTTGTCTACGCCTCATATAATGTTTCATTTGGCTTTTGCGCGAACGTAACAATTTCTCCTTGAAGTCTCACGGCTTTAGATGCCGGAAAGAATTGTTTAAGAAATTTTTCAACTAAAACATCCCATGTGTCAATCGCCCCTTCAGGTAACAATTCTAACCAATCTTTGGCTTCTCCCTTTAAAGTCCAGGGAAACAACATGAGATAGATCTGCTCATCTTCCACTTCTCGGATTTTGAATAGTGTACAAATTCTTTTAAACGTACGAAGGTGTTCGTTAGGATCTTCATTCGGTGCACCACTGTATTGGCATTGGTTAGTTACCATGTGTAGAATTTGTGCTTTGATTTCATAATCTGGCGCATTAACTTCTGGCTTAATAATGGCGTGACCTTGGCCCGTGCGTGTGGCTCTCATTCGGTCTTCCATACTTAGAGGTTCCAGATTTTCCATAATTGAATTTGTTGAATACGAATCACTAGAAGATTCTGATTTAATGGTTTGTGGTTCAGGAGGAATGATTAGTGGTTCTGGATCTTGGAATTGTCCCTGAATATTCTCCGGATTCTCAATTGTGAGGTCGGGTTCAAAAGATGGATTATCGGAAATTTGAGTTGGAGTTCTTGGTCGACTAGATGATGATTCTAAAGAAAAATCAACGTCGACAATATTGGCTAGATGTCTTGATCGAGTTATAGGTGGTGAACGTATGAAAGGTGGTGAACGTTTTACTCGGTGCATTCACTGAATATCCTATTAGTTTTTAAAAGGAAAGAAAAATTATATAAGTTATCCAATTAATAGACTTTTCTGATTTTGCCCACGTTTCGAATAGCCAAAAGATGCAGCAGAGGGGCAGGATTCGTTTGGTCTCAATATAATTGAGTACTGTTTGGCTCCAATAACCCGGTCCACGTACAAATCCAACTATTACTACGAACCAGAAAATTTTGATGTCTATCAATTTAACCACTTAAAATAAATTTTCGTAATTTTAAGAAATTTAGATAAGAAGTAGAATAAAAATCTTATCCTAAAACTAGAATAGCGAGAAATAAGAAAGAAAAAGATTGCGCGTCGAAAAAGGTCGAAAAATAAAAGGTCGAAAAATAGGCGTCGAAAAATAAAAATAAGAAAGTAGCGCGAAAAACGGCGTCGCAAAATTCTAAAGCACATAAATCTTAGTCTAAGGAATAAGCACTTAAGGGATTTTACGGCAAAGCCTAAAAATTCTAGAAGTAAAAATAACTATGGCAAAACTAAACTTAATACTAAAAGTTGCGACTATAGTCTAAAAATCTAAAGGTAATAAAAAATAAAAAAAACAATTTTTTTTTTATAGACAAAATCTTAAAAAATATATATATTTTTTTAATAATTTTTTTTTTTACGTTTTTGTTTTTTTTTTACGTTTTTTTTTTTTAAGTTTTTTTTTTTTTTTTTTTTACGTTTTTTTTTTTTTAAAAACGAATTTTTTTTTTAAAAAAAAAACGTTTTTTTTTTACAATTTTTTTTTTTTTTTTAAAAAATGATTTTTTTTTACAAATTAATATTTTTTTTTATAATTATTATTTTTTTTCAAAACTTTTTTTTTAATTCATTTACTATTCATGAATAGTAAATGAAAAGAAATTAATTAATTTACTATTCACATGAAAGCGACATGATAGAAATTATTAATTACAATTTACATAATATACCCCTGAAGTATTTAATAAATACGACTTTTTAAACTTTTACGATTCAAAATATATTCTAAAATATTATTATATTATTATATTCTATT
The DNA here is from genome assembly GCF_046630445.1 of Rutidosis leptorrhynchoides. NCBI lineage: Eukaryota > Viridiplantae > Streptophyta > Magnoliopsida > Asterales > Asteraceae > Rutidosis > Rutidosis leptorrhynchoides. The sequence goes on along the minus strand of NC_092341.1, from coordinate 196,562,357 downwards.
TCAATATTATTATATTATTATATTCTATTTCAATATTATTATATTATTATATTTTATTTCAATATTATTATAATTAAAAATATAGCGTTTTAGCGCTCCCCGGCAGCGGCGCCAAAAACTTGATGATGTAGCGTGAGGGTACGAAATAGTATTATTTTTAATACAAAATACTGCAAAATATGACACAAGTTTTATTAATTTACGGATGGGATATACCTAAACCTTGCTACAACACTATAGGCAGTGTACCTAATCGTAGAGTAGTGTAGTTTTTAGTAAGTCCGGTTCGTTCCACAGGGAGCTGGTGATACTTACTATATTTTTAACTATATTTATACAAAATATATATAATTATATAAGTAGTAATATTATTATAAAAGGGGGGTTTTACCGTTTAATGACCGGTTTGTCGATTCTATATTTTAAGCGTAAAGATAAATGACGATAATTAAAGTGCGTAAAATAATGACAATAAATAAAATGACAGTAAATAAAATTGCGAGTAATAAAATGACAGTAAATAAAGATACGATGAGAAATATAATAAAAGAATTATGCTTATTTAAACTTCCGTAATCATGATGTTTGACGTGTTGATTTTAATTTATTACCATGGGTTAATTGTCCTTTGTCCTGGTTTATTTGATACGTCTATCTGGTTTTTGTCCATAATAGTCCATCGGTCATAAAAATAAAGTGCGAGTATCCTCGTCAAATTACCCTTATACCCGAAGTCAAATATTCCAACTGATTAAGGATTTAAACTGTGACGCAGTTATCACTTCTGTCAACAATTACACCAGTTATCACTGTATGTAATCCACCCCTATTTTAATTAGTTTATGAATATTAATTCATCCACTTGATCAGAATGAATAATCAATTACCCAACCCAATTGATTAATTAAATGATTATAACAGATTCCATATGAACATCACTAAATAGGACAACCATAATCATTATTAATTATTAGGTTAATTAATTTGAAGATAGGTTCGACAGACTCCAATGAGTTGTCACTCAATTAGACAATACCCCCCATCTATTAATAGTCAATAGTTCAATTTCCACAAGTGTCGGTCTTTTGCCCAAACATTAATTATGGTCCAAAGTTCAATAACCCCTTCTTAATATTTTAGCCCAACATCACGATTACTTCAGCTCAAATAAGCATAATAATAACTTAGTTACGATACATTAATGTAAAAAGGTTGAACATAACTTACAATGATTAAAAATAACGTAGCGTTACACGGATAGAATTTCGACTTACACACTCAAACGATCTCTATCATAAATCTTATTATTATCATAATTTAAAATTAAAATTAAGATTATTGTTATATCTTATTAAGTTAACATTATGATAGAGATATAGAATATAGATATTGATAATTGATATTGATAAATAAGAAAAAGATAGAAAAAGGTATGTTTTTACATTACGATTACAAAGCCTTTTATAGGCGAATTTAGAAATTGAATTTTCACTTATGACCCCTGAACTATGCTCAATTAACAACTTTTTATTATTTAATATTATTCTTATTATGAATTATTTAAATATTATATTTTATTCTTGTGCATAGTTGACTCGTAATTTTTACACCGTTGCGTCGAGCGTTGATAGTTGACTCTGGTCCCGGTTCCGGATTTTCGAACGTCCTTGCGTACAATTTTATATTTTGTACTTTGCGTTTTGTAACTTGTACTCTTGTCATTTTTAGACGTTCCTCATCAATAATTTGAACCTTTTTGATTGTATCTTGTACTTTTGAGCTTTTTGGACCTTTGTGTCTTCAATTCGTCATTTTCGCCTTTTGTCTTCGCACTTATTTAAAATAAACGAATATTACTTGAAAATGGAACAATTGCAACTAAAATCTTGTCTTTCTTGGGGGATTTTGCTATGAAATATATGTTCCTTTTTAGCCTTATCAGCTGTACAGGGTTGAGGTTGATTCCAAAATATATATAGTTTGAGTTGTGATCAATACTGAGATACGTTTACACTGGGTCGTTGATTGATTCAAGATAATATTTATCGATTTATTTCTGTACATCTAACTGTGGACAACTAGTTGTAGGTTACTAACGAGGACAGCTGACTTAATAAACTTAAAACATCAAAATATATTAAAAATTTTGTAAATATATTTTGAACATACTTTGATATATATGTATATATTGTTATAGGTTCGTGAATCAACCAGTGGCCAAGTCTTACTTCCCGACGAAGTAAAAATCAACCAGTTGTATATATTGTTATAGTCCCACTTTTAAAATCTAATATTTTTGGGATGAGAATACATGCAGGTTTTATAAATGATTTACAAAATAGACACAAGTACGTGAAACTACATTCTATGGTTGAATTATCGAAATCGAATATGCCCCTTTTTATTAAGTCTGGTAATCTAAGAATTAGGGAACAGACACCCTAATTGACGCGATTCCTAAAGATAGATCTATTGGGCCTAACAAACCCCATCCAAAGTACCGGATGCTTTAGTACTTCGAAATTTATATCATATCCGAAGGGTGTCCCGGAATGATGGGGATATTCTTATATATGCATCTTGTTAATGTCGGTTACCAAGTGTTCACCATATGAATGATTTTTATCTCTATGTATGGGATGTGTATTGAAATATGAAATCTTGTGGTCTATTATTATGATTTGATAATATATAGGTTAAACCTATAACTCACCAACATTTGTTTTGACGTTTTAAGCATGTTTATTCTCAGGTGATTATTAAGAGCTTCCGCTGTCGCATACTTAAATAAGGACGAGATTTGGAGTCCATGCTTGTATGATATTGTGTAAAAACTGCATTCAAAAAACTTATTTCGTTGTAACATATTTGTATTGTAAACCATTATGTAATGGTCGCGTGTGAACAGGATATTTTAGATTATCATTATTTGATAATCTACGTAAAGCTTTTTAAACCCTTATTGATAAAATAAAGGTTTTGGTTTGTTTTAAAATGAATGCAGTCTTTGAAAAACGTCTCATATAGAGGTCAAAACCTCGCAACGAAATCAATTAATATGGAACGTTTTTAATCAATAAGAACGGGACATTTCACAAACACACTACAATTCATACATTACACAACATGATTACAACTCTTTATTCCGACTTACTCGTTTCTTTTTCTTTGAACTTGGTTCATTTGGCTAATTTCCTAGGGATACACGGTGATCCTCTAATACGAGCCGTCATTTTCACAAATGGTTTAGAAAAATCTGGTTGCCTAGATGTTCCCGGATTATTGTTAAAATTTAAGAAATACGGGCGTTTACGATACACATAGAGTTCATCGGGTCAGAATCAGGTTTCTCTATTTTGATGCCCTTTCCCTTATTATTCTCTTTTGCCTTATTAAATTGAGTTGGGGTAATTTCTATAACATCATCAGAATCCTCGTCGGGATCCGATACATCAGAAAATTGGTAATTTTTCCAATATTTGCTTCTTTGGCGGAAACACCATTGACCATTTTTAACGTTGGTCCATTGGTTGAAGATTTTCTTTTATTTAATTGTTTTACTATAGGTATTAATATTTCTTCCTCCGAAACCTCTTCTTCTTCTGGTTCCTCTTCTTCCGGTTCCTCCTCTTCCGGTTCCTCTTCTTCCGGTTCCTCCTTTTCCGGTTCCTCTTCGGGAATTTGTGAATCTTCCTAAAATATATTCGACTCTTCATTATTATTAGGTGAGTCGATGGGATTTGTACTAGAGGTAGACATCTATCACACAATATCAAACATGTTAAGAAATTAATATATCACATAATATTTATATGTTAACAATATGTAGTTTCCAACAAAAAGTGTTAAGCAATCGTTTTTAAAGAAAACACAGTCGAAGTCCAGACTCACTAATGTATCCTAACAAACTCAGTAAGACACAGTAATGCAATTTCTGGTTCTCTAAGACCAACGCTCGGATACTAATTGAAATGTCCCGTTCATATCGATTATAAACGTTTCATATTAATTGTTTTCGTTGCGAGGTTTTGACCTCTATATGAGACGTTTTTCAAAGACTGCATTCGATTTTTAAAATAACCATAACCTTTATTTTATCAATAAAGGTTTAAAAGCATTACGACGATTATCAGATAATGATAATCTAAAATATAGCGTTTACACACGACCATTTCATAATAGTTTACAATAATATTACACAACGATTTAAGTTCTTCAAATGCAGTTTTAAACAATATTATACAAGCATACAGACTCCAAATCCTGTCTTTATTTAGCATGCAACAGCGGAAGCTCTTAATAATCACCTGAGAATAAACATGCTTTAAACGTCAACAAAAATGTTGGTGAGTTATAGGTTTAATCTTTATCATAAATCATAATGATAATAGGCCACAAGATTTGAATTATAACCGCACACGTAACCCGTGTACAAAATAATACGCGCAACCCGCGAATTAAAAATCATTCATATGGTGAACACCTGGTAACCAACATTAATAAAAATGCATCTAGAATATCCCCATCATTCCGGGACTCTCATCGGACATGATAAAATCGAAGTACTAAAGCATCCGTAACCCGGATGAGGTTTGTTAGGCCCAATAGATCTATCTTTAGGATTCGCGTCAATTAGGGTTTCTGTTCCCTAATTCTTAGATTACCAGACTAAAAAGGGTGATATTCGGTAATAATAATCCAACCATAGAATGTAGTTTCAAGTATTTGTGCCTATTTTGTAAAACATTTATAAAACTGCATGTATTCTCATCCCAAAAATATTAGATTTTAAAAGTGGGACTATAACTCACTTTCACAGATTTTCACTTCATCGAAAAAAATAAGACTTGGCCACGGGTCGATTCACGAACCTATAACAAATATATATCAAAGTATGATCGAAGTATATTCACAATGTATTTTATTACATTTTAACGATTTAAATTTGTTAAGTTAACAGTCCAACGTTAGTAGTCCACAATTAGTTGTTAACAGTTAGTAGTACAGAAATAAATCAATATAATTTCTCGAATCAATCCACGACCCAGTGTATACAAGTCTCAGACTCGATCACAAATCAAAGTATATACATTATTTTGGAATCAACCTCAACCCTGTATAGCTAACTCGATTATTACTGCATATAGAGTGTCTATGGTTGTTCCAAAATATATATATAGATGACGTCGATATGATATGTCAAAACATTGTATACGTGTCTATGGTCTATCAAGATTACATAATATATATTAGAATACATGTACAATACAATATAAGTGAGTTAGGATATGGTTAGTATAGGTTTTTGTAAAATCATCCCGTAGTCAAATTAACAATTTTTAACCAATTTTGTTTTACCCATAACTTCTTCGTTTTAAATCCGTTTTGAGTGATTCAAGTTGCTATGGTTTCATAATGAAATGAAATTTATGAAAATAAATAGAAAAAGTATAAGTTTATAGTCAGAAATACAAGTTACAAGTCGTTTTTGTAAGAGGTAGTCATATCAGTCGAAAGAACGACGTCTTGATGACCATTTTGAAAAATATACTTCCACTTTGAGTTTAACCATGATTTTTGGATATAGTTTCATGTTCATAATAAAAATCATTTTCCCAGAAGTATAGCTTTTAAATCAAAGTTTATCATAGTTTTTAATTATCCAAACCAAAACAGCCCTCGGTTTTACTACAACGACGTATGTCCGGTTTTACGGTGTTCTTCGTGTTTCCAAGTTTTAAATTATTAAGTTAGCATATCATATAGATATAGAACATGTGTTTAGTTGATTTTAAAAGTTAAGTTAGAAGGATTAACTTTGTTTGCGAACAAGTTTAGAATTAACTAAACTATGTTCTAGTGATTACAAGTTTAAATCTTCGAATAAGATAGTTATATATATGAATCGAATGATGTTATGAACATCATTACTACCTTAAGTTTAGTAGGTAAACCTACTAGAAGTGACAAGAAATGATCTAGCTTCAAAGGATCCTTGGATGGCTTGAAAGTTCTTGAAGTAGAATCATGACACGAAAACAAGTTCAAGTAAGATTTCTACTCGGATTAAGATAGTTTATAGTTATAGAAATCAAATCAAAGTTTGATTATGAATATTACCTTGAATAAGAAAGATAACCTACTGTAAATAACAAAGGTTTTTTGATCTTGGATGATTACTTGGATTGGATTAGAAAACTTGGAAGTAGACTTGCAAACTTGAAAGTGTTCTTGATGTGTTCTTGAGTAGTTGTTTTGTAAGTTGATCTAGGTTAGCTAGATTGAGCTAGATTATGATGATGATGAAGAAGAACACTTAGAAAAATATGAGAGAACTTGAGAGAGATCAATTTTATGCAAGAAAGTTGAAGGAAAATGTTTTTTGAGGAGTGTGTAAGTTCACGTGAACTTAGGCATATCATATAGGCTCCATTAGTTTGATTTTTAGTGTAATCATTCATGCTAGATGTTAAATGATGGTTCCCACATGTGTTGGTGACTCACAAGGGCTGCTAAAAGCTGATCATTCGAGTGTATATACCAATAGTAAATACATCTAGAAGCTGTGTATTGTACGAGTACAAATACGGGTGCATACGAGTAGAATTGTGAATAAATACGAATGAGAATGTAATTGTAAGCATTTTTATTAAGTAGAAGTACTTTTATATGTGTCTTGAAGTCTTCCAAAAGTGTACTAATACATCTTAATACACTACATGTATATACCTTTTTAACTTAGTCGTTAAGTCACCGTTAGTCATTAAATGTAAGTGTTGTTAAGTCACCATGGTGTATGAATATATCTTAATACAATATATATTAAAACGTCGTTTACAACGATAATCGTTACATATATAACTCATTTCGAAACTCTTAAGTTAGTAGTCTTGTTTTACATATGTAGTTTATTGTTAACACACTTAATGATATATTTAATTATCATTTTATCATGTTAAAATTAGTGTATCAATATCTTAATATGATTCATATGTATTTAGTAAGACGTTGTTATAACGATAATCGTTATATATATCGTTACGAGTTTCTTAATTCAATAGTCTCATTTTTACGTATATAACTCATTGCTAATATACTTACTGAGATAGTTACTTATCATAATCTCATGTTAATTATATATATATATATATATATATATATATATATATATATATATATATATATATATATATATATATATATATATATATATCATTATATAGTTTTTACAAGTTTTAACGTTCGTGAATCGCCGGTCAACTTGGGTGGTAAATTGTCTACATGAAACCTATTTCAATTAATCAAGTCTTAACAAGTTTGATTGCTTAACATGTTGGAAACATTTAATCATGCAAATATCAATTTCATTTAATATATAAAAACATGGAAAAGTTCGGGTCACTACACTACGGACCTTGACAAGTCCCATTCGGGGTACGAATGCTTTAGTACTTCGATTATCATATCCGATGAGAGTCCCGGAATGATGGGGATATTCTATATGCATCCTGTTAGTTCGGTTATCAATCGTTCACCTTATGAATGATTTTTAATTCACAGGTTATGTGTACTATTTTGTACTCGGGTTACGTGTATAATTAAATATCTAAAATCTTGTGGTCTATTAAAATGATAGAAATGAACGATTATGTTAAACTAATGAACTCACCAACCTTTTGGTTGACACTTTTAAGCATGTTTATTCTCAGGTATTAAAGAAATCATCCGCTGTGCATTTGCTCATTTTAAAGATATTACTTGGAGTCATTCATAGCATATTTCAAAAGATATTGCATTTGAGTCATTGAGTTCAACAAGATTATTATTAAGTCATTTATAATTTGGATATATTATGAAAGAGTATCCATGCCTATCAACTTTCGATGAAATGAAAGTTTGTCTTTTAAAAACAAATGCAATGTTTGTAAAAATGTATCATATAGAGGTCAAATACCTCGCGATGTAATCAACTACTGTGAATCGTTTATAATTGATATGATCGGGGCATTTCAGTTGGTATCAGAGCGGTAGTCTTAGCGAACCAGGTCTTGCATTAGTGTGTCTAACTGATAGTTGTTTAGATGCATTAGTGGGTTTGGACTTCGACCGTGTCTGCATGTCAAAAGTTTTGCTTATCATTTCGTGTCGAAAATTACTTGCTTATCATCCTTAAATTCTAGACACGTCTTACTGCCTCTATTGCATAGATAGGGTATAGATAAATTCGTATCTTAGCGTATCTGTTAATGTAAACTTTTCCTGACAGCTTCTGAAAACTACTCCGTAATCTACGGGATCTCCTGTACTATATATAGGTATTCTATGTAATTAGAATATCATCCAATATCTGAAAATCATTTCATATCGAAAAACCCTTTATCTAACCGTACAAGACGGAACTCGCAACTAGTTCAAATTCCTCGGATTCCGACAGCTATTCCGATATGGATTTCCACTCGAACTTCGAAAGCAGTGTAACCGGAATGGATCAACCAATCAGCCATCATCAATTCTAGAGGAATTAGGGATGAGTTCGTAGTCGACTTAATCAATGGAGACGAGAAGAAGGTGATCCCTTCCATCCACCACATTCCCCTCTTGGCGAAGAACCTGAAACACTCACCGGCGAACCTGTTCGTAATACCATTTTCTCTCTCATTTCCAGAGTATCTCGTCACGACTATACATTATCTCAAATTCTAGATCTTATTCATCCGCTCGTCCGAATCGACAATCACCCCGGTGTAATAGAAGAAGTCAACGAGCTTAGCGCTCGGGTAGTGGCTTTGGAGAATATGGTGCAAAGGTTACAAGAACCAGCAGGAGCACCGGCAGCAACAGTACCACCATCAACAACACCAATAGTACCATCACCAACAGCAACATCTGCATCCCACACCTCAACATCACAATATATACCTCGAGCATCAACGTCATACGCACCATAGATACCAAGGAGTACCAACAACAACAATCGATGAAGTATTAATCTATAACATCATTGGAGAAACATTCTGTGGCAATTATGTAATCTCCTAAGTCTTAGAGATTATTTATTCTAGCTCAAACCGAAAAGCAAATGAGTTTAATATCATATTAACTCATTAAATCCATAATTACATCTGAAGAAAATATATATGTATATATGTTTTCATAAAGGTTGTAATTGAAAATTCTTTTGTAAAACCTGTTAATGGTGAAAATATTTTAACGGGTAGGTAATACTCGAGGAATATTTAGATTTCACATTAATAAGTTACACTGTACATTCTTCGAATCTGATTCAACGGTCATTTACTATCCTACTTACATCCACAGATATACGAATCCGTTTAACACAGAATAACTATTTTTATTCAATTTCATATTTGGATTTTGAATTATCAGAATCTAACAAGTGGCATAATGAAGAAAACATTGGACAAAAATAAAATTTGTTAGAAACAAACAAATTAACTATGAGAAATTTTGTTAAGAATTCACGCTAACAAAATCCTAGCTAACTGTTAATTCCTTATTACATTTTATTTATCGCAATTTATTTATCGCAATTTTAATTCTCGCAATTTTATTTATCGTCATTTAATTTCTGTTATTTATTTTATGCACTTTAAGTATCGTTGGATAAATCGAGACGCGTATACAATGTTTTGACATATCATATCGACGTCATCTATATATATTATTTGGAATAACCGTAAGTCACTCTATACACGGTAATAATCGAGTTAGCATATAAAGGGTCGAGGTTGATTCTAAAATAATATATATACTTTGAGTTTTGATCGAGTCTGAGACATGTATACAATGGTTCATGAAACGTATTAATTAATTCGAATATTATATATTAAACTATATATGAATTATTAAATTACTAAATATGGACTACTAACTGTGGACTACTAACATTAGACAATTAAAATGAATTAAAATATTGATTATAACATATGAAACTAAACATTTCTTCAAGTTTGCCACTTGATTTCATCTTAAACCTCATTTGTATCTTGATGATTACAATCTGCGTTCAAACCTTTCATAATTCTTGAAAACACCTCAATCGAGAGAATGAACCAACTGCATCTCATCTACGGAAGGAAAGATTTATGCATATAGTTATGCACCTGAAAATACTCGGAACCTGAGTAAACGTTTAACACGTATCTGTGATAGCTCCTTTGGCATTGTTATTATCGAAAATAACATTGCAATTCTTTTTCAAATTAGCCAATTTTGTCACAGCTCCAACAAATCAACTTCAATTTTTCATTCGAATAAACCTTATTATAAAGATTACCCCTTCATCATTATCACACCCCCAGTTAGGGCCTGGGCAAAATGTGACTTAATATCAAACAACCAAGATATTATAATAAACGAGAACAATACTAAATGATAAAATCAAACTTTATTGAGAGTACACAGCGGAAAATGATATGTCGTTACAAAGGAATAAAGTAAATGTTTAAATGAAATAGTAATAAATGCGATATCTCTTGATCCTATGTCCAAGTAGCATCACATAAGCAGTAAGTATAAGAGCTTGAATCAAACAGCACCTGAGACAAGACATGCTAAAGTTTCAACCAAAAAGGTTGAGTGAAGTTCATAGGTTTAACAATAAGTTTGACCGTTGTTTTAGACCACAAGATTTAGTTTTGTAAAGTTGATCTCCCACAGGATAAAAAATTTTATGCCAAGGCGTGATATTTAGACTAAACGTTCAAGTTTGCCACAATGACAAATTGTGTTTGTCCTTGTCGGTTTAATTTCATTATTAAGTAATATAAAGACTTAGTCAAATGTATCAGGGAAGTTACTCCCGATAGGCCTACCCCCAATAATTAAGCATGCAATCAACGAGCAATTAAATATATAACTGTAGGGACTTAGTCGGACATAGCCGGGTATAGCATAGTTGTAGCAGTTGGTACTTGTGTCTAAAGTGTAAAATGTAAAAAAAAAAAAACAGCATGTGTCTCACCCCAATAAAAGTAAGTAAGTTTGCTAGCAATAAAGAGTGGGGCTATGAGTTCACCTTAGTAAGTAGAGAGAGATGACGATTATTTCTTGGAATAGAAAGTTGGAACGAACAGAAAATCAAACTATTGATGTTTAAGAGTAGTAAGTGTTTTTGCCCATGTTTAAGTAAATGTTTAAGTATGATAGTGTTTTAAGTATAGTTCGTTTTTCCTTTTCTTGTAAATTTCTATTTTTAGAAAGTTTCCACTTTTAGTAGGTTTCTTATCTTTGTAAGTTTCTATAACTAGAAAGTTTCTACTTTAAGAGTGTTTTTCATTTTAGGATACTTGCCGTATTAGATAAGCTTCCAATCACCCCTTTCCCTTCGAATGGCCATTTCAGGTCTAGGGCTTGAGCTATAGGACCCTTTAAATCGGAAATCCAAACCCTTCCGCGTAGAGTTTCGTAGAAACCATTCGTCAAGAAAGTTCGAAGATCTATACATCTCTAATACATATCCCAAAATATTTTTATGTGTTATAATATAAGTAGAAGGTTATAGGTGTTTGTAATAGTAACAGTGTATACATGTTAATTAATAGTATATGTAGTATTAGAGTTTCATTAATTAGGGTTAGTTAATTAAAGTAGTATTTAATAACTAGGGTTTAGTAATTAATGTCCTAGGGTTTAATAAATTAGGGTTTAGTAAATTAGGGTTTTATTTAATGTAGTAATGACTAGGTAATGATTAGGGTTTTAAAAATTAGTGGTATTAAAATAATTAGGGTTAGGTTTAATGAATTAGGGTTTAATAATTAATTAGATTTACGGTTTAAGTAATTAGGGTTTAGTATATATATATATATATGTATATTTTCGTGTATATACATATATATATAATAAAAAAAAATTTACATGTATATATATGTATATGTCGATATATATGTATATGTATATATATTTATTTTGATTCCTAAATTAACCATAAACAAATCTTTATCTAATCTCCTAGCTTTTAAAGATCAAACTTCCTTTTCCTTTTTTTTTTTAAAAGTCGACATGTATGTATGTATGTATATGTATATTTATTTATTTATTTTTACATGATCAATATAAATGTATATGATCTAGGTGTGTTTATGTATATACTTATGAATAAACAAGTTTATAACATGAATTAAAGATCAAAGATTATGTAAACAAGTTAGGGTTTATGGTATACCTTTGAAGATTCAAAGTGACTAACAAAGAAGTGATGAACACGATGAAGATTGAAGATCAAAACCTTGAAAAACTTGAAGAACTCCTTGAAGATTCTTGAAGAACGCGAAGAACACTTGAAGATCACTTAGAAATCCCTTGAAGATTTCGATGGTGATGATGGTGTTGGGGTTCGGTTTTGGCCAAAAACAAGAGAGGGGAGAGAGATTTTTGGGTGAGAGTTGTAATTGTGATTTGGTACATTGAAAAGGTTTAGGTTAGGCCTCTATTTATAGGAGTGTTAGGATTATTCTAGAATTAGGGTTTAATAAGGAATTACTTAGGGAACAAGTTAGCTTGAAGAGGGGGTCATGGGGGATGGATTTGGCCGAAAATTTTTTGGGCAATAGGGTAATTTTACCCTCTAAAAATCGGCTAGGGTTTATTAGGGTTAGGGTTTAACTTTTTCATTTTAGACCTTGCACTTTAATTTAGCTTAAATGGTTCCTTAATTATCCAAGTTTAATTATTTTTAATACACAAGTTTTAATGTTATTTATTTATTCACAAAAGTTAATAAGCTTATTATTTTTATCTTGTATTAACTTGTCGTTTACAAAGTTAATTATTATTATTCTTAATAATCGTTAAATAAAGTCTTAATTGTTAAGTTTAATTATTTAGTTGGGCATTTAATAAGGAAAAGTATTGAATGGAAAAATGAGAAATATAGAATGAAAAAATGAGGGTCGTTATAGTACCTCCCCGTTATTGAAAACTTCATCCCGAAGTTTTTAGGTAGATTCCTCGTTTGCATCAGCAGTTGAGAAGAGATGGGGATATTTCCATTTCATGTGGTCTTTGCGTTCCGAGGTATATTCGGGGCCTCTACGCGAATTCCAACGGACTTTAATGATAGGTATGTTGCTTTTACGCGTTTGCTTGACCTCTCATTCCATAATTTCTATAGGTTTTTCAACGAAGTGCATTGGTTCATCAATGCGGACATCATCCAAAGAAATAACCAGTGTGTCATCAGCAAGACACTGTTTAAGATTTGAGACATGAAACACATCATGTACTTGACTGAGTTCGGTTAGTAGTTCTAATCGGTACGCCACGGGACCGACTCTTTGAGTGACTGTGAAAGGTTCAACATATCGTGAACTGAGTTAACTTCGTTTACCGAAGTGGACAACACGTTTCCAAGGGGATACTTTCAACATGACTTTATCTCCAACTTGGTATTCGATGTCTTTTCGTTTCTTATCGGCATAGCTCTTTTGTCTACTATGGGCTTTTCTAAACGTTGCGTAATCTGAGCGATCTTTTCGGTAGTTTCGTGAATGATTTCAGGACCAGTTGAATGTCTGTCCTCGAGTTCGTCCCAACACAAAGGAGATCTACACTTTCGGCCATATAAAGCTTCAAAAGGTGCAGCTTTAATACTGGAGTGATAACTGTTGTTGTAATAAAATTCAACTAAAGGTAGATGTCTATCCCAGCCTTTGCCGAAATAGATTGCACAAGCACGTAGCATATCTTCCATGGTTTGAATAGTTCGTTCACTTTGACCATCAGTTTGCAGATGATATGCTGTACTCATGTCAAGTTGAGTTCTAAGAGCAGATTGTAAAGTTTTCCAGAATCTGGATACGAATCGACTGTCGCGATCAGAAATAATCGAGATAGGAACACCATGACGTGAGACAATTTCTTTAATATAAAGTTGCAATAATCTCTCCATCATGTCGGTTTCCTTAATCGGTATGAAATGCGCAGATTTAGTAAGGCGATCAACTACGACCCAAATGGTATCGTTACCATCTGAAGTCTTAGGTAACTTAGTAACGAAGTCCATAGTGATACATTCCCACTTCCACTGCGAAATATCGGGTTGTGTCAACAGACCAGAATTTTTTGATGTTCGGCCTTGACTTTCAAACAAGTGAGACACTTACTAACATAAGTAACAATTTCGGCTTTCATGTTAGGCCACCAGTAGAATTGCTTCACATCGTGATACATCTTACTGGAACCGGGATGAATAGAGTACGTAGTATTATGAGCTTCATCCAATACTAGTTCACGGAGATTACCGAAGCGAGGAACCCAAATTCTGTTGCCAAAGTACCGTGTACCATTAGCTTTCACTTGAAGTTGGTTCTCAAAACCGATAGGTCCTTCACCTTCAATAAGTGTCGGTTTAATAGCTTCCAGTTGAGCTTCACAGATTTGTGATATAAGATTCGATTTGATTTTCAGATTTAGAGCACGAACACGTTTAACATCGTCTTTTCGACTAAGGGCATCAGCAACTACATTCGCCTTGCCAGGATGATATTTCAGCTCACAGTGATAATCATTCAATAACTCGAGCCATCGGCTTTGCCTCATGTTCAGCTGTTTTTGATCAAAGATGTGTCGAATACTTTTATGATCAGTGTACACCGTAAAATGGGTACCATACAAATATTGTCTCCATATCTTTAATGCAAATACCAAGGCACCTAACTCAAGGTCCTGTGTGGTATAGTTTTCTTCATGTTTCTTCAACTGCCTAGATGCGTAGGCAATAACTTTTTCACGTTGCATTAAAACACAACCAAAGCCTTTCTTCGAAGCATCGCAGTAAACAACAAAGTCGTCAGTACCTTCGGGTAAAGATAGAATTAGGGTTGTGGTCAATTTCTCCTTCAGAATCTTCAAAGCAGATTCCTGTTCTTCGGACCACTCAAACTTCTTCCCTTTTTGAGTTAGCTTTGTAAGAGGTTTAGCAAGTACGGAAAAATCTTTTATAAACCTTCGATAGTAACCGGCAAGTCCCAAAAATTGACGAATATGCTTCGCAGTCTTTGTATCTCCCAGGTCTGAATAGCAGTAATCTTAGCTGAATCGACATGTATTCCGTTTCTATCAACAACATGTCCAAGGAATTGTACGGTTTTTAACCAAAACTCGAACTTAGAAAATTTAGCATAGAGTTTTTCCTTTCTTAAGAGCTCAAGAATCATGCGCAAATGTTGCTCATGTTCTTCCTCACTCTTGGAGTAGATCAAGATGTCATCAATGAAAATAATGACGAATTTATCGAGATAAGGTTTGCAAACACGGTTCATAAGATCCATGAACACAGCAGGTGTGTTGGTCAAACCAAAAGGCATGACACAAAACTCATAGTGTCCATAGCGAGTGCGAAAAGCAGTATTAGGAATATCGGATTCCTTAACTTAGAGTTGGTGATAACCAGATCTTAAATTAATCTTTGAATAGATGCTTGACCCTTGGAGTTGGTCGAATAAATCATCAATACGCGGAAACGGATAACGGTTCTTGATAGTAAGCTTGTTAAGTTTGCAATAATCAATACACATCCTTAACGTACCATCCTTCTTCTTAACAAACAGAATAGGAGCTCCACATGGGGACGAGCTTGGACGAATAAAACCTTTATCCAATAGCTCTTGGAGCTGGTTGAATAATTCCTTCATCTCAGAGGGTTCTAAACGATACGGAGCTTTAGCAATAGGTGCAACACTGGGAGTTAAATCAATTTGAAATTCAACTTATCGAGAAGGTGGAAGACCAGGAAGATCTTCGGGAAACACATCAGAAAAGTCTTTAACCACTGGTACATCTTTAATATGCTTCTCTTTCGATTCAATCATCTTAACGTGGGCTAGAATAGCTGGATAACCTTTCATAAGGTATTTGCGGGTTTTGATACATGAGATAATATTGAGATTGGAACCACTCTTTTCACCTTTGATGATGAAAGTCTCTCCATTTCCCAATGGAATTTGGACAGTTTTATCGTAACACATGATAGCAGCATGTAATGGACGTAACCAATCCATTCCAACTACGACGTCAAAACTTTCGTGCTCGACCGGAAAAAGGTCTATCTTAAATTCTTTATCAGCTAAGATTAGGTTGCAGTTTTTATAGATTTCATCGACTTGCATGACTTTTCCATTGGCTACTTCTACTAATCTTTTAGTTTCTAAGGGTTGAGGCTTTTCAGTAAATAGGGTACAAAAATCACTAGACACATAACTTCGGTCAGCACCAGTATCGAATAAAATAGTTGCATAACAATTATTGACAAGATACGTACCCGTGATGACCTCCTCCTCATCTCGGGCTTCAGCAGCAGTAATAACAAACGCACGACCCTTCGCAACAGTAGCATTAGCTCCAGTAGCAGGATTATCCTTCTTCTTAGGACAATTTGGACTAATGTGTCCCTTTTCTGCCCAAGTATAGCAAGTAGGAGGAGCTTTGGCTGGAACAATAGCCTTATCCTTTGGAGGAGTCTTACACGTCTTAGCAACGTGTCCCACTTTCTTACACAACGCACAAACAGCAGTACACTGCCCCGGGTGATGCCTCTCACAACGAATATAGAAAGGATAGGAACCCTTATAATTTGACTTTGTACCATCCGCAGGCTTCTTACTAACATTCTGAGTCGAACCTTGAGATGGCTCAAACTTCCTCTTACCATCATTACCCTTAGTTTCAACCTGCTTATTAGCCGACGCTCTCCTTCTCTTGGCTAACATCAGATTTTGTGCCATGAGAATCACAGCATCAAGAGTAACCTTCTCGGCAGCAATAACATTCCCTTAAACATTCTCGAGAAGTCCTTCAATATACCTTTCAATTCTCCTAGCTTCAGTAGGAAACATTTCAGGACATAGAGTAGAAAGCTCAATATAACGGTTGGTGTAGCTTTCAATATCTGTTCCCTTCACCTTTAGTTCCCAGAACTCAGCTTCAAGTTTCTGAACTTGACTTCGAGGGCAGAATTTATTAATCATCATGCTTTTGAGTTCGTCCCATGGAATTGCATTAGCATTGTCAATTCCTACGGACTTAGCATGAGCAGACCACCAAGTTAAAGCATTACCACCTAATGAGCTAGTGGCATACTTTACTCGATCGTTATCACCACAGTTGCAAATGTGGAAAATGGACTTCATCTTCTCGAACCAACGAACTAGTTCGACAGCTTCTTCATTTCCCTTAAATGCGGGAGGATGACAGTTTGAAAAATCTTTGTATGAACAAGGTTTCGGTTGAGGATTAACATTATTAGCTTGATTATTGCCTTGTGCGGCAGTGAGTAGTTGTTGGAATTTCTCGGTAGTCAATACGATATTATTAACAGTAGGTGCAGCTGGACGAACGATGATGTTGCTACATAAGTGAACATAAGTCGGATAAGTTAACAAATTATAGGGTTGAGCAATTACAAGTAGGAATAAGATAAAGTATTGATATCACATGATATATATAAAACACTTTATATTATTAAGGAACGAGGCATTAAAATAAGCCTTTTAATACACGATTTGGGAATAGGAATAGTTTAAGGCATAGCCTTTACATAGATGGAAAATGGAAAAAATAACTAAAGAATATTAAGATTGAAATAGTCTTCATATTTCTTCTTCTCATCCTCAAACTGCTTCATCACTTTCTCAATGTTATCCTTCATAAGTTTCTCTAGCCTTTCAGTTTGAGAGTCGAGGGATTCTTTCATAAACTTCTCATATTGCTCGTTCTTTTCTTTTTTGCTTTTCGTATAGGTACTCGAGGTTGTCGTAAAGGTTGGTAACACGACTGTTGATGGTATTGGTGTCATATTCCCTTAAGGCATGTTGTTTGTCGACTCGGCTTCTCTCCATTTTCATTCGAAAGTCAAGATCCTCCTGGAGATGAGCAAGTGATTGCTTCCCCTAACGAGTGTTGCGTTCTTCCTCGTACTTTAACAGCCTCAATTCTTTTCTTAGTTCAACATTTTCCTCTACCAACTTCTTAATTTTGCGGTCTTTCTCATCCATACATACCTCCACACTCGCCACGTGGCGAAGAAAACCCTCCAAGTTTCTCTCGGTATCCTTTCGTAGGATCATGATTTCATACTTAGCAGCATCATCATAAGAAGGAGTTTGGGCTCTCTTCCTTGATGGACCGGCTTCTTCATGACATTTTCCTTTATCTTTTATTCTCGAAGTTGGGTAGTATTGAGGAGACCTTTGTGAATCTCGAATAGTATTTGGGTTATAGTTTGGTGATGGTGAGGTAGGACTGTAGGAAAGACTTCGAACAGGTCTCGAAGTTGCAGAGTGTCCAACACCTACTTCGGTGGTAGGGTTGTGAGTTACTTTGTTAGGCTTGTTAACGCTTGAGCTTGACATCCTAACATTACGAAAGAGACTTTGATTAGAATCTTTTAGTCAAGTGTAGTAAAGCATAAGTGTTAAGATTATAAGGCAATCCTAAGTGCTTTAAAGTCTAAGGCAGGAAAGGTTATAGTTTCCTAGATTGCTAAGGCACCCTAGCTAGCAAATAAGGCACACATAAAGATGCAATCCTGGTTCTTTATAACAGCCTGGTTTGTTCTGATACCAATCTATCACACCCCCAGTTAGGGCCTGGGTGGAATGTGAATTAATATCAAACAACCAACATATTATAATAAATGAGAATAATACTAAATGATAAAATCAAACTTTATTGAGAGTACGCAGCGGAAAATGATATGTCATTACAAAGGAATAAAGTAAATGTTTAAACCCAATAGTAATAAATGCGATATCTCTTGATCCTATGTCCAAGTAGCATCATATAAGCAGTAAGTATAAGAGCTTGAATCAAACAGCACCTGAGACAAGACATGCTAAAGTGTCAACCAAAAAGGTTTAGTGAAGTTCATAGGTTTAACAATAAGTTTGACCATTGTTTTAGAACACAAGATTTAGTTTTGTAAAGTTGATCTCCCGCAGGATCAAAAAAAGTTATGCCAAGGCGTGATATTTAGACTAAACGTTCAAGTTTGCCCCAATGACAAGTTGTGTCTGTCCTTGTCTGTTTAATTTCATTATTAAGTAATACAAAGACTTATTCAAATGTATCGGGGACGTTACTCCCGATAGGCCTACCCCCAATAATTAAGCATGCAATCAACAAGCAATTAAAAATATCACTGTAGGGACTTAGTCAGACATAGCCGGGTATAGCATAGTTTTAGCAGTTGGTGTGACGACCCGAAAATTTCCGATCAAATTTAAACTTAATCTTTATAGAATTCTGTCATGATAAGCAAAGTCTGTAATGTCAAGGTCTCAAAAAGCTTTGAACTGTGTTCCTGTATACAATTGACCTTCGGCTGTTTCCGACGATTCACGAACAATTATTTGTAAATGAATATATTTATATATATACTTTTAAAATAAATATAAATGTATGTATATATATAATAATTGAAAATAATAAAAACATTAAAAATTAAATTTGTAAAATGAGATACAAAATAATTTAGTTGCAATTAAAATGAGTTTATATATAAATGTAAGATTTCTATATATATAATTATTATATGTATATGTATAATGTAAATTATGTATATAAAATTTAAGACTCAATATAAGTTATCATATAACGTATATTATATAGTTATATTATATATCAATAATATGTAATACTAATATATTAAAATTAATTATAAATATAGTTGTTATACTAATATTGTTATTACTTTCAATATTAATATCATTACTAGTGTTGTTAATATTATTATTTTACATATATAATTTATAGATATGAATCTGTTATATATAAATTGATATAGTATTATTAGTATTATTATTAGTATTAATAATAATATTATTATTATAAATTTAAAAGTTCTTATTATCGATATTTTAATTATTTATATCATTATTAATATTATTATTATTGTATTATTAGCATTTTTATTATTATTTCTAATATTTATGGAATTATATTTATTAATATATTTATTAACTATTAATATAAATTAATCCGTATTATATACAAATGACAGATATAAGGGCGTATAATCAATCAGTTTATTTATTTATTTATTTATTTATTCTGCTTTCTTCCTGAACTGTTCTGCTCGTGAGAAGATGTCGACCCCCATTCATTCAATATATATGAATCAATCAGCTTGTGAATTCAGTTAACATATTCAACTTCTATTATCAATTATAATTATTTATTTACGAGTGAACTAAATGAAGAACACAGGTCATTTTTTTTCTCTTTTTCCCCTGTACGTGTAGTTTTAACAAAACTCGATTTATGAATCGTTTTTCCAAAATCTAAAAACGTAGAAAGGTTGGGAATAATCTATTTAAACTATCTGCAAATTTATAGATTTCAATTCATCATATTCATCGCGAATTTTCGAGACAAAGTTTTGAAAATAAAAGTCAACCGATTTGAATATCAAGAAACTCGAGTTTATTATGATGTTTCAAGTGTAATTAGCGATTCTAATAGTTTCTAGGAGAGGATTACGATCTATTTCATGTTATAGGCTTGGTCTAAAACTTCCTTGAAATCAAAAATCATTTTTTTTTCCTTGCTAGCGACGAGTAGCAGCATCCTTGTCTTTCTTTTATTTTATTTTTTTCAAACCAATTAATCACAAATAAGTACTTATATGTTAGATATTAGTACTAAATTGATTATGTGATTCGTAGTTATGTTTTGGTGTGAATATGATTTGACTTCATTAAAGAAGATGATGAACACTAGAAAGGGGTTAAATAAAATGGGGTTTCATTTATAATCAGAAAAACTAATCGGAGCAGTTGGTTTATGGAGGTGTCGGGGTAACGTGTGGTCTCAGGTTCAAGCCCCGTCTGTGACAAATCTTTTTAGAAAGGCTTACACTTGAGGTAGTTATTATATTTTTATTATTATTACTTCCTTATTATTATTATTATTATTATTATTATTATTATTATTATTATTATTATTATTATTATTATTATTATTATTATTATTATTATTATTATTATTATTGTTATGTTATGTTATTATTATTATTATTTTGATTAATATTATTAATTTTGATTATTGTTATCATGTTAGATATTATTATTAACAAAATGATTAATAATATTATTTATGATATTATCATTAATATTACTAGTATTATCATTTATAAATTTTTAGTATTATCATTACTAAGATTACTATTATTATTAGTATTAATATTGTTAATACTATTACTACGATTTTAAGGATACTAAACATGTTAATAACCTAAATATATAATCAAAGATGATATGATAAAGATTATGGAAATTAGATATAATTATACAAATACAGGTAAAAATTATGATTTTAATTACAAATTAATGTTATAAGAAGCTATAATCATTAGTACAGAAATTTAACATGAAGATTATGATTATTCTGATTAGGAATATGAAGACTTTAATAATATTATTAAGATTATATATATAAAAATTTTGGATATAAAGATTATTATGAAAATGATTAAATTAAAAATTTAATTAAATCATGATTTAAAGGAAATATTAAAGTTATTAAAATTATCGTTATCATAGTTAATATAATACAATTTAGTATTATCATCATTATTAATATCGTTGATTCTATTAACATTATCACTTTTATCATTATTATATAATATCATCATTATTACTAACCTTAGTATTATCATAACTAATAATTTCATAAACAGATGAATTTTATATAAAAATGTATTTAATATACATAACTTAGCTATAAAATTTTTATATGAAATGAATATATTTAATCAAATAATGAAATCTATAAATTTATGTTATCACTAATATTATTATATAAATTTATTCAATTACAATTATGTGTGTTAATATATATACAAATGATTTAGGTTCGTGAATCCAAGGCCAACCCTGCATTGTTCAATGTCGTCATATGTATTTTTACTACAAAATACAGTATAGTGAGTTTCATTTGCTCCCTTTTTAAATGCTTTTGCAATATATATTTTTAGGACTGAGAATACATGCGCTTTTATAACTGTTTTATGAAATAGACACAAGTACTTAAAACTACATTCTATGGCTGGATTATTAAACCGAATATGCCCCTTTTTAGTCTGGTAATCTAAGAATTAGGGAACAGACACCCTAATTGACGCGAATCCTAAAGATAGATCTATTGGGCCCAACAAGCCCCATCCAAAGTACCGGATGCTTTAGTACTTCGAATTTATCATGTCTGAAGGGAGTCCCGGAATGATGGGGATATTCTATATGCATCTTATTAAGGTCGGTTACCAGGTGTTCACCATATGAATGATTTTTGTCTCTATGCATGGGACGTATATTTATGAGAACTGGAAATGAAATTCTTGTGGTCTATTAAAATGATGAAAATGAATGATTATGATAAACTAATGAACACACCAACATTTTGGTTGACACTTTAAAGCATGTTTATTCTCAGGTATGAAAGAAATCTTTTGCTGTGCATTTGCTCATTTTAAAGATATTACTTGGAGTCATTCATGACATATTTCAAAAGACGTTGCATTCGAGTCGTTGAGTTCATCAAGATTATTATTAAGATAATTATAGTGGATATATTATGAAATGGTATGCATGCCGTCAACTTTCAATGTAAAGAATGTTTGTCTTTTAAAAACGAATACAATGTTTGTAAAATGTATCATATAGAGGTCAAATACCTCTCGATGAAATCAACTATTGTGAATCGTTTATAATGTATATGATCGAGTCCCTTTAGTTGGTATCAGAGAGGTGGTCTTAGCGAACCAGGTCTTTTATTAGTGTGTCTAACTGATAGTTGTTTAGATGCATTAGTGGGTCTGGACTTCGACGGTGTCTGCATGTCAAAAGTTTTGCTTATCATTTTGTGTCAAAAATTAATTGCTTATCATTCTTAGTCTAGACATGTTTTACCGCATTGACTACATGAATAGTGAATAGATAACATTCATATCTTAGCGTATCTGATAATTCATATCTTAGCGTATCTGTTACTGTACACTTTGCCTGACAGCTTCCGTAGATTCCTCCGTAACTTATAGGATTTTAGTATTATATATGCATATGTAAATTATGTATTACAAGATACTAATCTACATCCTATAATTTAATTCATATCGAAAATCCTCCATCGGATCGTACGAGATGGATCCCTCAACCAGTTCTAATTCCTCGGATTCTGACAGCTATTCCGATATGGATATTCACCTAAGTTCCGAAAGCAGTGTAAACGAAATGGATCAACCAACTAGTCATCTTCAATTCTAGATGAATTAGGGATGGGAACGTAGTCTACTTAATCATTGGAGACAAGAAGAAGCGATCCCTTTCATCCACCATATTGTCCTCTTGGCGAAGAACCTGAAGTATTCACCGGCGAACCAATCCGAAACACCATTTTTACTCTCATTTCCCGAATATCTCGCCACGATTATATTCTATCTAAAATTCTAAACCTTATTTCATCCACTCGTTCCAACTGACAATCATCCCGGAATAATAGAAGAAGTCAACGAATTTCGCGCTCGAGTAATGACTTTGGAGAAAATGATGTAAAATTTACCAGCTTCAGCAACATCACCAGCACCAACATCAATACCAGTACCACCAACAACCCAAGTTCAACATCACACACTTCAACATCTCATTATGTACCTCGAGCATAATCATCAATCTACGAATCGTTCTACATCAATTATCTTCGTTCGACATGGAAATTATGTAATCTCTAATGTTTTAGAGATTATATATCCTTGTTCTAATAGTAAATCAAATGAGTCTAATATCATATTGACTCATTAAATCCATGATTACATCTGAAGAAAATATATATGTATATATATTTTCATAAAGATTGTAATTAAAAATTCTTTTGTACAAACTATTAATGTTGAAAATATTTTAACGGGTAGGTAATACCCGAGAAATATTTAGATTTCACATTAATAAGTTACACTATACATTCTTTAAATCTGATTCAATAGTCATTTACTATCCTACTTACATCCACAGATATATGAATCCGTTCACCACAGAATAACCATTGTCATTCAATTTCATATTTGGATTTTGACTTATCAGAATCCAACAAGTGGCATAATGAAGAAAAACATTTGATAAAATAAAATTTGTTAGAAACAAACGAATTAACTATGAGAGAAATTTTGTAAAGAATCCACGCTAACTGTTTCCAGCTAACTGTTCCTAGCTAACTGATTACATTTTATTTCTGTTATTTATTTTACGCACTTTAAATATCGGGACACGTATACAAGGTTTTGACATATCATATCGATGCATCTATATATATTATTTGGAATAACCATAGACACTCTATATGCAGTAATGATCGAGTTAGCTATACAGGGTTGAGGTTGATTCCAAAATAATATATATACTTTAAGTTGTGATCGAGTCTGAGACATGTACACGGGTCACGATACGTAGTAATTAATTCAAATATTATATATTAAACTATATATGAATTCTTGGACTGTTAACTATGGACTATCGACTGTGGACTAATAACATTGGACAATTAAAATGAATTAAAATACTGATTATAACATATGAAACTAAACAATTCTTCAAGTTTGCCACTTGATTTCATCTTAAACCTTATTTGTATCTTGGTGATTACAATCTGCATTCAAACCTTTCATGATTCGTGAAAACATCTCAATCGAGAGGATGAACCAACCGCACTTCATTTACGGAAGAAAAGATTAATGCATATAGTTATGCACCTGAAAAACTCTCGAAAACTGAGTAAACGTTTAACGCGTAGCTGTGCTAATTCCTTTAGCATTATTATTACAAAAAATAACTTTGCAACTCCTGTTTGAGATAGCCAATTTTGTCACAGCTCCAACAAGTCAACTTTGACTTTTGTTCGAAATAACCTTATTATAACCTAGATATATGTGCTTGCTCTTTTATTGTTACTGGGGAACCTTTTATATTCCACCATATTACCATCAACGTTTAATCATCTAAAAACACAATTCTCCTTAAATCACCTCGGATTGATAACCGATGATTCAGATATCATAGCATTAAATGCATAGGAAATAGAAAAATTGTAGATGGTCTAAACGGCCAAAAGTTTGATAATAAAGAATGGAATGTTGGGAACGCTCGATAGAAAATTTGATACTGAAAATTTGCTCGAAAGAAACCAGGTAATTCTGAATCCGATGAAACCTTCAACGAATATCTTAATCCGTACACATTTTAAAATCTTGCGGAAAATCTTTCTTCATCAATCATCGAACTTAGAAATTCCAAAATATCATCATAAATATCTTCGATATTTTTGAAGATATTTTCATAAATATTCAAGTCCGAAATTATTTATCTCTTCGTGCTATCTATATTACATCATAAAGGAAACTACTTTAGTTTCTAAATTTCTTTAAAATTTGAGTTCGAATTATGAATGATTTTGGAGTAGTGTTGGAAATTGATGCATGAGTTAGTGTAATATAATGACACTTGATCAACGTGATTATATTACAGTAAGTCATGCTGAGTTTCTAATGGGACGTGATGATTCACAGATCATAACGTCATCACGTGCCATGTTACATAACTCTTTCATTCTGCTTAACTTCTGAACATATCAAGAAAGTATATCCTTGATAGTTCTACTCTCAGTGATTCAGGTAATTTTACAAATCAAATCGTGTTATTACGTTCTTTCTTGTTTAGAACATCAAGTTCATTCGAAACTCCATACTTACGAATTCT
Source organism: Rutidosis leptorrhynchoides (assembly GCF_046630445.1). Classification (NCBI taxonomy): domain Eukaryota; kingdom Viridiplantae; phylum Streptophyta; class Magnoliopsida; order Asterales; family Asteraceae; genus Rutidosis; species Rutidosis leptorrhynchoides. Next base: position 196,536,597 of record NC_092341.1, on the reverse strand, counting down.
GGACCCTTACTCGCTTTACTAGAGGTCGAGAAGAGAATAAAAAGGCAAAGAGCTCCAAAATATAAGAGAAAATATAAAGCCCAATAACAACACGGAGATTACAAATCGTGAATATTAATACGAATAGCAATATAAAGACATGGTAGAATTAAGAATAGTGTCAAGGAAATAATAGGAGTAAACAGATTTTTCTGGTGGAATATTGAAAAGAAGAATGACAGAAATGATAATTAGGAAAATATCAAGGATTAGAACGGGATTAAGCATTTTCACAATCTTTTGGATGTATGAACTAAGAAAAAAAGTATAAGAATGGTGAGAATAATGGAACGGAAGAGTTTAATTTATAATGGAAATATCAAACAGAGTAATCGAAGCAGATCACCGTATTTAATTATAGATATCTTAATTTCCTTACTCGCCAAAGAATCAAATCTTTTAGATTTCGAAGATTATCTTTAAATCCCTTGAATTTCGGAATTCAACCATGACTAGTGAAAAGTTATGATGAAACTTGTCTATCTTATTCACTATTTAGTGATAGCTTCAGTCGTACGCCTCGAGTAATCAAATCGTTTTATCTATATTACTCAATAGTGATAAAACTCTATTCATCAACTCATATTCGTCATGGAAAACATTTTTATTATTAGCTATGACCACCTCACTCAAATTTCGGGACGAAATTTCTTTAACGGGTAGGTACTGTGACGACCCAGAAATTTTTGATCAAATTTAAACTTAATCTTTATAGAATTCTGACATGATAAGCAAAGTCTGTAATGTCAAGGTCTCAAAAAGCTTTGAACTGTGTTCCTGTATACAATTGACCTTCAGCTGTTTCCGACGATTCACGAACAATTATTTGTAAATGAATATATTTATATATACTTATAAAAATAAATAAAAATTAATGTATATATATAATAATTGAAAATAATAAAAACATTAAAAATTAAATATGTAAAATGAGAAACAAAATAATTTAGTTGCAATTAAAATGGGTTTATATATAAATGTATGATTTCTATATATATAATTATTATTATATGTATATGTATAATGTAAATTATGTATAAAAATTCAAGACTCAATATAAGTTATTATATAACGTATATTATATAGTTATATTATATATCAATAATATGTAATACTAATATATTAAAATTAATTATAAATATAGTTGTTATAATAATATTCTTATCACTATCAATATTAATATCATTACTAGTGTTGTTAATATTATTATTTTACATATATAATCTATAGATATGAATCTGTTATATATAAATTGATATAGTATTATTAATATTATTATTAGTATTAATAATAATATTATTGTTATAAATTTAAAAGTTATTATTATCGATATTTTAATTATTTATATCATTATTAGTGTTATTATTAATATTATCATTAATATTATTATTATTATTGTATTATTAGTATTTTTATTATTATTACTAATATTTATGGAATTATATTTATTAATATATTTATTAACTATTAATATAAATTAATCCGTATTATATATAAATGACAGATATAAGCACGTATAATCAATCAGTTTCTTTATTTATTTATTTATTTTTTTTCTGCTTTCTTCCTCAACTGTAAGTGCTTCAGGTTCTTTGTCAAGAGAGCAATGTGGTGGATGGAAGGGATCACCTTCTTCTTGTCTCCAATGATTGAGGAGGCTACGAACCCATCCCCAATTCATCCAGAATAGGTGATGACTGATTGGTTGATCTATTCCGGTCACACTGCTTTCGGAGCTTGAATAGGATTCCATTTCGGAATCTGAGTGACTTGAACTGATGACGAATTCCATTTCGTACGATTAGATAAAGGATTTTTTTTTGATATGAAATGATTTTGGCTAACGGATGGTATTCTAATTACATAGAATATATATATATATATATATATATATATATATATATATATATATATATATATATATATATATATATATATATATATATATATATATATATATATATATATATATATATATAGATCAAAAAATTTCGTAGATTACGGAGGACTTTGCGGGATATGTCAGGTAAAGTTTAAAGTAACAGATACGATAAGATATGATTTAGCAGATATGCTAAGATATGAATTTTTGTCTATACACGATTCATGCAATCAATGCAGCAAGACGTGTCTTAGACTAAAAATGATAAGCAGGTAATTTCCTGAGGATGATAAGTAGTTAATTTTCGACACAAAATGATAAGCAAAACTTTTGACATGCAGACACGGTTGAAGTCCAGACTCACTAATGCATCCTATCGACTTATCAGTTAGACATACTAATGCAGACCTGGTTCGCTAAGACCACTGCTCTGATACTAACTGAAAGGACCCGTTCATATACATTATAAACGATTCACAATAGTTGATTACATTGCGAGGTATTTGACCTCTATATGATACATTTTACAAACATTGCATTCGTTTTTAAAAGACAAATTTTTTTTACATCGAAAATTGACAGGCATGCATACCATTTCAATAAGATCCACTATTCAACTATAAATTGATTTAATAATAATCTTTGATGAACTCAATGACTCAAATGCAACGTTCTTCGAAATATGCTATGAAAGACTCCAAGTAATATCATTAAAATGAGCAAATGCACAGCGGAAGATTTCTTTAACACCTGAGAATAAACATGCTTTAAAGTGTCAACCAAAAGGTTGGTGAGTTCATTAGTTTATCATAATCATTTATTTCCATCATTTTAATAGACCACAAGAATTTCATTTCCAGTTCTCATAAATATACGTCCCATGCATAGAGACAAAAATAATCATTCATATGGTGAACACCTGGTAACCGACATTAACTAGATACATATAAGAATATCCCCTATCATTCCGGGATCCTCCTTCGAAGTACTAAAGCATCCGGTACTTTGGATGGGGTTTGTTATGCCCAATAGATATATCTTTAGGATTCGCGTCAATTAGGATGTCTGTTTCCTAATTCTTTGATTACCAGACTTTAATAAAAAGGGGCATATTCGATTTCGATAATTCAACCATAGAATGTAGTTTCAATTACTTGTGTCTATTTCGTCAAACATTTATAAAAGCGCATGTATTCTCAGTCCCAAAAAATATAAAGGGTAAAAAGGTAAATGAAACTCACCATACTGTATTTCGTAGTAAAAATACATATAACGTCATTGAACAAGTGCAAGGTTGGCCTCGGATTCACGAACCTAAATTAATTGTATATATTTATGTGTTGGTCAATATTTGTCTAACAAATTAGGTCAAGTCATAGTGTACCACAATCCTAATGCTCGAGACTAATATGCAAAAGTTAACAAAAGTAAATTTGACTCAAAATAATTTCCAAAAATCTATACATGATTAATATATAGTTTAAATATCGTCGTTTTATATTTTTAAATATTTTTAAAAGATTTATTAGAGTAAATAATATAATTTATTTATTAATAAATAAAATTTTATATTAAATTTATAAAATAAAATATACTTTTATATATATTAAGTAATAAAATTTATAGGGTTCATTTAATATCATAAAGATAATATGATAGGTATTATTAAAGTAAGTTATTACACGTAGTAAAATATGTTTGTATCACATATTTATTTGATAAAATAATATCTATAATAATAGTAAGTAAAAGTTGTATTATTTTATAATAATAATTATTATTATAAAAATATCAATATTTATAATTACTAAGATGACATTATGATAAAACGATAATTCTAATTATGATAACTTTAATATTTACGATAATTTTTAATATTATCTTTAAAATAATAATTCTAATTAAAATAATAATAATAATGATATTTTATAGTAACAATGACATTTCTATTAAAATGATAATTTTTGTTAAAATGATAGTTTTAATACTAACGATACTTTTAATAATAATAGTAATGATAAAAATAATAAGAACGATAATTTTATCTAAATCAATATCTTATAATATTTTAATTTTATCATGATACTCTTACTCATTATTTCCTAATCATTTTGTTTAATAGCTTTTAATCGTCTTTTATATCGTGTTCATAATAATGATAATAATAGTAATCAAAATAATTAGGTGTTACAAATATTTATTTTAATTACACTAATATTAATAATGATAGTTACTATAACATTATAAACGATAATACTAATAATTATCTTAATGATAATATAGTAATAATAATAATAACAATAACCATTTTTAAAAAATGATATATATATTAATAATGATAATAATAATAATAATACTAATAATAATAATAATAATAATAATAATAATAATAATTGGATAATAATAATAATACTAATTATAACTTTAACGATAATAATGATAGTAATAATAAAAAAATAACAATTTTTAATGATAAATCCATTTTATTGATAAAGATAATAATAATGATAATAATAAGATAAAACTAGAACGACGATAAAAACGACGATAATAATAATCATTTTTAATAAAAATATCGAAAATTCAATTGATTATAACTTCTAATCCGTTCATCGAAACCATTCGATATCTAAAGAAAAAGTTCTTAATTTTTCGCTAGCTTTCCAAGGACATGCATATCTTATACCTTATCTCAACCGCAAGTGTAACTAATTCAAGATTCAACCTAACCTGTCTAAGGGCAATATAAAAAGTACAAGCATGCATAATCCTAAATACTCGAGCACCAGTTAGGGATACACTATTAGTATGTAAAAGTTAAATTATGAGTACTCACGTATCAATATTGAGATTCAATATTGCAGGAAAGGTACGTAGACGCAACGAAAATGATAAACACTATATTGACCTCACGAGCATACCCATGAACCATACTCAATCACCTCCATAGCTATAACCCATAATTTCCTTAATCTTATCCTACTCGAAAAACAATTTCGAAATCACTCGGACAGCACTCCGTCGTAATATTTTATGTATACTAAATCGATTGAGAGAGTTTATAGAAAAATATTTTTAAGTTTCTATGAAATAATGAAACATATTAAATTCTATTTATAATAGATTTTTAAATTATTAAAGTGAATTATTAAAGTATGAATTATTAAAGTGAATTATTAAAGTATGAATTATTAAAGTGAATTATTAAAATATAAATTATTAAAGTGAATTATTAAATTATGAATTATTAAAGTGAATTATTAAAGTTAAAGTAAAGTAAAAATAAAGTAAAGGTAAAGTTTAAGTATATTAAAAGTATAAAACTATGTACGTATAATACGCGTATAAATATATATAATATTAATTTAAATTGTTATATATATTTAATAAAATAAAATATAAATATCGTTATCTTTATCATACTAGTTAAGTAATGAGTTGTCAAAAGTGGTTCTAGATATTTATAAAAGTTATATACGTTTTAATAATAAAGCTCTTTTTAAACTGAAAACATTTTTGTAAGTTTCAAACTAAATAGATCAATCGAGTCTTTATGAGATTCAATCTTCCACTATCCTTTGTCTAGTTCTCAATGATTGACAATTTGTTCTTATTTATAAATCACTTTACTAATTTCCGAATATTGTTAAAATGGAAAGATTTCTCAAATCAACGTGGGCCTTTCAACAGAGACTTGTAATCATAATTCAATATATCTGATAATTCAATCATTTGATCTTATCTTCTAATTCCATTGATAAATATTTTGAAACATATACAATCATATAAAGTATTTAATCTAATATTTTGTTTACGTTTCAAGTTATAATATATATACACATATACATATATAATCATATTTGTTTAATGGTTCGTGAATCGTTGGAACTTGGTCGAGGTTGAATGAATGTATGAACATAGTTTAAAATTCTTGAAATTTAACTTAACAAATATTGTGTATCGTATCGGAAACATATAAAGATTAAAGTTTAAATTTGGTTGGAAATTTCTGGGTTGTCACACATTCAATATATATGAATCAATCAGCTTATGAATTTAGTTAACATATTCAACTTCTATTATCAATTATAATTATTTATTTACGAGTGAACTAAATGAAGAACACAGCTCATTTTTTTTCTTTCTCTTTTTCCCCTGTACGTGTAGTTTTAACAAAACTCGATTTATGAATCGTTTTTTCCAAAATCTAAAAATGCAGAAAGGTTAGGAATAATCTACTTAAACTATCTGCAAATTTATAGATTTCAATTCATCATATTCATCGCGAATTTTCGAGTCAAAGTTTTGAAAATAAAAGTCAACCGATTTGAATATCAATAAATTCGAGTTTATTATGATGTTTCAAGTGTAATTAGCGATTCTAATAGTTTCTAGGAGAGGATTACGATCTATTTCATGTTATAGGCTTGGTCTAAAACTTCCTTGAAATCAAAAATCATTTTTTCCTTGCTAGCGACGAGCAGCAGCATCCTTATCTTTCTTTTATTTTTTTAAACCAATTAATCAAAAATAAGTACTTATATGTTAGATATTAGTACTAAATTGATTATGTGATTCTTAGTTATGATTTTGGTGTGAATATGATTTGACTTCATTAAAGAAGATGATGAACACTAGAAAGGGGTTAAATAAAATGGGGTTTCGTTTATAATTAGAAAAACTAATTGGAGCAGTTGGTTTAGGGAGGTGTCGGGGTAATGTGTGGTCTCAGGTTCAAGCCCCGTCTGTGACAAATCTTTTTAGAAAGGCTTACACTTGAGGTAGTTATTATATTTTTATTATTATTACTAGTTATTATATTTTTATTATTATTACTTCCTTATTATTATTATTATTATTGTTATGTTATGTTATTATTATTATTACTTTGATTAATATTATTAATTATTATTATTGTTATCATGTTAGATATTATTATTAACAAAATGATTAATAATATAATTTATGATATTATCATTAATATTACTAGTATTATCATTTATAAATTATTAGTATTATCATTACTAAGATTACTATTATTATTAGTATTATTATTGTTAATACTATTATTACGATTTTAAGGATACTAAACATGTTAATAACATAAATATATAATCAAAGATGATATGATAAAGATTATGGAAATTAGATATAATTATACAAATACAGGTAAAAATTATGATTTTAATTACAAATTAATGTTATAAGAAGCTATAATCATTAGTACAGAAATTTAACACGAAGATTATGATTATTCTGATTAGGAATATGAAGACTTTAATAATATTATTAAGATTATAAATATTGAAATTTTGGATATAAAGATTATTATGAAAATGATTAAATTAAAATTTTAATTAAATCATGATTTAAAGGAATTATTAAAGTTATTAAAATTATCGTTATCATAGTTAATATAATACAATTTAGTATTATCATCATTATTAATATCATTGATTCTATTAACATTATCACTTTTATCATTATTATATAATATCATTATTATTACTAACCTTAGTATTATCATAACTAATAATTTCATAAACAGATGAATTTTATATAAAAATGTATTTAATATACATAACTTAGCTATAAAATTTTTATATGAAATGAATATATTTAATCAAATAATGAAATCTATAAATTTATGTTATCACTAATATTATTATATAAATTTATTCAATTACAATTATGTGTGTTAATATATGTAAAGACCCGTCCTTATCCATCCGGACGAAGTCTTCAACATCTGGTTCCATTGCGATGATCGACTCCAAGTAAGGTCCTTAATATGAGCAAATGCACAGCGGAAGACTTAATTCGTACCTGAGAATAAACATGCTTTAAAACATCAACATAAAGTTGGTGAGATATATAGGTTTGATGCTAGCAGCGTTATAACTATGGACCACAAGATTTCATGTTTATACATAATACACTCCTCGTGTATGAAAAGTCGTTGAGCACTTGGTAACCATACTTAACATTTAAATCACAGCAGCATATTCTTAAATAAACCCTACACCGTACCAAGTGTAGTAACGAAACGAAGTACTGTGCAACCGTTAAAAACTGGTCGTCCAGCCCGGTTGGGGTTGTCAGGCCCGATAGATCTATCAACAGGATTCGCGTTTACGCTCCTCACGTAAATATTAGCTACCAAGTATAAAGAAATATGCCATGGTACAACTCAACGTAGATTTATTTTTGATCACTTGTGTCCATATCGTAAATCATTTATAAAAAACAGCGCATGTATTCTCAGCCCAAAATATTTAGAGTTTAAAAGGGGACTATATACTCACCATACTGTATTTTGTAGTAAAAATACATATAACATCATCGATCAAATATAGGGTTGGCCTCGGATTCATGAACCTAGATCATTCATATATATATATATATTAAAATCTATATAATAGCTATCGAACAGGTTTGTTAATGATGTAATTTGTAGATTTAATATTTTATAAGTTTTATTATTTATTCACATATTTTCATTTCAAATATATATATATATATAGTTAAATATATATTCATTTGTTAAGATATGTTAATAATAATAATAATAATAAATAAAATGAAAATTTTAATAAAAATACTTTTGTTTAAAATTTTTTTTTTTAATAATATTACTAATAGTCTTAGTGATTGAATAAAAATACTTATAATTATGTTAGTAGTTGTAATAATGCTAATAATAATAATAATAATAATAATAATAATAATAATAATAATAATAATAATAATAATAATAATAATAATAATAATAATAATAATAATACTAATGATAAAAATAAAGATAAACTACCTTAAGGGTATAATCTCCCAAAATAAAATAAAATTGTCTTTGCCAAGACTCGAACTCGCGACCTCTCGCTTAACAACCACACCCCCAACCATTGCACTGCTTGTATCTTTCTGATTAACTTCTCGGATTAAATTGTTTTAACCCCTGTTTAACTGTATTCTTCTTCTTCATTATCTAAATTTTTTTTTTAACTATCATCATCATCCTTTTTCTTTATTACTTATCATCATTATGATCACCCAATCAAAATTATCGTAGCATAATCATCTTCATGATCATCATTAAATTGTCACCATGAAATATCATCTAGCAATACGTTTCCTTGTTATTTTCACACTAACGATTTATTGTCTCAGTCCATTTACAGTTTTACAGGCCCAATTCGTTTTCCAGACCCATCAAATATTATAGTTCTTGGCCCCAACCGAAATGTCTAAATCCTAATAAAGGAACACGGTCCAATTAGGAGTTGGATGGTTTTTGGTTTACACACAACAGACAAATAAATAGATAACATTCCACATGCGTTTTTCTTTTTCTTATTTGTGTGTCGGCCACAAGACTTGCAATGCTTCCAAATTCTCGTTTGACAAGTATTATAATATAAGTTAATGTATTCTCCACTAGTTATTTAATTGCAAGTGGAATAATAATGATGCTTGATGAATAAAAGAAAGAACCGAAAAAAAATAACAGGAACAAAAATTACCGCAGTTCGGTTCATAGTTATGACTAGGTGATGGTAATGTTTATAGGGTTTTCGAATTGGCGGTTAGGTGGTGGTTCATGGCAACAGGAAGATCACACGTAGCAGCAATAGTTTAAATGGGTTTAGTTTGGTGGCGGTGGTGGAGGTGAGGAGGCTCGGGTTCAACCGGAACATAAAATGATGGTGGATTTTGAAGTTCTTGAATAAGGAGAAAGAAACATAGGTAATATTAAACCCATGGTGGTTCATGGGTGGCGATTATGGTGGTAATTGGGGTGACGGTTGTTGATGGTGTAAAGAGAAGGTGGTGGTTACCGTTTTCTAATCATCACCGAAGGGAGAGATAGATGAGTGAGAGAGGTATCGTGAAAGGTGATTGTGGCGGTTGTAGGTGTTGATTGATAGTAGAAGGTGTTTCAAGGTGTTCGATAAGCTTGAAATATCACAAGGATATGTATATCGATGGTGATTTGATTATGGTGTTTTGGGTTTAGTGGTGATAACCATTTGTGATGTGGTTAAGTTGTAAATGCATTGTATATGCATATGCATATACATAGAACTCTTGCTTGTGATAAATAAAGAACAAGAGATGCGTACAAGGTTATGGTATGGCGAGTTCTCGGAGAGATTGTAGAGAGATTAAGGTGATCGAAGGTGGTTGATGGTGTCCCATAGTGATTGCTGATCAAAAGAAAAGAAGGAAAGAAGAAGAACTAGTAATTGATTACTAAGTAGGAATTAGATGCAATAAGTGTATCTATATGCATTTGTATATGCAGTATATATTTATAGATATATTATAGTAATATATGAATAAAATAATCAAAACACATTTCCTAACTCAATCATTCAACAGGAAAGCAGCCAATTGATATGGAATTATGTGCCGACAGTTTTTCCCGGAGTTTTATATCGTGTCCATTGCTAAACAATTAATGTGTAAAAGTGTTCCTAAAATTCCCAAACTTTTAGATTAAATAAAATTAATTATTTCACTTATTACGTGTTTGAAACCCGATCAAAAGATGTGTCTAATATTTATTTTTAATTCCAAGAAATTTGTATGGAGTATTAAAACTTAAACTGAAAGGGGTAAAAATACTTTATTGATCCCATAATAGTTTGTTAATATAATTAATTTATAATTATTTACACATATAATTATCTATACATATATTTCTGTTTACAATTAAAAGTTCGTGAATCGTCGGGAGTAGTCAAAAGGGTAACTAATTATCCAAATATAGATTTCAGACTTTCTAGACTCAACATTACAGATTTTTGCTTATCGTATCGGAACCATATAAAGATTAAGGTTTAAATTTGGTCGGAAATTTCCGGGTCGTTACAATATATGAAATGTCCCGTTCATATTTATTATAAACGTTCCATATTAATTGATTTCGTTGCGAAGTTTTGAACTCTATATGAGACGTTTTTCAAAGACTGCATTTGATTTTAAAACAAACCATAACCTTTAAAATATTTCGACGATTATCAAATAATGACAATCTAAAATATAGCGTTTTTCACACGACCATTACATAATGGTTTACAATAATATTACACATCAACATAAGTCTTCGAATGCAGTTTTTAAACAATATTATACAAGCAAGGACTCCAAATCTTGTCCTTAACTTAGTATGCAACAGCGGAAGCTCTTAATAATCACCTGAGAATAAACATGCTTAAAACGTCAACAAAATTGTTGGTGAGTTATAGGTTTAACCTACATATTATTAAATCATAATAATAGACCACAAGATTTCATTTTTATAACACATCTCTTATCATGCATATCGCAAACTGCATAGAGATAAAAAATCATTCATATGGATTGAACACCTGGTAATCGACGTTAACTTAATGCATAGAATATCCCCAAAACAGAACCTCTCGTCTGTATAATAATCTCGAAGTACTAAAGCATTCGTACCTTGAATGGTACTTGTCAAGGTCCATAGATCTATCTTTAGGATTCGCGTCAATCAGGGGCCATTTCCCTAAATTCTTAGGTTACCAGACTTGAAGGGCGATATTCGGTTTAATAATCCAACCATAGAATGTAGTTTCGCATACTTGTGTCTATTTTGTAAAATATTTATAAAACTGCATGTATTCTCATCCCAAAAATATTAGATTTTAAAAATGGGACTATAACTCACTTTCACAGATTTTTACTTCGTCGGGAAGTAAGACTTGGCCACTGGTCGATTCACGAACCTATAACAAATATGTACATATATATCAAAGTATGTTCAAAATATAATTACAACATTTTTATTACATTTTGATATTTTAAGTTTATTAAGTCAGCTGTCCTCGTTAGTAACCTACAACTATTTATCCATAGTTAGATGTACAGAAATAAACTGATATATATATTATCTTGACCCAATCCACGACCCAGTGTATACACGTCTCAGGCTAGATCACAACTCAAAGTATATATAAGTTACAAGTCATTTTTGTAAGAGGTAGTCATTTCAGTCGAAAGAACGACGTCTAGATGACCATTTTGGAAAACATACTTCCACTATGAGTTTAACCATGATTTTTGGATATAGTTCCATGTTCATAAGAAAAATCATTTTCCCAGAAGAACAACTTTTAAATCAAAGTTTATCATAGTTTTTAATTAACTAACCCAAAACAGCCCGGGGTGTTACTACGACGGCGTATATCCGGTTTTACGGTGTTTTTCGTGTTTTCTGGTTTTAAATCATTAAGTTAGAATATCATATAGATATAGAACATGTGTTTAGTTGATTATAAAAGTCAAGCTAGAAGGATTAACTTTTGTTTGCGAACAAGTTTAGAATTAACTAAACTATGTTCTAGTGACTACAAGTTTAAACCTTCGAATAAGGTAGTTTTATATATATGAATCGAATGATGTTATGAACATCATTACTACCTTAGGTTTTGTGGATAAACCTACTGGAAATGAAAAAAATATATGTAGCTTCAAAGGCTCCTTGGATGGCTTGAAAGTTCTTGAAGCTGAATCATGACACGAAAACAAGTTCAAGTAAGATTTCCACTCGAAATAAGATTGTTATAGTTATAGAAATTGAATCAAAGTTTGAATATGAGTATTACATTGTATTAGAAAGATATCTTACTGTAAATAAGAAAGATTTCTTGAGGTTGGATGATCACTTTACAAGATTGAAAGTAAGCTAGCAAACTTGGAAGTATTCTTGATTTTATGAAACTAGAACTTATAGAATTTATGAAGAACACTTAGAACTTAAAGATAGAACTTGAGAGAGATCAATTTGTTGAATAAAATTGATGAATGAAAGTGTTTGTAGGTGTTTTTGGTTGTTCGTATATGTATTAGATATAAAGGATGTGTAATTTTGTTTACATGTAAATAAGTCATGAATGATTACTAATATTTTATAATTTTATGAGATATTTTATGCTAGTTGTCAAATGATACTTCCCACATGTGTTAGGTGACTCACATGGGCTGCTAAGAGCTGATCATTGGAGTGTATATACCAATAGTACATACATCTAAAAGCTGTGTATTGTACGAGTACGAATACGGGTGCATACGAGTAGAATTGTTGATGAAACTGAACGAGGATATAATTGTAAGCATTTTTGTTAAGTAGAAGTATTTTGATAAGTGTCTTGAAGTCTTTCAAAAGTGTACGAATACATATTAAAACGCTACATGTAAATACATTTTAACTGAGTCGTTAAGTCATCGTTAGTCGTTACATGTATATGTTGTTTTGAAACCTTTAGGTTAACGGTCTTGTTAAATGTTATTAACCCATTGTTTATTATATCTAAAGAGATGCTAAATTGTTACATTATCATGATATTATGATATATAATACATCTTAGTATGATATACATACAGTTAAATGTCGTTACAACGATAATCGTTACATATATGTCTCGTTTTGAAATCATTAAGTTAGTAGTCTTGTTTTTACATATGTAGTTCATTGTTAATAAACTTAATGACATGTTTACTTATCATTTATCATGATTAAACATAGTGTATCAATATCTTAATATTATTCATATGTATTTAGTAAGAATTTGTTATAACGATAATCGTTATATATATCGTTTCGAGTTTCTTAATTCAATAAACTCAATTTTATGTATATAACTCATTGTTAAAATACCTAATGAAATACTTACTTATCATAATATCATGTTAACTATATATATAATCACATATATGTCATCATATAGTTTTTACAAGTTTTAACGTTCGTGAATCACCGGTCAACTTGGGTGGTCAATTGTCTATATGAAACCTATTTCAATTAATCAAGTCTTAACAAGTTGGATTGTTTAACATGTTGGAAACACTTAATCATGTAAATAAAAATTTCATTTAATATATATAAACATGGAAACGTTCGGGTCACTACAGTACCTACCCGTTAAATAAATTTCGTCCCGAAATTTTAAGCAGTTGGAGGTGTTGACGTATCTTCGGGAAATAAGTGCGGGTATTTCTTCTTCATCTGATCTTCACCCTCCCAGGTAAACTCGGGTCCTCTATGGGCATTCCATCGAACCTTAACAATTGGTATCTGGTTTTGCTTAAGTCTTTTAACCTCACGATCCAATATTTCGACGGGTTCTTCAATAAATTGAAGTTTTTCGTTGATTTGGATTTCGTCTAACGGAATAGTGAGATCTTCTTTAGCAAAAAACTTCTTCAGATTTGAGACATGAAAAGTGTTATGTGCAGCCGCAAATTGTTGAGGTAACTCCAGTTGGTAATCTACTGTTCCGACACGATCTATAATCTTGAATGGTCCAATGTACCTTGGATTTAGTTTCCCCCGTTTACCAAATCGAACAACGCCTTTCCAAGGTGAAACCTTAAGCATAACCATCTCTCCAATCTCAAATTCTATATCTTTTCTTTTACTGTCCGCATAGCTCTTTTGTTGACTCTGGGCGGTTTTCAATCATTGTTGAATTTGGATGATTTTCTCTGTAGTTTCTTGTATTATCTCCGGACCCGTGATCTGTCTATCCCCCGCTTAACTCCAACAAATTGGAGACCTGCACTTTCTACCATAAAGTGCCTCAAACGGTGCCATCTCAATACTCGAATGATAACTATTGTTGTAGGAACATTCTGCTAACGGTAGGTGTCGATCCCAACTGTTTCCGAAATCGATAACACATGCTCGTAGCATGTCTTCAAGGGTCTGTATCATCCTTTCAATCTGCCCATCAGTTTGTGGATGATAAGCAGTACTCATATCTAGACGAGTCCCCAATGCTTGTTGTAATGTCTGCCAAAACTTTGAAACAAATCTGCCATCCCTATCAGAGATAATAGAGATTGGTATTCCATGTATGGAGACGACTTCCTTCAAATACAGTCGTTCTAACTTCTCCATCTTGTCATCTTCTCTTATTGGCAGGAAGTGTGCTGATTTGGTGAGACGATCAACTATTACCCAAATAGTATCAAAACCACTTGCAGCCCTTGGCAATTTAGTGATGAAATCCATGGTAATGTTTTCCCATTTCCATTCCGGGATTTCGGGTTGTTGAAGTAGACCTGATGGTTTCTGATGCTCAGCTTTGACCTTAGAACACGTCAAACATTCTCCTACATATTTAGCAATATCCGCTTTCATACCCAGCCACCAAAGGTGCTTGTTGAGATCTTTGTACATTTTTCCTGCTCCGGGATGTATTGAGTATCTGGTTTTATGTGCTTTCTTAAGTACCATTTCTCTCACATCTCCAAACTTTGGTACCCAAATTCTATCAGCCCTATATCGGGTTCCGTCTTCCCGAATTTTAAGATGTTTCTCCGATCCTTTGGGTATCTCATTCTTCAACTTTCCTTCTTTTACAACCCCCTGTTGCGCCTCCTTTATTTGAGTAGTAAGGTTAGTACGAATAATTATATTCATAGCTTTTATCCGTATAGGTTCTCTTTCCTTTCTACTCAAAGCGTCGGCTACCACATTCGCCTTCCCCGGGTGGTAACGAATCTCAAAGTCGTAGTCATTTAACAATTTAATCCACCTACGCTGCCTCATGTTTAGTTGTTTCTGATCAAATATATGTTGGAGACTTTTGTGGTCGGTATATATAATACTTTTGACCCCATATAAGTAATGCCTCCAAGTTTTTAATGCAAAAATAACAACGCCCAATTCCAAATCATGAGTCGTATAATTTTGCTCGTGAATCTTCAATTGTCTAGACGCATAAGCAATTACTTTCATTCGTTGCATTAATACACAACCGAGACCTTGCTTTGAGGCGTCACAATATATCACAAAATCATCATTCCCTTCAGGCAATGACAATATAGGTGTCGTAGTTAGCGTTTTCTTCAACAGTTGGAACACTTCCTCATGTTCATCCTTCCATTCAAATTTCTTTCCTTTATGCGTTAATGCAGTCAAGGGTTTTGTTATTTTGGAAAAATCTTGGATGAATTTTATGTAGTAACCAGCCAATCCTAAAAATTGACGTATATGCTTCGGAGTTTTCGGGGTTTCCCAGTTTACAACAGTTTCAATCTTTGCCGGATCAACCTGAATACCTTCTTTGCTCACAACATGTCCGAGGAATTGAACTTCTTTCAACCAAAATGCACACTTTAAAAACTTAGCGTACAGTTTTTCTTTCCTCAACAATTCCAGTACTTTCCTCAATTTGATTTATAAGTTTATGAGCCATTCGACTTGCCTTTTGTATGGAGGCGGGCTCGTATGAACTTATATCCTCTTGGATCCTTTCCGGTAACCCTTTTACAAATGCGTCGATTTTCTCTTCTTCATCTTCGAACGCTCCCGGACACAATAAACAAAACTCGGTGAATCGTCGTTCGTATGTGGTGATATAGAATCCCTTCTTTCGTAATTCTCTAAGCTTTGTCTTGAGCTTATTGACTTCGTTTCTGGGACGGTACTGCTCGTTCATCATATGTTTGAATGCTGACCACGGTAGTGCATAAGCAACATCTTGTCCCACTTGTTCGAGATAGGTATTCTACCATGTTAACGCAGTACCTGTGAAGGTATGCGTGGCGTACTTTACCTTATCTTCCTCAGCACAATTGCTTATAGCAAACACAGATTCGACCTTTTCGGTCCATCGTTTCAGTCCGACTGGTCATTCAGTTCCATCGAATTCCAGAGGTTTACAGGCAGTGAAAGCCTTGTAGGAGCATCCTACACTGTTTCCTGTGGAGTTAACTCCACTGCTAGACCCTGAGTTATTATTGTTTTGCATTGCAGCCTGTACTGCGGCTAAATTTGCTGCAAGGAAAGCACGGAAGTCTTCCTCACTCATGTTCAAGTTCTGACGAGTAGTCGGTGCCATTTCATTCAAAAATACCCAAAAGAATTAAGTTAATCATATAGAATATTAAGAGTAGTCAATAGTATTCCGTAGCATAATATGAACTCATTTATAAAAGCTTTTTATTCATATTAGCGTTTTATAAGTTTTAATTCGGGTAATACCTACCCGTTAAGTTCATACTTAGTAGCTAACATACAATTCAACTACTACAATTCTATATGAAAACTGATTATAATAATATTTCACATTCAAACTTTTATACAATATTTTGAAAACTTACAATACCGCTATTTTACATATAGCATGAAATATAGCACATAAAAACTCTGATACAAAACAGTTGCGAAGACAATTCTAGTTAATACGCAAGTCATTCAACAAAGGCAATAAAGACACGTAATTCATACGACCAGAAACAAGTCATGCATTCTGGTTTTACTAAGACTACTTCCCATCCTTGGTCTTGTGGAACATAATCGTTGTGACCGTTGACAAGACAGCATGTTGTAATGTCGTCAAAAGGACGAGCGTTTCGTAATGTCCAACAGCCCCGTAATAATCTAAAAACCCTGTTTCTCACCCCAACTACTGAATCCGTCACTTGTGGGAAGGTTTTATTTAAAAGTTGCAATCCGATGTTCTTTTTCTCACTTTGGTAGGAAGTGAACATCACTAACCCGTAAGCATAACATGCTTCTTTATGTTGGATGTTAGAAGCTCTTTCTAACTCACGAAATCCTATGTTGGGATATGTTGAGTCAAAATAGGTTCTTAACCCGTAGCGTAAAATTGCATTTGGGTTCCCCGCATTTAACGCTTTAAAGAAAACACGGCGTAACTTACGGTCTCCCCAATGTGATATACCTCACCTATCAAAGGAAAGCCTTTTATAAACTAAGGCATTTCTGGAAAGTCTTTCAAATGTTTGACAAGTTAATTTCACCATAACTAATTGTGCTGATGAATTCTGACCGACTCAAGACAAGATTTCGTCAATCATATCCTCTGGTAGGTCTTCTAAAACATTCGGTTGTCTACCCTTAACCTCCGTTTTGTGTTTTTATACTATAAAAATAGACGAGGGTTAGATTCATAAAAGATAATTAACAAACAATACAAGCAATTTTTACATTCATCATAAAAGCACAAGCACACTATATTACATATATTACACAACATGATTACAACTCTTTAATCTGACTCACTCGTTTCTTCTACTTCCGACTTGGTTCGTTTTGCTAATTTCCTAGGGATATATGGAGCTCCCCTAATACGAGCTGTCGTTTTCCACAATGGTTTAGAAAAACCTGGTGGTTTAGAGGTTCCCGGGTTATTGTTAAAATTTAGGAAATACGGATGTTGCCGATATATATAAAGTTCATCGGGGTTGGAATCAAGTTTCTCTATTTTTATACCTTTTCCCTTATTATTTTCTTTTACTATATTAAATTGGGTTGAGGTAATTTCTATAACATCATCGGAATCCTCATCGGGATCTGATTCATCAGAAAATTGGTAATCTTCCCAATATTTTGCTTCCTCGGCGGAAACACCATTGACCATTATTAAATTTGGTCCGTTGGTTGAGGATTTTCTTTTATTTAATCGATTTACTATAGGAATCAATATTTCTTCTTCCGGAAACTCTTCTTCTTCCGGTTCCTCCTCTTCTGATTCCTCTTCTTCCGGTTCCTCTTCTTCCGGCCTCTTCGGGAATTTGTGAATCTTCCCAAATTATATTCGACTCTTCATTATTATTAGGTGAGTCGATGGGATTTGTACTAGTGGTAGACATCTATCACATAATATCAAACACATTAAGAGGTTAATATATCACATAATATTTACATGTTAATAATATATAGTTTCCAACAAAAGTGTTAAGCAATCGTTTTTAAGACACACTAATGCAAATTTCTGGTTCTCTAAGACCAACGCTCGAATACCAACTGAAATGTCCCGTTCATATTTATTATAAACGTTCCATATTAATTGATTTCGTTGCGAAGTTTTGACCTCTATATGAGACGTTTTTCAAAGACTGCATTTGATTTTAAAACAAACCATAACCTTTAAAATATTACGACGATTATCAAATAATGATAATCTAAAATATAGCGTTTTTTACACGACCATTACATAATGGTTTACAATAATATTACACATCAACATAAGTCTTCGAATGCAGTTTTTAAACAATATTATACAAGAATGGACTCCAAATCTTGTCCTTAATTTAGTATGCAACAGCGGAAGCTCTTAATAATTACCTGAGAATAAACATGCTTAAAACGTCAACAAAATTTTTGGTGAGTTATAGGTTTAACCTACATATTATTAAATCATAATAATAGACCACAAGATTTCATTTTTATAACACATCTCTTATCAGGCATTTCGCAAACTGCATAGAGATAAAAATCATTCATATGGATTGAACACCTGGTAACCGATGTTAACTTAATGCATAGAATATCCCCAAATTAGAACCTCTCGTCTGTATAATAATCTCGAAGTACTAAAGCATTCGTACCCCGAATGGGACTTGTCAAGGTCCATAGATCTATCTTTAGGATTCGCATCAATCAGGGGCCATTTCCCTAAATTCTTAGGTTACCAGACTTGAAGGGCGATATTCAGTTTAATAATCCAACCATAGAATGTAGTTTCGCATACTTGTGTCTATTTTGTAAAACATTTATAATACTGCATGTCTCATCCCAAAAATATTAGATTTTAAAAATGGGACTATAACTCACTTTCACAGATTTTTACTTCATCGGGAAGTAAGACTTGGCCACTGGTCGATTCACGAACCTATAACAAATATGTACATATATATCAAAGTATGTTCAAAATATAATTACAATATTTTTAATACATTTTGATGTTTTAAGTTTATTAAGTCAGCTGTCCTCGTTAGTAACCTACAACTAGTTATCCATAGTTAGATGTACAGAAATAAACTGATATATATTATCTTGACCCAATCCACGACCCAGTGTATACACGTCTCAGGCTAGATCATAACTCAAAGTATATATATATTTGGAATCAACCTCAACCCTGTATAGCTAACTCTAACATTACTGCATATAGAGTGTCTATGGTTTTTCCAAATAATATATATACATGGGTCGATATGATATGTCAAAACATTTGCATACGTGTCTATGGTATCCCAAAATTACATAATATATTAGAATATATGTAATACAATATAATTTAGCTAGGATATGATTTGTATAGATTTGTTACCAATTTTCACGTAGCTACAACAAGTAAAAATATCCAATCTTGTTTTACCCATAACTTCATCGTTTTAAATCCATTTTGAGTGAATCCAATTGCAATGGTTTCATATTGAACTTAAGTTTATGAATATATATAGAAAAAGTGTAGGTTTATAGTCGGAAATATAAGTTACAAGTCATTTTTTTAAGAGGTAGTCATTTTAGTCGAAAGAACGACGTCTAGATGACCATTTTGGAAAACATACTTCCACTTTGAGTTTAACCATAATTTTTGGATATAGTTTCATGTTCATAAGAAAAATAATTTTCCCAGAAGAACAACTTTTAAATCAAATTTTATCATAGTTTTTAATTAGCTAACCCAAAACAGCCCGCGGTGTTACTACGACGGCGTATATCCGGTTTTACGGTGTTTTTCGTGTTTTTCGGTTTTAAATCATTAAGTTAGAATATCAGATAGATATAGAACATGTATTTAGTTGATTTTAAAAGTCAAGTTAGAAGGATTAACTTTTGTTTGCGAACAAGTTTAGAATTAACTAAACTATGTTCTAGTGATTACAAGTTTAAACCTTCGAATAAGGTAGTTTTATATATATGAATCGAATAATGTTATGAATATCATTACTACCTTAGGTTTTGTGGATAAACCTACTGGAAATGAGAAAAATATATCTAGCTTCAAAGGCTCCTTGGATGGCTTGAAAGTTCTTGAAGCAGAATCATGACACGAAAACAAGTTAAAGTAAGATTTTCACTCGAAATAAGATTGTTATAGTTATAGAAATTGAATCAAAGTTTGAATATGAGTATTACCTTGTATTAGAAAGATATCTTACTATAAATAAGAAAGATTTCTTGAGGTTGGATGATCACTTTACAAGATTGGAAGTAAGCTAGCAAACTTGAAAGTATTCTTGATTTTATGAAACTAGAACTTATAGAATTTATGAAGAACACTTAGAACTTAAAGATAGAACTTGAGAGAGATCAATTTAATGAAGAAAATTGATGAATTAAAGTGTTTGTAGGTGTTTTTGGTCGTTGGTATATGGATTAGATATAAAGGATGTGTAATTTTGTTTACATGTAAATAAGTCATGAATGATTACTAATATTTTTGTAATTTTATGAGATATTTCATGCTAGTTGCCAAATGATGGTTTTCACATGTGTTAGGTGACTCACATGGGCTGCTAAGATCTGATCGTTGGAGTGTATATACCAATAGTACATACATCTAAAAGCTGTGTATTGTACGAGTACGAATACGGGTGCATACGAGTAGAATTGTTGATGAAACTGAACGAGGATGTAATTGTAAGAATTTTTGCTAAGTAGAAGTATTTTGATAAGTGTCTTGAAGTCTTTAAAAAGTGTATGAATACATATTAAAATACTACATGTAAATACATTTTAACTGAGTCGTTAAGTCATCGTTAGTCGTTACATGTATATGTTGTATTGAAACCTTTAGGTTAACGGTCTTGTTAAATGTTATTAACCCATTGTTTATTATATCAAAAGAGATTTTAAATTGTTACATTATCATGATATTATGATATATAATACATCTTAGTATGATATATATACAGTTAAATGTCGTTACAACGATAATCGTTACATATATGTCTCGTTTCGAAATCATTAAGTTAGTAGTCTTGTTTTTACATATGTAGTTCATTGTTAATACATTTAATGACATGTTTACTTATCATTTATCATGATTAAACATAGTGTATAAATATCTTAATATGATTCATATGTATTTAGTAAGACGTTGTTATAACGATAATCGTTATATATATTGTTTCAAGTTTCTTAATTCAATAAACTCAATTTTATGTATATAACTCATTGTTAAAATACCTAATGAGATACTTACTTATCATAATATCATGTTAACTATATAAATAATAATATATATGTCATCATATAGTTTTTACAAGTTTTAACGTTCGTGAATCACCGGTCAACTTGGGTAGTCAAATGTCTATATGTAACCTATTTCAATTAATCAAGTCTTAATAAATTTGATTGCTTAACATGTTGAAAACACTTAATCATGTAAATAATAATTTCATTTAATATATATAAACATGGAAAAGTTCGGGTCACTACAATATATATACAAATGATTTAGGTTCGTGAATCCAAGGCCAACCCTGCATTGTTCAATGTCGTTATATGTATTTTTACTACAAAATACAGTATAGTGAGTTTCATTTGCTCCCTTTTTAAATGCTTTTGCAATATATATTTTTGGGACTGAGAATACATGCGCTTTTATAACTATTTTATGAAATAGACACAAGTACTTAAAACTACATTCTATGGCTGGATTATTAAACCGAATATGCCCCTTTTTAATCTGGTAATCTAAGAATTAGGGACCAGATACCCTAATTGATGCGAATCCTAAAGATAGATCTATTGGGCCCAACAAGCCCCATCCAAAGTACCGGATTCTTTAGTACTTCGAATTTATCATGTCCGAAGGGAGTCCCAAATTGATGGGGATATTCTATATGCATCTTGTTAAGGTCGGTTACCAGGTGTTCACCATATGAATGATTTTTGTCTCTATGCATGGGACGTATATTTATGAGAACTGGAAATGAAATTCTTGTGGTCTATTAAAATGATGAAAATGAATGATTATGATAAACTAATGAACTCTCCAACCTTTTGGTTGACACTTTAAAGCATGTTTATTCTCAGGTATGAAAGAAATCTTCCGCTGTGCATTTGCTCATTTTAAAGATATTACTTGGAGTCATTCATGACATATTTCAAAAGACGTTGCATTCGAGTCGTTGAGTTCATCAAGATTATTATTAAGATAATTATAGTGGATATATTATGAAATGGTATGCATGCCGTCAACTTTTGATGTAAAGAAAGTTTGTCTTTTAAAAACGAATGCAATGTTTGTAAAATGTATCATATAGAGGTCAAATACCTCGCGATGAAATCAACTATTGTGAATCGTTTATATAATATTTTGAATTAATAAAATACACTTTAAACAATTTGAAATTTAAAAATGTAAAATAATAAACAGAATAATTAGGTTTTTATTAAAATAAATAATTAAATATATATATATATATATATATATATATATATATATATATATATATATATATATATATATATATATATATATATATTGTAATGTTTGAATATTAAATGTATGATAGTATATATATTACATAAATAATAAAATGTAATATTAATATAATAAGTGTATTTATAGTTGATATAGTAATATTATTACTTTCAATATTAACATCTATATTATTAATTATTAATTATCAATATGAAAATGAATATATATAAATTTTTATATTATTATTATTACTAATATTGTTATGATCAGTATTATTATTAGTATCAATAATAAAATTATTATTATCGTTTTTACTTTTAATATTATTAGAATCATTTTTGATAAAATTATTATTAATATTATCACTATTATATTTCTATTATTATTAGAATTATTAATAGATTTATATTATTAATTAATGTTACATAATTTAATAAAATAGATATATAAAAAACAGATATATATATATATATATATATATATATATATATATATATATATATATATATATATATATATATATATATATATATATATATATATATATATATATATATATATATATATATATATATATATATATATAAATGTATTTATATAAATATAGCTATATAAATAGATATATAACAAGATATAAAAATCCAGTTATTATTATATATGCAGATATATACGATAATAAATATAGATAATTTGTTTACTTATGTATTCTGTTTCAAATCGCTATCCTTCTGCTTAATCTGTCTACCTACTTGATAAACATACAAATCCAATCACAAATATAATTCGAATTCTGTTTCATATCATTGTCGATTTTTTTTAATTATTCCTGGTTGATAATTATGTACTTCATGTCTGAATATTGTTACAAGTCCAAATCAAATTGTAATACAAACAAATTTCAATCGAATCTTGTGCTGTATTAATTATACACTTTAAGTCTATATAATACAGACTATAATTCTGGATTTAAAATCAAAAAAATTAAGAAAATAAAGCTCGACACCCCTGTTCTTGAACTCAAAAAGGAGAATTGCAGTTGTGTTTGGAATCAGTCACTCAATATTTTTACAAAATTTGAGGTTCCAATTCTTCCTATCGATCATTAATTTCTGAGTCAAAGTTTTGGAAATCAAAAGTCAAACTTTATCCTTCAATCAAATTCGAGTTTCTATTATGATTCAAGTAAAATTGACAATTTGGAAAGTTTATAGGAAGTATTTAGAACCTATTTCATGTTGAAAACACTACCTAAAACCGTTCAAAATTTAAAATTGGAGTTGGAGTTCATCGTAATTGTTTTCATCCTGTTACAGCTTTTATATATATTTTCGGTTTTGATAAATTAATTCACTCATATTCAAGTCGTATTCGTTTCAAATTCCTAGTCTTAAATCAAATATATAACTTGTTGTTATTGATTACTACCCGGTCGTTTGAACTTGAGTCTGTGAAGGAGAAAAAGGGAAAACCAGATAATACGAGTTATATATAAATGGAATTTGAATATTAACATAAAAGTAAGCCAGCTCAGTTGGTTAGATGGGGTATTGGATTAGCGTGAGGTCGCGAGTTCGAGCTCGGTTCGGGGCATTTTTTTAAAAAACTGATTCCTTGAAGGTAGTTTCCTTTCCTTTTCTTTTTATTATTATTATTATTTTGATTATTATTATTAATGTTATTATTATTAGAATTAGAATTATTATTATCATTATCATTTTCTTTATTATTAATATTAATATTATTATTATTAATTATTACTATCAATTACTATCATTAAGTTAGTTATTAGTATTAACTGTATGATTATTATTATTATTATTATTATTAAGTAGTATTATTAATGTTATCATTTGTAATAAAATTGTTATTATCATTGTTGTTATTAATACAATTCTATGTATTATTATAAATATTATCATCATTATTATTAATATTATCAACATTAGTAATATTATTAAGACTATTATCATTATATTCATTGATATTAGAATTTTTAGTTATAATTAATATTATTATCAGTATTATTATTATTATTATTAGTATTATTATTAATATTATCATTAAGATTATTATTAGTAGTACCGTTATGATAAAAATTATTATTTTAGTATTATTGTCATTAAGATTATTATTACTATCAAAATTTTCATTAATATTTGATATTGTTAGTAAAAGTATCGTTATTAGTAGAGATTATCATTTTCATTTTTATTAAAAATCTATCGATCTTAACATTATTATTTTTATTAAAATTAACATTTTTACTATTAGCATTATTACTATTAACCAAGTGACAAATGATATTATCAAAAATTATTATTTTCAACATCATTATTAAATCTAATTAAAAGTATTATTATCATTATTCTAGTATTATTATGATTAATATTTTTATCAAGCAAAATGATATATACATATATATATATATATATATATATATATATATATATATATATATATATATATATATATATATATATATATATTACATATAACATAGTTAATATTTTTTTATATATAAAATGAATATAAGTTATTAATATAAAGAGTATATCACTAATAATAATATATATTTGTTCGATTACAAGTATATGTTTTAATATATACATGAATGATATAGGTTCGCGAATCCAAGTCCAACCCTGCATTGTTCAGTATCGTCGTATGAATATTTTTACTACAAAATATTGTATCGTGAGTTTCATTACTCCCCTTTTAAATGTTTTTGCAATATATATTTTTGGGACTGAGAATAAATGCGCTGCTTTTATAAATGTTTTAGGAAATAGACACAATAATCGAAACTACATTCTATGGTTGGATTATCGAATCGAATATGCCCCTTTTTAGTTTGGTAGCCTAAGAATTAGTGTTTATTATAATTGCCACCAATTGATGCGAATCCTAAAGATAGATCTATGGACCTTGACAAGTCCCATTCAGGGTACGAATGCTTTAGTACTTCGATTATCATATCTGATGAGAGTCCCGAAATGATGGGGATATTCTATATGCATCCTGTTAGTTTGGTTATCAAGTGTTCACCATATGAATGATTTTTAATTCGCAGGTTATGCGTACTATTTTGTACTCGGGTTACGTGTACTATTAAATATCTGAAATTTTGTAATCTATTAAAATGATGGAAATGAACAATTATGATAAACTAATGAACTCCCCAACCTTTTGGTTGACACTTTTAAGCATGTTTATTCTCAGGTGTTAAAGAAATCTTCCGCTGTGCATTTGCTCATTTTAAAGATATTACTTGGAGTCATTCATGGCATATTTCAAAAGACGTTGCATTCGAGTCATTGAATTCAACAAGATTATTATTAAGTCATTTATGATTTGGATATATTATGAAAGAGTATGCATGCCTATCAACTTTCGATGAAATGAAAGTTTATCTTTTAAAAACGAATGCAATGTTTGTAAAAATGTATCATATAGAGGTCAAATACCTCGCAATGTAATCAACTATTGTGAATCATTTATAATCGATATGAACGGGGCATTTCAGCTACTGGGTGTACTTGCCATCAAACAACACTAGAGGTCGGGAATCTGATCCAATGATCAAAGTATCTTGGGTAGACATCTTAAAAATTGAGGTAGATTCAGTAAAGATTCGGTATTAAACACAATCTAGGATGAAGATTCACAAAAATCTAACAAGAGTGTCAGATTCGGTACTGTAAAAGATTCGATAAAAGGTTCGGTACTGTAGCAGATTCGGTAAACTAGATTCTGTATCAGAAACTGATCAGTAACACAAGTATCCCCCAGATTCGGTAAAGATTCGGTAACCACAACACTTGAAGTCACAGAACACTTAAAACTAAAGGATTAAATGTAACCGAGATTCTAGTTCGGTATTTGACTCGGTAGTCAAATTCTGTAAAATTTTGAATGCAAACACAATCCAATTCCTTTGAATTAGACTCGGTAACCTTACTGCCCAAGGAAACAAGTTAGTAACACATAAAATATCAATGATACTGAATGTAAAGGATACCCAATGTCAACTGTAGCAGTTGACAAACCGAATCTAAGTATAGAACTTAGAAAATCAACCGAATCCTATCTCAAACCACACTAATTAGCTACGTATGATCAAACCGAATGTGATAGAATCACTAACATACCACAATCTGCAACACTTAAGATGAATTTCCAACTAGGAAGCAGATTCGGTATGGCAGTTAAGATATCGAATATTGATCGAATCTTCAAAACTTGAAGAATTACAGAAATTGAACCGTCAAAAGTGTGATTTAACACCTCACGATCACAACTGAATCCACAAACCTTCACTAAAATATAGAATCAAGCTAGAATTGATCAATACCGAGAGTTTTAACCACGAACTCTAATAAAAACTTGATTCTCCATAATTGTTGTTAAAAAGCTGTAATGATGATCGAAAAACTTTCTAATTAACCTAATACACCTTCGCTGAACTTATCACAAGAATCTGAACGTCAGATTATCAAATTTGATGTTACCAAATCTGATTCAATCTAACTGAATGTGATCAGATTCTGTAATCTTCCATCTCTGGATCGATACAGTGATGTAATATCACTCCCTGAGAGCTCTGATACCAAATGATAGGTCAGATCATAGTGAGATTAGAAGATGTGACGAGTTAGAATGAGATTTGGTAGGTGAGGAACAGATTCAGTATTAGAGAGAATCGGTAAATTTACATTCCACAGCTTCTTAAACTAGTTTACAATACAATAACTACCTAATTAGGACTACTTACGTTCCTTATATATCCCTCTTCTAAGGAACCTTCATTTAAGCATGTTTCACATTAACAATATTCAAACTTCGTGGTGTTAACACATCCCCATTCTCAAATTTATCAAAGTTTGACTCATTTAAGACTTTAAAAATTGAAGGATCCAGTATTCAACCTCTTTAACGAGTATAGTGTATTCCTTTTTTTGGACCGTGGCAGTAATACATTCATGAATAGGATCAAGTAAAGTTGTGATGATGCAAACCTTTCCATTACCTTTCTTATCTTTTAACTCATAATCTTGAAAAACAACTCTCTTAAAGTGGAAGGCTATTTTATTAAAGGCATCGTAGTGCCAAGCTTTCGCTGGCAAACAAACGATTTCAATCCAGATAAAAGTAAAAGAATTTGAAAACAACATGGTTTGAAATAATGTCATATAAGACTCCAGATCCAAACACCTTTAACATCAATAGCATAAGCAAATTACGGACCTGAGAATAACACATGCTTAAAAATGTCAACAAGAAAGTTGGTGAGTTATAGGTTGAGGTATTGTGAACGATAAATAAAGCAGACCTTAAGGTTTCATGTTCAAAAATAGTATAAAAGATTCTACAGAGATTAGCACTTAATAACCTAACTTAACGTCAATAATAAGACACCCTTTGTATTAATGTATACATATACAAGTGTACCACTTGAAGTACTATACGTCCGTTAAATGTTGGCTGATATGCCCGAATCGGACGGTTTATTTATGCGGCGTCGTTAGGTCACAAAATGTCAATTCAGGATATCAACAGAAGAAGTTGATTGTTTAACTTATATATGATGGGCCTAAATCTATTATTCCTTCATATGGGTAATGAGAGGAACCCTAAACCCCGTTTTGCTTATATGAGTTAGATAAGGAGAGGAATCTATCTAAGTGAGAGTTGGGATCGTCAATTGGTAAGCCTTAGAACAGCCAATGGTTGTGAATGAGTTGTAGGATGCTATGATTAAGCACAAAAGACGCTCCATTAACCTCTGGATAGAGTATCGGTCCTCCTCGTCCTTCTAATGAGGGTTTGGTGATGTTAGTGAGAGTGATGCGTGCAGCCATCGTCGAACTATCTGCAGATAAGTGTTGATCTCGTCGGATGGGTACAATGTATGATATCAGAAAGAAGAAAGGATGTGTCAGGAGAATTCTTAGCGGTCTAAGTAGGTTAAACCATTAATCCTAGACATGTGATTAAGCTTTAGGATATAGACTTACTGATTTGCATTTTGATGAAAAAGTTATTTGGAAACTTGAGGGATTCAAAATTAGGTTTTTGAAAATTTAACAAATCAGTGTATGACTAAAAAGTTTAATCCCACACTTAAAGTGTTGACTGCTTTAATTTTAAGACATTTGAAATAATGTAGCAAATAGTGCATTTAAGCTCAAGACAAGTAGGAGATGTGGATTCATCATAAGAAACGTTGAAAATTTTATTTTAAGTTTCACTTTTCACTTAACCTAATTATCCTAATCTAACTACTACTAAAGCTATAGAAAAATAAACACACGGGTTGCCTCCCGAGAAGCGCTTGTTTTTGTTCGAGTCACGAGCCTGACTCTAGCCTTATTTCTCAGGATATCTAGGCAGCTCCATTGCATCCATCAGTAGACACAAGAGGTAATATTGGAACATACCGATGAGATTGAAGTGTACATAGAATAAGGTATGTTCAACGAGAGGAGAGGGTGGTTTGAAGTGAATGCTTTGTTTAACTTGAGTTATAACAAAGCTATCAACTTCTTTTACCTCCTTGAGTGATGCGGTATGGTCAAAGGGGTCCTCATCAAAGCAAATCCTATTTTTAGTGACTTCTGGTTGGTTGTAATGTTGTACTCTATGCATGGAGGTGGGACAATGTCCATTGACATCTCCAATACGGTAACAACATTAACAACTACTTCGATGCTAGAATCCTCCATCTCTTTCTTCTCATCCAGGCTTTCCATTTCTATTTTTTCATCCACCTCCTCATCACTCTGGTCGATAGATTCAAGTATAATTGGTTCAGAGAGTTCTTCTAGAATGAAATCCTCTACAGTCATTAAAAGATCAAAATAAGGTGGGAGTGAAGATTGGGTTCAGAGAGTTCTTCTACTTCTATCTTCTTCTCTTCATTCTCAGAATAGAAGGTGACTTTCCTAGTGGAGATGGTATTTACTTCGGTGTTCCCATCAGAAGGAGATACAAACTCGTCGATCGTGAAAGTGACCTATTCTCCACGGGCTCTCAAGGTGATAGTCCCTGAATAAATGTCAACGATCGCTTTGGCTGTATTCATTAAAGGTCTTCCTAAGATGATAGGGGTTTTCCTGTCTTCTTTATAGTCCATAACCACAAAGTCAGTCGGAAAAAGGAATTTATCGACCTTAACCATGACGATCTCAGCTATTCCCTTAGGATATCTAGTGGATTGTTCAGCTAGCTGGATGCTCATTTTGGTAGGGTTAAGGTTTTCAATTTCAAGTCTCTAGAATAGTGAGTAGGCATGAGATTGATGTTGGCACCAAGGTCAGCGAGAGAATAGATTGTACTAGATTGGTAGATAGAACAAGGAACAGTAAATCGTCTGGTATCCCCTAGTTTTTCAGGAAGAGTATTTAAGATAATGGCTGAACAATCCACGTTCAGCGGGACATTGGGTACTTCGGGTACCATATCCTTGGTTGATAGGAGTTTCCTAAAATACTTCTTACAATGAGAATTTTTAGACAAAGTGTCTAAAAATTTACCGTCAAGCTTGAAAGATTTCATCTTGTTATGTCTTTGCTTGAAATGGCCCGGGAATGGAATGAGTGTTTTTCCCAGTAGGTTTAGGTGATGACTCAATGACTACTACCGAACGGGTATTAGTTTCTACTCCTTAGAAGAAACTGAAGGTTGGCTATGTGCCACCTTTGAGTCATTTTTAGGACAACCAAGAGAATTAAGACATTGATTTAGCTGGCTTATTTGATTTTCAAAACTACTCAGGTGATTAGTCATGACTAAATCAGCCGCGTCTTGTCTTGCTACGATCATGTCGATGATTCTCAGTAGGACCTCATCTGGACTTGTCTCTGGTGGGGTAGTGGGTTTGGTAGGTGAGTTATGTGGATGAGCTACGATCTTATCAGAGTAGACAACATCGTCCTCACATTCAGCCTCATATACCTTGGTCGAATGTGGTTCAGTACAATTCTGGCATATATGCACTATAGACACGTGCTGCAGGAGTTTCTTTAGCTCTCCGACTTCTTTGGTAAGGTTTTCAATTTGGTCCGAGACAAATTTGATGGTTTTATTTTCGATAGGATCGGAGGCGAAAAGCGATGTTGCTGATGGACTGTGCTCTTCTGTGTTCCAATCGTGATGATGTATAGTCATCTCCTCGATCAATCTCCAGGCCTCTTCAGAAGTGAAGTTCATGAAGTTACCCTGAGAAACAGCATCAAGAGTATACTTATTGTTCTGATTCAGACCTTTAAAGAAGGTTAAAATCTGATCAGAGCTCTCAAGACAATGGTTCAGGCATCTTTGAAGCAATTGTTTGAATCTTTCCCATGCGGTGTAGAGTGATTCATCGTAGGCTTGTTGAAAGTTTACGATATCATTCCTAAGTCTAATTTGTTTTGATGGGGAAAAGTACTTGATTAAGAAAGTTGTTGTCATTTCCTCCCATGAGGTGATAGAGTTGGGTTCTAACCCCTCGAACCAGGTTTTTGTATGAAGAGTTAAGGAATAGGGGAACAGATACAGACGGACTACATCTTGTGCAACCCCATTTTGCTTATATGAGTTGGATAAGGAGAGGAATCTATCTAGGTAAGAGTTGGTATCGTCAATTGGTAAGCCTTGGAACTGGCAATGGTTGTGAATGATTTGTATGATGCTATGCTTAAGCACAAAAGACGCTCCGTTAACCTCTGGATAGAGTATCGGTCCTCCTCGTCCTTCTAACGAGGGTTTGGTGATGTCAGCAAGTTTTCTAAGGACCCATTCATACCGATTATAAACGATTCACGATAGTTGATTTCATTGCGAGGTATTTGACCTCTAAATGATACATTTTACAAACATTGCATTCGTTTTTAAAAGACAAACTTTCATCACATCGAAAGTTGACGGCATGTATTCCATTTCATAATATATCCAACTATAAATGACTTAATAATATTCTTGATGAACTCAATGACTTGAATGCAACGTCTTTTGAAATATGTCATGAATGACTCCAAGTAATATCTCTAAAATGAGCAAATGCACAGCGGAAGATTTCTTTAATACCTAAGAATAAACATGCTTTCAAGTATCAACCAAAAGGATGGTGAGTTCATTAGTTTATCATAATCAATCATTTCCAATAATATAATAGACCACAAGATACTCATATTTTGAAAATAATCTGTACAGGTCTGCTCACTGCTGTAAAAATCAATCATACGAAATTAACACCTGGTAATCGACATTAACAAAATGCATCTAGAATATCCCCCGCATACAGGCATTTTGCAAACAGCATACAAACAGGCCACTCTTTTAAATATGACGGTTGTGTACACCTCACAAACAGGTCATACCTTTTATAGCTGGCGGTTGTATGTCGAAATAGAAGTACTAAAGCAGTTCAAATTATCTGACTGGGGCTTGTCAAGGCCCATAGATCTATCTTTAGGAATCGCGTCAATTAGGGGGTATGTTCCCTAATTCTTAGATTACCAGACATAAAAGGGTGATATCTGGTGTATTCATAACTCAATCGTAGAATGTTTTTAAGTACTTGTGTCTATTTTGTCAAACATTTATAAAATCAGCACATGTATTCTCAGTCCCAAAAATATATATTGCAAAAGCATTTAAAAAGGGAGTAATGAAACTCACGATACAATATTTTGTAGTAAAAATATTCACACGACGAAACTGAACAATGCAGGGTTGGCCTTGGACTCACGAACCTATATCATTGTATATATATATTAAAACACATACTCGCAATCGAACAATTTCATATATTATAACTTCATATATTATATTTTTAATTTGTATATATATTTGAAAATGATTATTATTTATATACTTATATATATATATATATATATATATATATATATATATATATATATATATATATATATATATATATATATATATATATATATATTAAAAATACCTAATTTGTTTATATGAATATTTATATAAAGATTATTAATATAATATATTCATACTTATATATAATATTAGTTATAAATATATTTTTATATACCTAATAACATAGTAAATAAAAGTTGTATTTGATTATAATGATAATAACATATTATCTATAATAATTATTATAATAGGAATCATAGTAATAATCATAGTGATATTAATAATAATAATTGTAACAATATTGATTTTTACTGTTAATGATAGTCGTGATACTGATTTTAGTGCTTACGTAATAATAATACTCGTGATAATAATATTACTTATATCAGTATTAACACTTCTATAATTTATAAAAAATATATTAATACTAATATTTATGAAAATTATAATAATTTATATTACTTTCATAATAATAATAATAATAATAATAATAATAATAATAATAATAATAATAATAATAATAATAATAAACATATTCATTATAATAATATTAAAGTTTTAAATTTAATAGTAGTATCATAATTAATACTTATAATAATAATAATAATAGATATAATACTTATAATTATGATAATAATAATAATAATAACAATTATAATACTTGTAAAAATAATAATAACTAATAATAATAGTAATAATAACAACAATAATAATAATAATAATAATAATACTAATAATAATGATAATAAGAATAATAATAATGAAAAACTACCTTAGAGACCCCCTTTTTAAAAAAAAATGCCCCAAGCCGGGCTCGAACCCGAGACCTCTCGCTCACCTGCACAACACTCTAACCATCTGAACTGTTTTGCTTTTTCTAATTTATAACACAAACCAAACTATATAACCCTACTCCTTATCTATTCCTTTTCTTCTCAACAAATTAATTCGACCAGAGCACATACAAAATTTCAATTTGCTTGTTTTACCTTGTAATAGAAACAGAAAACTGCTTATAAAAGTGTTTTAATTTAATTAACTCGAAAAAAAATTAAAAAAAATATAGAGAAGCCTGCTGTCGCTACTTTTATGTAAAAAAAATAAATTTTGATTTCAATTTTGAAAGCGTTTTAGACAAAGATTATAACACGAATTGTGTTTCAAATCACACCTAGAAACTTTATCGATCATCAATTTAACTGAAAACATTGAAACGATTACGAATTTCGCGATGAACACCAGGTTTGACTTTTTAAAACAAAACTTTGACCATAAAATTAGATTTCGACATGAAAAATTGAGACTTGTAACTTTCCAGAAAGTTTAAGTAAAAGATTTCCAACATTTCTACATTTAAGGATTTTAAAATGTGATTCGTAATCATGATTTGACCAAAAATTTGAAGAACGGGGTGTTCAGGCTGTTTTAAAAAAATAATTATGAATTTAACTGATTCACTATCATTTGATTATTGTAATTGATATTGGTAATGAAAGGAAATTCGAGTGAATACGTTCCTACTTGAATTTATTTGGCATTAATCAAGTCGAACAGCAAGGGCAAATATAACCTAGGGTTGTTCCTTGAGCGGTCGAATTTGAAACGGAGCTTATTCAGATAATTTAGTAATTAAGATTGGATTCGTACACAATTTAGTATCCAAGACTAGTGGCCAGGTACACCTTGTGTGGAGAGGTAGGATCCTTTGGTCCCAATAAATTGGCGTCTGTTTGAAAAATCCAACAACCAAGTCCAACTGGTTTATTCTAGACACCACTTTATCCGGAATATCAAATTGTGTAAAGGAAATAGTTGGGTTGATTTGATTTATAATTGTAATTAAAATATTAAAGTAATATAATTAAAATAAGCTAGCTAGCATGCAACAGCTAAGGACAGAGAAGACGTGGTTCACCATGATTTAAGATAACGTAGTGTCGGGATGATTGCTAGGCATTTAACGACCCATCATCATCCATCTGGACGAATACATTACATTTAGTTACATCGCGAGGTACATGACCTCTATATGATACATTTTGCAAACATTGCATTCGTTTTTAAAAGACAAACTTTTATTACATCGGAAGTTGACGGCATGCATACCATTTCATAATATATCCAACTATAATTGACTTAATAATAATCTTGATGAACTCAACGACTCGAATGCAACGTCTTTTGAAATATGTCATGAATGACTCCAAATAATATCTCTAAAATGAGGAAATGCACAGCGGAAGATTTCTTTCATACCTGAGAATAAACATGCTTAAAAGTGTCAATCAAAAGGTTGGTGAGTTCATTAGTTTATCATAATCATTCATTTTCATCATTTTAATAGACCACAAGATTTTCAGATATTTAATTGTACACGTAACCCGAGTACAAAATAATACGCGTAACCCGCGAATTAAAAATCATTCATATGGTGAATACCTGGTAATCGACATTAACAAAAATGCATCTTGAATAGCCCCATCATTCCGGGACTCTCATCGAACATGATAAAATCAAAGTACTAAAGCATCCGTAACCCGAATGGGGTTTGTTAGGCCCAATAGATCTATATTTAGGATTCACGTCAATTAGGGTTTCTGTTATCTAATTCTTAGATTACCAGACTAAAAAGGGTGATATTCGATATAATAATCTAACCATAGAATGTAGTTTTGATTACTTGTGTCTATTTCGTAAAACATTTATAAAAGCAGCTGATATGGCCGAAATGGACGGTTTTTATTTGCGCGGTGTCGTTAGGCCGCGGCTCGCCAGGATCAGCCACTCGTGGGAGAGGGTACTGTTTTAAATTTATATTTAGTGGGGCCTAAATCTTACTACTCCTTATAAGTAAGGGAAGTATGACCTAAAGTCGTATTTTTGAGATATCAGTAACATCGAACCTATAATGTAACCTAAGATAGTTAGGGAGTAGTGAATATTTATTTTGGGATTTTTTAATTTATAAGATAGATAAAGTAAGTGCGATAAAATTTGTAATTCAGATAAGGTTAAAGTAAGTGCATACTATGACTTCATTAGTTATTCTGCCGAGATTATGGAATGCTGGCTCATGAATAGGCAGAGGCCTTGTATTCATTACACTGGTCCTAAACGCCCCTGTCATAAGACATGTCACTGGGTACTGCGTTAGGCTTGAAGATTCTGAATAGACAGCAACGTCCCTTACCCCCGACGCCCGTGCAGTCTGACTACAGGCATACACGTTCAGACGGCTCATCCAATTGAGCGACTCGGTTGGGTGACGTATTAACATTCCAAAATGGTCTAAACTTTCTTAAGCATAATAGAATACATGGTGTACCATATCCGAGAGACGTGATGTGCCTCAATGCTTTTGTTAATGATTGGTAAAAGATAGTTAGGCCCTTAAAAAGAGTTCAACCATAAAGAATACCATGGCCAAGTCAAGTCTGACTTCCATGAACACGTTCGGTTATCCTAATAGTCCAATCCTTTATGTGTCTAAACAAACAGTTCCTTAATTAACTAAGAATCCCTCAAGTGGGGTGCAATGCTTGAGACCGAGTTATGGTGCAGTGTACTGGTCAATACTAACCGTGTTCCATGGCCTTACTTAGCAGAGGTACAGCTCAAAACAATCGTTGTGCTTCAGCGTGTACGTATGAAGTTTATATGCTTGGTGACTACACTAGCATGGTCTGGGATCGACAATGTACTAGGAGTCTAGTCAGATGTTTCACTACAAAAGAGTCCTCAGTCGGAATCCAAAGCTCGATAGACTTACTACAACCGGTGTGCCTCGGACGATCTTACGTTGTATCCGATAGACTTCTCTTACCAAGGGGTGACACAGATAGTGTACTCTGAATCGGGGTTCGCGACTTCCCAATAACAGACCCTATAACTACGTTCTATTAGTTAGAAAAGCGATTGAGTTTAAAGCATAATCGGAAAGCATTTCGACAACATACACAGACCATAATATTATTTCGGCATTATAATGAAATGTCCCGTTCATATTGATTATAAACGTTCCATATTAATTGATTTCGTTGCGAGGTTTTGACCTCTATATGAGACGTTTTTCAAAGACTACATTCATTTTTAAAAACAAACATAACCTTTATTTTATCAATAAAGGTTTTAGAAAAATTACGTAAATTATCAAATAATGATAATCTAAAATATACTGTTTACACACGACCATTATATAATGGTTTACAATAGAAATATATTACATCGACATATGTTTCTTGAATGCATTTTTTACATAATATCATACAAACATGGACTCCAAATCTTGTCCTTATTTTATGATGCAACAGCGGAAGCTCTTAGTGTTCACCTGAGAATAAACATGCTTTAAACGTCAACAAAAATGTTGGTGAGTTATAGGTTTAACCTATATATATCAAATCGTAACAATATACCACAAGATTTCAAATTTCAATACACATCCCATACAGAGAGATAAAAATCATTCATATGGTGAACACCTGTAACCGACATTAACAAGATGCATATATAAGAATATCCCCATCATTCCGGGACACCCTTCGGATATGATATAAATTTTGAAGTACTAAAGCATCCGGTACTTTGGATGGGTTTCGTTAGGCCCAATGTACTTTGGATGGGGTTCGTTAGGCCCAATAGATCTATCTTTAGAATTCGCGTCAATTAGGGTGTCGGTTCCCTAATTCTTAGATTACCAGACTTAATAAAAAGGGGAATATTCGATTTCGATAATTCAACCATAGAATGTAGTTTCACGTACTTGTGTCTATTTTGTAAATCATTTATAAAACCTGCATGTATTCTCATCCCAAAAATATTAGATTTTTAAAAGTGGGACTATAACTCACTTTCACAGATATTTTCTTCCTCGGAAATAAGACTTGGCCACGGATCGATTCACGAACCTATACAAATATGTACATATATATCAAAGTATGATCAAAATATAATTACAACCATTTTTATTATGTTTTAAAGATTTGAGTGTATTAAGTCAGCTGTCCTCGTTAGTAACCTACAACTAGTTGTCCACAGTTAGATGTACAGAAATAATTCGATATATATTATCTTGAATCAATCCACGACCCAGTGTATACACGTCTCATGCTAGATCACAACTCAAAGTATATATATTTTTGGAATCAACCTCAACCCTGTATAGCTAACTACAACATTACTGCATATAGAGTGTCTATGGTTGTTCCAAACAATATATATACATGGGTCGATATGATATGTCAAAACATTTGCATACGTGTCTATGGTATCCCAAGATTACATAATATATAGGAATACATGTATAATACTATATAAGTTAGCTAGGATATGATTTGTATAGATTTGTTAAACATTTCCCGTAGCTAAAAAAATCAAAAATATCTAATCTTGTTTTACCCATAACTTCTTCATTTTAAATCCGTTTTGAGTGAATCAAATTGCTATTGTTTCATATTGAAATCTATTTTATGAATCTAAACAGAAAAAGTATAGGTTTATAGTGAGAAATATAAGTTACAAGTCATTTTTGTAAAGGTAGTTATTTTAGTCGAATGAACGCGGTCTAGATGACCATTTTAGAAAACATACTTCCACTTTGAGTTTAACCTTGATTTTTGGATATAGTTTCATGTTCATATGAAAAATCATTTTCCCATAAGAACAACTTTTAAATCAAAGTTTATCATAGTTTATAATTATCCAAACCAAAACAGCCCCCGGTTTCACTACGACGGCGTATATCCGATTTTATGGTGTTCATCGTGTTTCCAGGTTTTGAATCATTAAGTTAGCATATCATAAAGATATAGAACATGTGTTTAGTTGATTTTAAAAGTCAAGTTAGAAAGATTAACTTTTGTTTGCGAACAAGTTTAGAATTAACTAAACTATGTTCTAGTGATTACAAGTTTAAACCTTCGAATAAGATAGCTTTATATGTATGAATCGAATGATGTTATGAACATCGTTACTACCTCAAGTTTTCTGGATAAAACTACTGGAAATGAGAAAAATGGATCTAGCTTCAAAGGATCCATGGATGGCTTGAAAGTTCTTGAAACAGAATCATGACACGAAAACAGTTCAAGTAAGATTTTCACTCGAAATAAGATTGTTATAGTTGTAGAAATTGAATCAAAGTTTGAATATGAGTATTACCTTGAATTAGAAAGATAACCTACTGTAAATAACAAAGGTTCCTTGATCTTAGATGATTACTTGGAATGGATTAGAAAGCTTGGAAGTAGACTTGCAAACTTGGAAGTATTCTTGATTTTTATGAAACTATACTTATGGAATTTATGAAGAACACTTAGAACTTGAAGATGGAACTTTAGAGAGATCAATTAGATGAAATAAATTGAAGAATGAAAGTGTTTGTAGGTGTTTTTGGTCGTTGGTATATGGATTAGATATAAAGGATATGTAATTTTGTTTTCATGTAAATAAGTCATGAATGATTACTCATATTTTTGTAATTTTATGAGATATTTCATGCTAGTTGCCAAACGATGGTTCCCACATGTGTTAGGTGACTCACATGGGCTGCTAAGAGCTGATCATTGGAGTGTATATACCAATAGTACATACATCTAAAAGCTGTGTATTGTACGAGTATGAATACGGGTGCATACGAGTAGAATTGTTGATGAAACTGAATGAGGATGTAATTGTAAGAATTTTTGTTAAGTAGAAGTATTTTGATAAGTGTCTTAAAGTCTTTCAAAAGTGTATGAATACATATTAAAACATTACATGTATATACATTTTAACTGAGTCGTTAAGTCATCGTTAGTCGTTACATGTAAATGTTGTTTTGAAACCGTTAGGTTAACGATCTTGTTAAATGTTGTTAACCCATTGTTTATTATATCAAATGAGATGTTAAATTGTTACATTATCATGATATTATGATATATAATATATCTTAGTATGATATATATACAGTTAAATGTCGTTACAACGATAATCGTTACATATATGTCTCGTTTCGAAATCATTAAGTTAGTAGTCTTATTTTTACATATGTAGTTCATTGTTAATACACTTAATGATATATTTACTTATCATTTAACATAATTAACCAAGTATATCAATATCTTAATATGATTCATATGTACCTAGTAAGACGTTATTATAACGATAATCGTTATATATATCGTTTTCGAGTTTCTTAATTTAATAGTCTCACTTTTTTATGTATATAACTCATTGTTAAAATACCTAATGAGATACTTACTTATAATAAAATCATGTTAACTATATATATAACCATATATATGTCATCGTATAGTTTTTACAAGTTTTAACGTTCGTGAATCACCGGTCAACTTGGGTGGTCAATTGTCTATATGAAACCTATTTCAATTAATCAAGTCTTAACAAGTTTAATTGCTTAACACGTTGGAAACATTTAGTTATGTAAATATCAATCTCAATTAATACATATAAACGTGGAAAAGTTCCGGTCACTACAGTACCTACCCGTTAAATAAATTTCGTCCCGAAATTTTAAGCTGTTGAAGGTGTTGACGAATCTTCTGGAAATAGATGCGGGTATTTCTTCTTCATCTGATCTTCACACTCCCAGGTGAACTCAGGTCCTCTACGAGCATTCCATCAAACCTTAACAATCGGTATCTTGTTTTGCTTAAGTCTCTTAACCTCACGATCCATTATTTCGACGGGTTCTTCAATGAACTGAAGTTTTTCATTGATTTGGATTTCGTCCAACGGAATAGTGAGATCTTATTTAGCAAAACATTTCTTCAAATTCGAGACATGGAAAGTGTTATGTACAGCCACGAGTTGTTGAGTTAGCTCCAGTTGGTAAGCTACTGGTCCGACACGATCTATAATCTTGAATGGTCCAATGTACCTTGGATTTAGTTTCCCCCATTTACCAAATCGAACAACGCCTTTCCAAGGTGAAACCTTAAGCAGGACCATTTCTCCAATTTCAAACTCTATATCTTTTCTTTTACTGTCCGCGTAGCTCTTTTGTTGACTCTGGGCGGTTTTCAATGGTTGTTGAATTTGGATGATTTTCTCAGTAGTTTCTTGTATTATATCTGGACCCGTAATCTGTCTATCCCCCACTTCATTCCAACAAATCGGAGACCTGCACTTTCTACCATAAAGTGCCTCAAACGGCGCCATCTCAATACTAGAATGATAACTGTTGTTGTAGGAAAATTCTGCTAATGGTAGGTGTCGATCCCAACTGTTTCCGAAATCAATAACACATGCTCGTAGCATGTCTTCAAGCATTTGTATCGTCCTTTCGCTCTGCCTATCAGTTTGTGTATGATATGCATTACTCATGTCTAGACGAGTCCCCAATGCTTGTTGCAATGTCTGCCAGAACCTTGAAACAAATCTACCATCCCTATCAGAGATAATTGAGATGGGTATTCCATGTCTGGAGACAACCTCCTTCAAATACAATCGCGCCAACTTCTCCATTTTGTCATCTTCTCTCATTGG
Organism: Rutidosis leptorrhynchoides; assembly: GCF_046630445.1. Taxonomy (NCBI): domain Eukaryota; kingdom Viridiplantae; phylum Streptophyta; class Magnoliopsida; order Asterales; family Asteraceae; genus Rutidosis; species Rutidosis leptorrhynchoides. Next base: position 196,495,104 of record NC_092341.1, on the reverse strand, counting down.
AAGGAAGTGTGCTGACTTGGTGAGACGATCAACTATTACCCAAATAGTATCATAACCACTTGCAGTCCTTGGCAATTTAGTAATGAAATCCAATGTAATATTTTCCCATTTCCATTCCGGGATTTCAGGTTGTTATAGTAGACTTGATGGTTTCTGATGTTCAGCTTTGACCTTAGAACACGTCAAACATTCTCCTACATATTTAGCAATATCAGCTTTCATACCCGGCCACCAAAAGTGTTTCTTGAGATCTTTATACATCTTCCCCGCTCCGGGATGTATTGAATATCTGGTTTTATGTGCTTCTTTAAGTACCATTTCTCTCACATCTCCAAACCTTGGTACCCAAATTCTATCAGCCCTATATCAGGTTCCGTCTTCCTGAATATTAATATGTTTCTTTGATCCTTTGGGTATCTCATTCTTCAACTTTCCTCCTTTTACAACCCCCTGTTGCGCCTCCTTTATTTGAGTAGTAAGGTTAGTACGAATAATTATATTGATAGCTTTTACCCGTATAGGTTCTCTGTCCTTTCTACTCAAAGCGTCTGGTACCACATTCGCCTTCCCCGGGTGGTATCGAATCTCAAAATCATAATCATTCAACAGTTCAATCCACCTGCGTTGTCTCATATTCAGTTTCTGATTAAATATATGTTGGAGACTTTTGTGGTCGGTATATATAATACTTTTGACCCAATATAAATAATGCCTCCAAGTCTTTAATGCAAAAACAATAGCACCCAATTCCAAATCGTGATTTGTATAATTTTGCTCATGAATCTTCAATTGTCTAGAAGCATAAGCAATCACCTTCGTTCGTTGCATTAATACACAACCGATACCTTGCTTTGATGCGTCACAATAAATCACAAAATCATCATTCCCTTCAGGCAATGACAATATAGGTGCCGTAGTTAGCTTTTTCTTCAATAACTGAAACGCCTTCTCTTGTTCATCCTTCCATTCAAATTTCTTCCCTTTATGCGTTAATGCAGTCACGGGTTTTGCTATTTTGGAGAAATCTTGGATGAATCTTTTGTAGTAACTAGCCAATCCTAAAAATTAACGTATATGCTTCGGAGTTTTTGGGGTTTCCAACTTTTCAACGGTTTCGATCTTTGCCGGGTCCACCTGGATACCTTCTTTGTTCACTATGTGACCGAGGAATTGAACTTCTTCCAACCAAAATGCACACTTTGAAAACTTAGCGTACAGTTTTTCTTTCCTCAATACTTCTAGCACTTTTCTCAAATGTTCTTCGTGCTCTTGATCATTCTTTGAGTAAATAAGTATGTCATCGATGAAAACAATGACAAACTTGTCAAGATATGGAGCACACACTCGGTTCATAAGGTCCATGAACACAGCTGGTGCATTAGTCAATCCAAACGGCATAACCATAAACTCGTAATGACCATAACGCGTCCTAAAAGCAGTTTTTGGAATATCATCCTCCTTTACTCGCATTTGATGATATCCAGAACGTAAATCGATTTTCGAATAAATCGAAGAGCCTTGTAGTTGATCAAATAAGTCGTCAATTCTCGGCAGTGGATAACGGTTTTTAATGATAAGTTTATTCAACTCTCTGTAGTCAATACACAACCTAAATGTACCATCCTTCTTCTTGACAAACAAAACAGGAGCTCCCCATGGTGATGTGCTTGGTCGAATGAAACCACGTTCTAATAATTCTTGCAGTTGGCTTTGCAGTTCTTTCATCTCTCTAGGTGCGAGTCTGTAAGGAGCACGAGCTATTGGTGCAGCTCCTGGTACAAGATCTATTTGAAATTCAACAGATCGATGTGGAGGTAGTCCCGATAATTCTTTCAAAAATACATCAGGAAATTCTTTTGCGACGGGAACATCGTTGATGCTCTTTTCTTCAGTTTGTACTTTCTCGACATGTGATAGAACAGCATAGCAACCTTTTCTTATTAGTTTTTGTAACTTCAAATTACTAATAAGATGTAGCTTCGTGTTGCCCTTTTCCCCATACACCATTAAGGGTTCTCCTTCTTCTCGTACAATGCGAATTGCATTTTTGTAACATACGATCTCTGCTTTCATCTCCTTCAGCCAGTCCATGCCAACTATTACATCAAAACTCCCTAATTCTACTGGTATCAAATCAATCTTAAATATTTCGCTACCCAGTTTAATTTCTCGATTCCGGCATATATAATCTGCTGAAATTAATTTACCGTTTGCTAATTCGAGTAAAAATTTACTATCCAATGACGTCAATGGACAACCTAATTTAGCACAAAAATCTCTACTCATATAGCTTCTATCCGCACCAGAATCAAATAAAACGTAAGCAGATTTATTGTCAATAAGAAACGTACCCGTAACAAGCTCCGGGTCTTCCTGTGCCTCTGCCGCATTAATATTGAAAACTCTTCCGTGGCCTTGTCCATTCGTGTTCTCCTGGTTCGGGAAATTTCTAATAATGTGGCCTGGTTTTCCACATTTATAACAAACTACATTGGCATAACTTGTTCCGACACTACTTGCTCCGCCATTACTCGTTCCGACACCATTTGTTCCTTTCGTTCTGTTAACCCCTGGTCTGTAGACCTCACACTTTGCCGCGCTATGACCATTTCTTTTACACTTGTTGCAAAATTTGGTGCAGAACCCCGAGTGATACTTTTCACACCTTTGGCATAGCTGCTTCTGATTGTTGTTGTTGTTGTTGTTGTTGTTGTTGTTATTGCAGTTGTTATTGTTGTTGGGTTAATTGTTGTAGTTGTTGTTGTTGTTGTTGTTGTGCAGTTTGTTGTAGTTGCGATTAATGTTGTGATTGTTGGGATAGTTGTTGTTGTTTTGGTGACTCTTATCACCGTTTTCCTCTCACTTTCTTTTGACTAACTTCACGTTGACCTCTTCGGCCGCCTGTTCTTTAATTCTTCCCTTAATCTGGTTCACTAGTTTGTGAGCCATTCTACATGCCTTTTGTATGGAGGCAGGCTCATGTGAACTTATATCTTCTTGGATTCTCTCCGGTAACCCTTTCACAAACGCGTCGATATTCTCTTCCTCATCTTCGAACGCTCTCAGACACAATAGGCACAATTCTGTGAATCGTCTTTCGTACGAAGTAATATCGAATCCCTGTGTTCGTAACCCTCTAAGCTCTAACTTGAGCTTATTGACCTCGGTTCTGGGACGGTACTTCTCGTTCATCAAGTGCTTGAATGCTGACCACGGTAGCGCGTAAGCAGCATCTTGTCCCACTTGCTCTAGATAGGTATTCCACCATGTTAACGCAATACCTGTGAAGGTATGCGTAGCGTACTTCACTTTGTCTCCTTCAGCACACTTACTTATGGCAAACACCGATTCAACTTTCTCGGTCCACCGTTTCAATCCGATTGGTCCTTCGGTCCCATCAAATTCCGAAGGTTTGCAGGCAGTGAATTCCTTGTAGGAGCATCCTACACGATTTCTTGCACCGTTAGCTGTATTGCTAGATTCAGAGTTATTGTTGGTATGTAGCGCGGCCTGTATTGCGGCTATGTTTGAAGCAAGAAAGGCACGAAATTCCTCTTCGCTCATATTCAAGGTGTGTCGAGTAGTCGGTGCCATTTCCTTCAAAATAGTCAAATGAAACAAGTTAATCATACAGAATATTAAGAGTAGTCAATAGTATCTCGTAGCATAATATGAACTCATTTATAAAAGCTTTTTCTTCATATTAGCGTTTTATAAGTTTAAATTCGGGTACTACCTACCCGTTAAGTTCATACTTAGTAGCTAATATACAATTCAACTACTACAATTCCATATGAAAAACTGATTATAATAATATATCACATACAAATATTCTTCAAACTTACAACTTCGCTATATTACATATAACATGAAATATAGTACATTATGATACAGGACAGTTTTGAAGATAAATCTAGTTAATACGTAAGTTGTTCAGCAAAGGAAATAAAGACACGTAATTCATAAGTCCAGAAACAAGTCATGCATTCTAGTTTTACTAAGATGACTACCCATCCTTGGTCTTGTGGAAAATGACCGTTATGACCATTGGCTAGGCAGCATGTTGTAATGTCGTCAAAAGGACGAGGGTTTCGTAATGTCCAACAGCCCCGTAATAATCTAAAAACCTTGTTTCTCACCCCAACTACTGAATCTGTCACTTGTGGGAAAGTTTTATTTAAAAGCTGCAATCCGATGTTTTTCTCACTTTGGTAAGAAGCGAAAATCACTAACCCGTAATCATAACATGCTTCTTTATGTTGCATGTTAGAAGCTCTTTCTAATTCATGAAATCCTATGTTGGGATATGTTGAGTCATAATAGGTTCTTAACCCATAGCGTAAAATTGCATTTGGGTACCCCGCATTTAACGCTTTAAAGAAAACACGGCGTAACTTAAAGTCTCCCCAATGTGATATACCCCACCTATCAAAGGAAAGCCTTTTATAAACTAAGGCATTTCTGGAAAGTCTTTCAAATGTTTGACAAGTTAATTTCGCCATAACTAAATGTGCTGATGAATTCTGACCGACTCTAGACAAGATTTCCTCAATCATATTCTCTGGTAGGTCTTCTAAAATATTCGGTTGTCTACCCTTAATGTCCATTTTGTTTTTATACTGTAAAATAGACAAGGATTAGATTCGTAATAACAAACAATACAAGCAATTTTTACATAGAACATAAAAGTACAAGCACACTACAATACATTTATTACACAACATGCTCACACCCCTCTAATCTAAAATCACTGGTATCTTCTTCTTCGAACTTGGTCCTTTTTCCTAATTTTCTAGGGATATATGATGTTCCTCTAATACGAGCCGTCGTTTTCCACATTGGTTTAGAAAAACCTGGTGGTTTAGAGGTTCCCGGGTTATTGTCACGATATTGAATATACGGGTGTTGACGGTACATATAAAGTTCATCGGAGTCGGAATCAGATTTCTCTATTTTGATGCCTTTACCCTTATTATTTTCTTTTGCCTCATTAAATTGAGTAGGGGTAATTTCTATAACATCATTGGAATCCTCATCAGGATCCAATTCATCTGAAAATTGGTAATTTTCCCAATATTTTGCTTCCTTAGCGGAAACACCATTGACCATTATTAACTTTGGTCCATTGGTTGAGGATTTTCTTTTATTTGACCGGTTTTCTGTGGTTCCTACTATTCCCCCCTCCGGAACCTCTTCTTCTTCCGGTTCCTCTTCTTCTGGTTCCTCTTCTTCCGGTTCCTCTTCTTCCGGTTCCGTTTCCTCTTCTTCCGGTTCTTCGGGAACTTGTGAATCTTGCCAATATATATTCGACTATTCGTTATTATTATGTGAGTCAATGGAATTTGTTCTAGAGGTAGACATCTATCACACAATATCAAACATGTTAAGAGATTAATATATCACATAATATTTACATGTTAATAATATATAGTTTCCAACAAAAATGTTAAGCAATCATTTTTAAAGAAAACACGGTCGAAGTCCAGACTCACTAATGCATCCTTACAAACTCAATAAGACACACTAATGCAAATTTTCTGGTTCTCTAAGACCAACGCTCGGATACCAACTGAAATATCCCGTTCATATTGATTACAAACGTTCCATATTAATTGATTTCGTTGCGAGGTTTTTACCTCTATATGAGACGTTTTTCAAAGACTGCATTCATTTTTAAAAACAACCATAACCTTTATTTTATCAATAAAGGTTTTAAAAACATTACGTAGATTATCAAATAATGATAATCTAAAATATATTGTTTACACACGACCATTACATAATGGTTTACAATAGAAATATATTACATCGACATATGTTTCTTGAATGCAGTTTTTACACAATATCATACAAACATGGACTCCAAATCTTGTCCTTATTTTAGTATGCAATAGCGGAAGCTCTTAGTATTCACCTGAGAATAAACATGCTTTAAACGTCAACAAAAATGTTGGTGAGTTATAGGTTTAACCTATATATATATCAAATCGTAACAATAGACCACAATATTTCATATTTCAATCCACATCCCATACATAGAGATAAAAATCATTCATATGGTGAACATCTGGTAATCGACATTAACAAGATGCATATATAAGAATATCCCCATCATTCCGGGACACCCTTCGGATATGATATAAATTTCGAAGTACTAAAGCATCCGGTACTTTGGATGGGGTTTGTTAGGCCCAATAGATCTATCTTTAGGATTCGCGTCAATTAGGGTGTCTATTCCCTAATTCTTAGATTACCAGACTTAATAAAAAGGGGCATATTCGATTTTGATAATTCAACCATAGAATGTAGTTTCACGTACTGGTGTCTATTTTGTAAATCATTTATAAAACCTGCATATATTCTCATCCCAAAAATATTAGATTTTTATAAGTGGGACTATAACTCACTTTCACAGATATTTCCTTCCTCGGAAATAAGACTTGGCCATGGATCGATTCACGAACCTATACAAATATGTACATATATATCAAAGTATGATCAAAATATAATTGCAACCATTTTTATTATGTTTTAAAGATTTGAGTGTATTAAGTCAGCTGTCTTCGTTAGTAACCTACAACTAGTTGTCCACAGTTAGATGTACAGAAATAAATCGATATATATTATCTTGAATCAATCCATGACCCAGTGTATACACGTCTCAGGCTAGATCACAACTCAAAGTTGTAACGACCCGGATTTTTCCGATCGTTTTATACATAAAAGATTAATATTTACATAAATTAAGTATTACCAACATGATAAGCAATCTAAAATATTGAGACTTATATTTTTGAAAAGAGTTTTACACAACGTTTGACCATCCAACTTGACCGATGATATCACGAACTATATAACATACGATAATTATATGTTTGTGTATATATATGTATTTATATATATTTAACATGATCTAAGGATGGTTTAACATCTCATTGTATAATAATAACAATGAGTTATAAGTATACTTTGAAACTACTAACTTAAGTTTTCAAAATGATAACTATATGTAACGTTCTTTGATATATATATTTATAACCTAAAATGCTTATACATGTATCGTATATATAATGTATTTAATCACTTTTTAAGGACTTAAATACATAAAATAATATAAGTATATTCACAAAAGATAGCTATAATTGAATTCTCGTTCCATTTTCTCAAGATTTCTATACGTATATCAAGGGTATATGACGCCGTATCATACTCAGCTTCTATACGTATTTACTATTGGTATATACACATCACATCAACATCTAAATCAGCCATGTTATTACCCTAGATAAGAGGTAATTAGGAATTGGAAGTTAGCTTGACTAATTCCATAAAAATACAACATGAATTTTTGTTCTTGTTCCCCTCATAATCACGCCACATACATACATAAATACACATGCTCATTTTCATTTTTCTTCACTAGATCACTAACTCTAAAACACACTCTTTTAAGGAATGAAAACCCTTAAACACTCCAGCAAATATTCATCATGAACTAATTCCAAAAACAACACTTAAACATCATAAGAAAATTTTTCCAAGAACACTTCAAAAATCCTTCCAAGAACACAAGTTTACTTCCAACCTTTTGATCCAACTCCACCACTCTTTTGGTTCTAGGATTTTACTCATCTTTTACAGCAACTTTGTCCAAGTAACTTGAGGTAGTAACCTTGTTCATAATTTTATTCGATTCATATTTATATAGCTATCTTACTTTGTGATATAAAATTTTAACAACAAGAACATAGTTTGAATGATTTCAAACTTGTTCGCAAACTAAATAGATCATTCTAACTTAACTTTTAAAATACTTTAAGACCTGTAATATATCATAATGATATGCTAACTTAACAAGATACGACTTGTTTTTACAAAGAACACCTTAAAACTGAATCTACGTCGTCGGAGTGCAACCGGGGGCTGTTTTGGGTTGGATAATTAAAAACCATCTTGAACTTTGAAATGGAAGTTCATGTTCTGGAAAAATGATATTTTTTATGAATATGTTAACACATAAAAAATTTCATGGTTTAACTCAAAGTGTAAGTATTTTTAGAAAAATGATCATTAAATGTTATTTTTATGATGGAAAAAGATCACTTTCATAAGTTTCACCAAAGTTTGACCTATAACCTGTGATTTCGAATACAAACTAAGGTATTTTCAGTTCATATTCTTAAAATTTGACTCGATCCAAGGAAGTGACAAGTTGAACCAACAAAAACGGAGTTGTAATGAAGAATCTACGACTAAAACAAGATTGGGTATCCGAAGCTAGTTTAGCTACGAAAATATTTGGAGAAAAATTAAATTAATCATATATTTTCTAATTAATATGATATTTCATATATATTTATTTATGATTTGATTTTATATATTTCAGGACCACCCGTAAACAACACGAGAAGATTAATCATAAGACCTCATGATTGTACGCAACACATCATTTGACAACACGGTACTTTATGTACGCAACACGTCACTTGACAACATGGTACCATGGGTTGAGATTAATTCTGATCAATACGAATACGATGGGGTCTTTATTTATTTTATTGAGCAACTAATTGTGGACCACTAACATCGGAATGCTAACTACGGACTAAGAAAGTATTAAAAGTATTGGGGATAGACGTTGTGTATATATATATATAACTGCCGAAATAGAAATGCTGCGAGATTTCAAAATATAAATTGTTGATTCTGCCAAAGGGGTAACGAGTTGCTGGTACATCTACTGATAATGTCGTGGAATATAAAAGGTTCCCTGGTAACAAAAGGGTAATCGTATGTATTACAGGTTATAATAAGGCTACTTCGAATGGAAAGTCGAGGTTGACTTTGTGACGACCCGGAAATTTCCGACTAAATTTAAACTTTATCTTTATATTATTCTGACAAGATAAGCAATGTTTGTTAAGTTAAATCTCAAGGATTTTAAACTATGTTTATACATTCATTTAAACCTCCACTAAATTCCAATGATTCACGAACCATTAAATGAACATATATGAATATGTATGTATATGTGTATATGTTATAAATTGAAAATGTCAACAAAGTATTTAAACGTATAATGCTTTATATGAATGTGTTTGTTTCAATATGATTATCTACGAAATTAAAAAAAATATATTAAATGATTGAATTATCAGAAACATTGAATTATGATTACAAGTCTCTGTTGAGAGGTCCACTATGATTTTAGAAAATCTATTCCTCTGAACGATATTCGGAATAATTTGTAAAGCTATTTATAAATAAAAATAAAAAGTATCATTTACGAAAGTTAGACAAAAGCTAGTGGAGAATTGGTTTCCATAATATTCTATTAATCTATTTTCAAACGTACAAAAACGTTTTCAGTTTAAAAAGAACTTTATTATTAAAACGTATATAACTTTTATAAATATCTAGAATCACTTTTGACAACTCATTAATTAACCAGTATAATAAATATAACGATATTTATATTTTATTTCATTAAATATATATAACGATTTAAATTAATATTATATATATTTATACGCGTATTATACATACATAGTTTTTATACTTTTACTATACTTTAACTTTACCTTTACTTACTTTTACTTTACTTTTACTTTACTTTAACTTTAATAATTCACTTTAATAATCCATACTTTAATAATTCACTTTAATAATTTATACTTTAATAATTTACTTTAATAATTCATACTTTAATAATTCAATTTAATAATTCATACTTTAATAATTCACTTTAATAATTTAAAAATCTATTATAAATAGAATTCAATAGGTTTCATTATTTTATAGAAACTTGAAAATATATTTCTCTAAACTCTCTCAATCGATTTACATATATATATATATTATATATATATATATATATATATATATATATATATTTGCTCTGTATTATTTCAAGATATTATTAGTACACATAAAATATTACGACGGAGTGATGTCCGAGTGATTTCAAAATAGTTTTTTGAATGAGTCGAAGCTAAGGTAATTATGAGTTATAGCTATGGAGGTGATGGGTATGGTTCATGGGTATGCTCGTGAGGTCAATCTAGTGTTTATCATCTCCGTTGCGTCTAAGTACTTTCCTGCAATATTGAATCTCAATATTGATACGTGAGCACTTATAACTTAACTTTTATATATCAATGGTGTATCCCTGACTAGTGCTCGAGTATATAGGATTATGCATGCATGTACATTCGATATTGTCCTTAGATAGGTTTGTTGAATCATGAATTTGATACATATGCTACTGAGATAGGGTATATGATATGCATGTCATTGGAAAGCTAGCGAAAAATTAAGAACTTTTCATTTAGATATCGAATGGTTTCGATGAACGGATTAGAAGTTATAGTCAACTGAATTTTAGTATTATTGTTAAAATGATTATTATTACTATCTTCGTTATTATTTTAATAGAAATATCATTATTATTATAAAATATCATTATTACTATTATGTTAGTATTATCATTTTATCATAATACAATTTTTAGTAAATATAAATATTGTTATTTTTTTATAGAATAATAATAATTATTATTACAAAATAATACAACTTTTATTTATTATTATTATGATCAATATTATTTTATCAAATAAATAGGGGATATAAAGATATTTTTCACCACGCGTAATATAATTACATTAATAATACTTACCACTATAGTTTTACGGTATTAAGTGAACTTTATAAATTTTACTACTTAAGATATATAAAAGTATATTTTATCATATATAAACGTTAATATAAATTTTTATTAATAAATGACTTTTATTATTATAAAATCTAATAAATATATTTAAATATATAAAACGACTATAGTTAAATTATATAATAAACACGCATAAATTTTAGAAGTCATTTTGGGTCAATTTGACTTTTGTTGACTTTTGCATATTAGTCTCGAGCATTAGGATTGTGGTACACTATGACTTGACCAAAAATTTGTTAGACAAATATTGACCAACATATAAATATATATAATTAATATAGGTTCGTAAATTTGAGGCCAACCTTGCACTTGTTAAATGATGTTATATGTATTTTTACTACGAAATACAGTATGGTGAGTTTCATTTGCTCCCTTTTATATATATTTTTGGGACTGAGAATACATGCACTGTTTTATAAATATTTTACGGAATAGGCACAAGTACTAAAACTAATTCTACGTGGGTTTAAACCAGAAATATACCCTTAGCTTGGTAACATTAAACTACTTGTCTATGTACGGTAGGCGCGAATCCTAAAGATAGATCTATTGGGCCTGACAAACCCCATCCTGACTATGGGATGCTTTAGTACTTTGAGGTTATTTTAAACACCCCTGATCTGGTGGACTTCAGAGGGTAAAACATGAATGTTACGGCTTGTTACCGGGTGCCTACAACTTATAGAATACTTTTATACACTTGCGAGTGTACATGTATTTATAAACTGAAATCTTGTGATCTATTAATATATTGAAATGCTTGTTATGATAAACCTATGAACTCACCAACCTTTTGGTTGACACTTTAAAGCATGATTATTCTCAGGTATTAAAGAAATCTTCCGCTGTGCATTAACTCATTTTAAGGATATTATTGGAGTCATTCATGGCATATTTTGAAAGACGTTGCATTCGAGTCATTGAGTTCATCAAGATTATTATTATGTCAATTATAGTTGGATGTATTATGAAATGGTGTGCGTGCCATCAACTTTCGTTGTAAAGAAAGTTTGTCTTTTAAAAACGAATGCAATGTTTATAAAATGTATCATAAATACCTCGCGATGTAATCAACTATTGTGAATCGTTTATAATGTATATGAACGGGTCCTTTCAGTTGGTATCAGAGCGGTGTTCTTAGCGAACCAGGTCTGCATTAGTGTGTCAAACTGATAGTCGTTAGGATGCATTAGTGAGCCTGGACTTCGACCGTGTCTGCATGTCAAAAGTTTTGCTTATCATTTTTGTCGAAAATTGCCTGCTTATCATTCTTAGTCTAGACACGTCTTACTGCATTGATTGCATGAATAGTGTATAGACAAAATTCATATCTTAGCATATCTGCTAATCCATATGTTAGCGTATCTGTTACTGTAAACTTTGCCTGACATATCCAGTAAATTCCTCCGTAATCTACGAAATCTTTTGCGCTATATATATAGATATTCTATGTAATTAGAATACCACCTGATAGCCGAAAAATCATTTCATATCAAAAAATCCTTTATTCAATCGAACGAAATGGAATTCGTCATTAGTTCAAGTCCCTCGAATTCTGATATGGAATCCCACTCAAGCTCCGAAAGCAGTGTGACCGGAATGGATCAACCAATTAGCCATCATCTATTCTGGATGAATTGGGGATAGGTTCGTAGCCTCCTCAATAATTAGAGACAAGAAGAAGGTGATCCCTTCCATCCACCACATTGCCCTCTTGGCGATGAACCTGAAGCACTTACTGGCGAACCGGTCCGAAACACCATTTTCTCTCTCATTTCCAGAGTATCTCATCACGATTATATACTACATCAAATTCTAGATTTTATCTATCTGCTCGCCCGAACCGACAATCACCCCGATGTAATAGAAGAAGTAAACGCGCTTCGCGCTCGAGTAGTGGCTTTAGAGAATATGGTGCAAGGGTTACAAACACCAACAAATAAATACTCCGTAAAAGTTATGTAATTTCTAAAGTCTTTAGGGATTATTCAGTTCTAGTTTCAACCGGAAATCAAATGAGTTTAATTTAATATTAACTCATTAAATCTATGTTACATCTGAAGAAAATATGCACATATATATTTTCATAAAGACTGTAATAAAATTCTGTTGTACAAAATATTAATTGTGAAATTTTTTTTAACGGGTAGGTAATACCCGAGAGATATATAAATTCACAATTAATATGTTACATTTTTCGAATCTGATTAAGCAAATCATCAACTATACTCCCAAAATCTCACAACAATATACATTATTGTATAGTAATCAAAACAACCATTCTCACCCAAATTTGATTACGCATTCTGATTTTGACAAATCAAAATCAAAGTCATGATTTAACAGAAGACATCACTCTTAGATTCCTACATCTTTCAAAGCTATACTTTGACTTCAAAACTGTGTTAGAACATCATATGTATATTAACGATTACAAACTGTGTTCAAACTCTCCAAAGTTTTCGAAAACACTTCAAACAATGAACAATCGAGATGATGATCCAACCACATATTACCCACATTTATGTACCTAAAAAGCTCTCGAAGCCAAAGTCATAGTTCGACGCGTATCAGTGTAAGACCCTTTGGCATTTATTAGATAAAATGACTTTTCAATTCCTTTTCAAAGTAGACAGTTTTGTCACAGCTCCAGCAAGTCAACTTTGACTTTTCAGTCAGACTAGTCTTATTATAACCTCGATAGATACGTTGCCCTTTTGTCATCGTTACTGGGGACCTTTCATATCTCGCCACCTTAGCAATAAACTTACCAACAACTTCAATTATCTTTGACTTTTCGAAAAATCATTATATTTATTGAAATCACATCATTTACTCATTCGCATCTTGTAACGAGAATTGTCATACGAATCATCGAAAAACAGTAACCAGTATTTTGAAATCTCGCAGCATGTCTACGCCAACAGTTATATGTGTACGTAAAACGTCTATCTCCTGGACTTACATACTTTGAATGTGAAGTTCTGAAAAATATTTTAAACTGCAAACTAGTTCTTGAAATGCTGACGAAGCATCAAAAACTGTAAACGATCTTAACAGTAAAAAGTTTGATGACATAGAATAGTAAGGCGGTAAAGCTGAGAAAAAGAGAAGGTTTGGAACTAGAAAACAGATTGAACAGACTATGAAGGAGGCTGTGGACAAATCACAAAGACTAAATCTGCCTTCAAAGAATCCAAATAATTCAGTGCCTGCTAAAGTCATTAACGAATACCTTACTCTTTATTCTAAACCTTTACAGAAAAATCTTCATCATCATCCATCAATATTAGATATTCTAAGATATTATCATATCTTTCATTATAAATATCCGCGATATTTCTGAAGATATTTTCACAACTAATCTTATCTGAAGTCATTTATCTCTTTGCGCTATCAGTGTTACATCATATAAGAAACTATTAGTTTCTATATTCTATAAACTTTCGAGTTTAAATTATGAATGTTTCGAAGTAGTGTTGAGAACTGAAGCATGAGTTAGTATAATATAATGACACTTGATCAACGTGATTATATTACAGTAAGTCATGCTGAGTTTCTAATGGGACATGATGATTCACAGACCATGCTGTCATCATGTTCCATGTTACACGACTCTTGTATTCTATTTAATCTCTAAAAATATCAAGAATATATTTTCTTGATGATTCGGTCTTTTCAGGGTATTCTGGTAAATTAACAAATCAAGATCGTGCCATTACCATTTCCTTCTTAGAACATTAACTATGTTCATTCTGAAATTCATATCTGCGAATACTGGACCATTACAAACGTTGCTTAATCGCAAGAAGAAGAAACGAAAGGACAAAACTCCAATTTAGAAATTGAAGTACAAATCGCAGCAAATAGAAGGGAGCATTAACTATGGATGTCAATGATTATAGAAAACAAAAGCAGGGGCTTTGAAATATAAGGGAAGATATAAAACCCAACAACCACCCAAAAATTTTAAACCATATATATCGATGCATATAGCAATATAAAGACACGGAAGAACTAAAAACACTATAAAATCGAGAGTATAGTAGAAGTAAATAGATTCTTCCGGAGGCAGATGAAAAAGAAGAATGACAGATATGAAAGTGAGGAGTATATCGAGAATCAGTACTGGATGAAGCATATTGACAAATACTTTAAAATATGAGTTGAGGGAGAAAGAATAGAAGGTGTGAGTTGTAAGGAAACGAAGGAGGTGGATTTATAGTGAAATACCCGACAAAGAAATCAAGATGGATTATCGTATTAATTCGAAGAGAATCATAATCTCCTTAATCACCGAAGCATCAAATCCAACATAGATTACAAAGATTTTCTTTAAATTCAGAGATCAATTGTGATGACATCAAAAGATATGACGAATCACTATAATCTTAGTTCCTTCATTTACGATAACGTCCCTCATACGCTTCGAGTAATCGAATTATTTTATCCATACTTCTTAGACATGATAAAACTTCATTATCGTTACGTCATAATAACATTCTCATTGTTAGCCATAACGACCTCTATCAAATTTCGGGGACGAAATTTCTTTAACGGGTAGGTACTGTGACGATCCGGAAATTTCTGACTAAATTTAAACTTTATCTTTATATTATTCTGACAAGATAAGCAATGTTTGTTAAGTTAAATCTCAAGGATTTTAAACTATGTTTATACATTCATTTAAACCTCGACTAAATTCCAATGATTCACGAACCATTAAATGAACATATATGAATATGTATGTATATGTGTATATGTTATAAATTGAAAATGTCAACAAAGTATTTAAACGTATAATGCTTTATATGAACGTATTTGTTTCAATATGATTATCTACGAAATTATAAAAAATATATTAAATGATTGAATTATCAGAAACATTGAATTATGATTACAAGTCTCTGTTGAGAGGTCCACTATGATTTGAGAAAATCTATTCCTCTTAACGATATTCGGAATAATTTGTAAAGCTATTTATAAATAAAAGTAAAAAGTATCATTTACGAAAGTTAGACAAAAGCTAGTGGAGAATTGGTTTCCATAATATTCTATTAATCTATTTTCAAACGTACAAAAACGTTTTCAGTTTAAAAAGAACTTTATTATTAAAACATATATAACTTTTAAAATATCTAGAATCACTTTTGCCAACTCATTAATTAACCAGTATAATAAATATAACGATATTTATATTTTATTTCATTAAATATATATAACGATTTAAATTAATATTATATATATTTATACGCGTATTATACATACATAGTTTTTATACTTTTACTATACTTTAACTTTACCTTTACTTTACTTTTACTTTACTTTTACTTTACTTTAACTTTAATAATTCACTTTAATAATTCATACTTTAATAATTCACTTTAATAATTTATACTTTAATAATTCACTTTAATAATTCATACTTTAATAATTCAATTTAATAATTCATACTTTAATAATTCACTTTAATAATTCAAAAATCTATTATAAATAGAATTCAATAGGTTTCATTATTTTATAGAAACTTGAAAATATATTTCTCTAAACTCTCTCAATCGATTTATATATATATATATATATATATATATATATATATATATATATATATATATATATATATATATATATATATATATATATATATATATATATATATATATATATATATTTGCTCTGTATTATTTCAAGATATTATTAGTATACATAAAATATTACGACGGAGTGATGTCCGAGTGATTTCAAAATAGTTTTTTGAATGAGTCGAAGCTAAGCAAATTATGAGTTATAGCTATGGAGGTGATGGGTATGGTTCATGGGTATGCTCGTAAGGTCAATCTAGTGTTTATCATCTCCGTTGTGTCTACGTACTTTCCTGCAATATTGAATCTCAATATTGATACGTGATCACTTATAACTTAACTTTTATATATCAATGGTGTATCCCTGACTAGTGCTCGAGTATATAGGATTATGCATGCTTGTACATTCGATATTGTTCTTAGATAGGTTTGTTGAATCCTGAATTAGATACATATGCTACTGAGATAGGGTATATGATATGCATGTCATTGGAAAGCTAGCGAAAAATTAAGAACTTTTCATTTAGATATCGAATGGTTTCGATGAACGGATTAGAAGTTATAGTCAACTGAATTTTAGTATTATTGTTAAAATGATTATTATTACTATCGTCGTTATTATTTTAATAGAAATATCATTATTATTATAAAATATCATTATTACTATTATGTTAGTATTATCATTTTATCATAATACCATTTTTAGTAAATATAAATATTGTTATTTTTTTATAGAATAATAATAATTATTATTACAAAATAATACAACTTTTATTTATTATTATTATGATCAATATTATTTTATCAAATAAATAGGAGATATAAAGATATTTTTCACCACGCGTAATATAATTACATTAATAATACTTACCACTATAGTTTTACGATATTAAGTGAACTTTATAAATTTTACTACTTAAGATATATAAAAGTATATTTTATCATATATAAATGTTAATATAAATTTTTATTAATAAATGACTTTTATTATTATAAAATCTAATAAATATATTTAAATATATAAAACGACTATAGTTAAGTTATATAATAAACACGTATAAATTTTAGAAGTCATTTTGGGTCAAGTTGACTTTTGTTGACTTTTGCATATTAGTCTCGAGCATTAGGATTGTGGTACACTATGACTTGACCAAAAATTTGTTAGACAAATATTGACCAACATATAAATATATATAATTAATATAGGTACGTGAATCCGAGGCCAACCTTGCACTTGTTAAATGACGTTATATGTATTTTTACTACGAAATACAGTATGGTGAGTTTCATTTGCTCCCTTTTATATATATTTTTGGGACTGAGAATACATGCACTATTTTTATAAATGTTTTACGGAATAGGCACAAGTACTAAAACTAATTCTACGTGGGTTTAAACCAGAAATATACCCTTAGCTTGGTAACATTAAACTACTTGTCTATGTACGGTAGGCGCGAATCCTAAAGTTAGATCTATTGGGCCTGACAAACTCCATCCTGACTATGGGATGCTTTAGTACTTCGAGGTTATTTTAAACACACCTAATCTGGTGTACTTCAGAGGGTAAAACATGAATGTTACGGCTTGTTACCGGGTGCCTACAACTTATAGAATACTTTTATACACTTGCGAGTGTACATATATTTATAAATGGAAATCTTGTGGTCTATTAATATATTGAAATGATTGTTATGATAAACCTATGAACTCACCAACCTTTTGGTTGACACTTTAAAGCATGTTTATTCTCAGGTATTAAAGAAATCTTCCGCTGTTCATTAGCTCATTTTAAGGATATTACTTGGAGTCATTCATGGCATATTTTGAAATACGTTGCATTCGAGTCATTGAGTTCATCAAGATTATTATTATGTCAATTATATTTGGATGCTTTATGAAATGGTGTGCGTGCCATCAACTTTTGTTGTAAAGAAAGTTTGTCTTTTAAAAACGAATGCAATGTTTGTCAAATGTATCATATAGAGGTCAAATACCTCTCGATGTAATCAACTATTGTGAATCGTTTATAATGTATATGAACGGGTCCTTTCAGACTTGCTGAAACTGTGACAAAATTTGCTATTTTGAAAAGGAATCGCAAAGTTATTTTTGATAAGAAATGCTAAAAGATTTAACGCGGATACGTGTTAAATTATGTCCTTGGTTTCGAGAGCTTTTCAGGTGCAAGACTGCGGGTAATGTGTGGTTGGATCATCATCTCGATTGTCCATTATTTGAAGTGTCTTCAGGAATTTCGAAGGGTTTGATCATAGATTGTAATTGTTAATATACATATGATGTTTTAGGACTTTGAATGATACAAATATTTTTCTGGGTTCAAAGAATCGAATGATGTTCTAGCATAGTTTTGAAGTCAAAGTATAGTTTTGAAAGATGTAAGAGTCCTAAGAGTGATGTCTTCTGTTAAGTCTTGACTTGGATTTCTTTTTGTCGTAATCAAATTTGGATGAGAACGGTTGTTTTGATTTCTATGAAAGAATGTATATTATTATGAAGGTAGTGAGTATAGTTGATGATTGTTGAATCAGAGTCGAAGAATATAATCATATTAATTGTGAATTTATATATCTCTCGGGTATTACTTACCCATTAAAAAAATTTCACAAGTAATGTTTTGTACCAGAGAATTTTATTACAATCTTTATGAAAATATATGTACATATATATCTTCTTCAGATGTAATCATGAATTTAATAAGTCAATATAATATTAGACTCATTTGATTTTCGGTTTGAGCTAGAATAAGTAATCTCTAAAACGATTAGGAACCACATATTCTTCACAGAATATTAATGAAGTTATGGATCAATACTTCATTATTTATTCTTATATATATTTCCTTAGTGAATCATGCTGATACTCATTGAACTCTTGCTAACTTCGTAAGATATGAATGTTGTTTCCCAGTAAGCTTCGAGTACATTGAAGATGAAAGTGTAAAATCAAACATATTATTGAATAATACACTTGGTTTATTATAAAACGAAATTCATTGAATTGAAACAGGGATTGTAGTTAACGATGATTAAGTTGCTGACGAAGGATGTACATCATTGCATATTTGTAGTATGAATTTAAACGAGTAGTTTCTACCCTTTTTCAATTCATACTTAATAGCTTAGTACGAAAAGATTTATTTTGTTTTCCGAATTCATATATATAAAATATTTATATAAATTCTTCAGAAGAATGAGTTAATACTTCATAACTCGTTGATGCAA
The DNA here is from genome assembly GCF_046630445.1 of Rutidosis leptorrhynchoides. Taxonomy (NCBI): domain Eukaryota; kingdom Viridiplantae; phylum Streptophyta; class Magnoliopsida; order Asterales; family Asteraceae; genus Rutidosis; species Rutidosis leptorrhynchoides. The sequence continues at coordinate 196,475,551 of NC_092341.1, read as the reverse complement.
TATACGTGTTATTGATGATGTCCACGGTGATTCTTGAACTGGTGGAGCTTGTGATGTTAAAGTTGCTGACGATTCTAACGATGTTGACAGTACTGACTGTGTTGGTGAGGCTAAGGGTACTGCTGATGCTGTTGGTAAAACAAGTCTAGCTTGTACCTTACGCATCATTCTTGTCTGGGTTTGTACTCTTCCTTTTATCATTTCTGTCCACTCATCTGATTTATGGTTAAGGCAGAAATAGGTAATCTCTATGTCTTTAGAGATTACATAATCACCATAGAATGTTTCTCCGATGAAGTTATGAATCAATACTTCATCGTTTGTTGTTGTTGGTACTTCTTGGTATCTATGGTGCGTGTGATGTTGATATCCGAGGTACGGATGGTGATATTGAGGCGTGTGATGCGGATGTGATTGTTGGTGGTGGTAATGATCCTGTTGATGTTGATGATGGTGATAACATTGATGCTGGTGATGCTGCTGGTGCTTAGGGTATTGAGGCTTGCGATGTTGATGTTATTGACAGTACTGGTTATGCTGCTGATGCTGCTGATGGTGTTTGTAACCTTCGTACCGTAATCTCCAAATCCACTACCTGAGTGCGAAGCTCGTTGACTTCTTCTATTACACTGGGGTGATTGTCGGTTCGGACGAGTGGATAAATAAAATCTAGAATTTGATGTAGTATATAATCATGACGAGATACTCTGGAAATGAGAGAGAAAATGGTTTCTTGAACAGGTTCGCCGGTAAGTGCTTCAGGTTCATCGTCAAGAGGGCAATTTGGTGGATGGAAGGGATCACCTTCTTCTTGTCTCCAATGATTGAGGAGGCTACGAACCCATCCCCAATCCATCCAAAATAGATGATGACTGATTGGTTGATCCATTTCGGTCACACTGCTTTCGGAGCTTGAGTGGTATTCCATATCGGAATCCGAGGGACTTCAACTAGTGACAAGTTCCATTTCGTATGATTGAATAAAGGATTTTTCGATATGAAATGATTTTTCGGCTATCGGGTGGTATTCTAATTATATAGAATATCTACATATATAGAACAAAAGATCTCATAGATTACGGAGGGATTTACGGAATATGTCAGACAAAGTTTACAGTAACAGATACGCGTAGATATGAATGCAATGAATGCAGTAAGACGCGTTTAGACTTAAGATGATAAGCAGGTAATTTCCTACAGATGATAAGTAGATGATTTTCGACACAAAATGATAAGCAAAATTTTGACATGCAGACACGGTCGAAGTCCAGACTCACTAATGCAACCTAACGACTTATCAGCTAGACACACTAATGCAGACCTGGTTCGCTAAGACCACCGCTCTGATACCACATGAAACGACCCGACCCAATCCATAGGGATGAATACAATAACATATGAGTACATCGCGAGGCATTTGACCTCTATATGATACATTTTATAAACATTGCATTCTTTTGAAAAGATATACCATATATGAATATTTAAAATTCAATGTTTTCGACATCTGATGATTTCTACATATAGACAATCACCGTAAATAACAGTTTACAAGAATACTTCCGTTGACAATGCAGTCAAAATAAATACACGGTGATGATTTTATGAATGCAATGCTTCCTCGAATAAAACATGTATGACTCCATGCACATGGTTTCTCTAACATATATTCAAATAGCGGAAGACTTCTAGGAACCTGAGAATAAACATGCTTTAACCGTCAACATAAAGTTGGTGAGATATAGGTTTAATGCTAGCAGCGTTATAAATATAGACCACAAGATTTCATATACATAAACGTTTTAATAAAAATATTCTAATTGGTTGAGCACTTGATAACCATACTTAACATTTAATCTCACTACACTGTACCAAGTGTAGTCACCGAAACGAAGTACTGTGCAACCGTTGAATACTGGTCGTCCAGTCCGGTTGGGGTTGTCAGGCCCGATAGATCTATCAACAGGATTCGCGTTTACAATACCACCTGTAAATAGTAGTTACCAAGCTACAGGGAAGTATGCCAATAGTACAACTCAACGTAGAATATATTTTTTTTCACTTGTGTCCATAACGTAAATCATAAAATGCATGTATTCTCATCCCGAAATATTTAGAGTTTAAAAGTGGGACTATATACTCACTTTTGCCTTGAAGGTATTTAACTCGACTTGGTCTCCGATAGATATCACGAACCTACCCATATATATATATAATATATCAACATATTTTCTTTTCAAGTAATCGTTACATATATATATATATATATATATATATATATATATATATATATATATATATATATATATATATATATATATATATATATGTTGGGATTTAACAAGTTCATAATATACTTAAAACCATTTAAGAATCAAGAAAGCGGAAGCATGTAAATTACCATTTTGAAACTTGTTATACTTTAACCAATTAAAGTTAAATCCCAATTAGGATCAAGTTATGAAATATACTTACAAACTACAAGCAAGTAAAGAGTTTATACCTTCTCCAAGCTAGGTAGTAAGTGATGAAGATGATGATGTTGAATGGAGCTTCAAATGGATGAAACCTCAAGAGATTATACCCCAAACTTTGCACCAACACCCTAGCTTTTGGTTAGGATTTATTAGACACTTAAAATGAACTTGCAAAACTTGAAAATGAACTCCCTTTGAGCCTTGAAACCCCACGGCCAGCAGCTCCCCAAGAGAGCAGAATTTTTGCTTTGATGTGTTTATTTTGCAAGTGTAAGTCTCTAGGAGTCAAGATGCTTGCATGTATATGGAAAAGGGAATTGTCTTTGACCAAGAAGGAATCAAAGAGCATGCTTACTTCAACTCCCATGCCACTTCCTTAAGTTATAATATAAAATTGTCTTTATAAAACTTGGCATAATCTATAAGCTTGCAAAATTTATAAACTTGTTCTTTTATAAAATTAGATCTTATAAAATAACTTTTATAAACTTGCATTTTATAAATTATGCACACATCATATATAAAACCAATTATATAAAATTCCATATTATAAGTTATGTTTAATTTATTTTATAAAACCAATTTTATAAAATGTAACATAACTTTATTAATTATTTAACCTATAAATAATTAAATCCATATTATATAAATTATTCCATAATTTATATATACACATCAAGTAATATTTAAGAAAACCATTTTTCTTAAAGTTCAAGTGTCGCGTATTTAATCAACGATCCATTCGCTAAGATCAAATATGAATAAGGTGTTGGTAAGCTTGTTATTGGGTATGACCCGACTTGGATCAAAACATATTAGCCACATTAATTTAATATGTCTCTCGGGCATACGAAAAACCTTCAATCTCCCACTTGCACGAGAAACATAAGAAATTAATGCAAGTGATGGATACAGCCTAACACACCGTCCATCACCCCTAATATGTTATGACTTTGTGCCATTCAATAACATCATCCCTTTCGAGCTCCCTACTCGAACTGATATATGTAGGTGAATCTTTCATTATATCCTTTCATCCTAGATGTCATGTCAAATCCAAGAGATACAGAGTGACCACTCTCTTATAGATTTAACTTTATCAGGCCTTAGACATCTGACTCTCAACGAATAAGAGGGACAAATTCCATCTTGACTACATACGTCCTAGATATACACTTTGTAATATACCTGAGTTCTTCCTTATGTACTACCATGTTTCAGAATAGCGAAGGAAAGAATCAAGGCACAGTACTTGGTGAATATCCGAACCCAATATGTATCTCAGGTCAGAGGATACTATGATATTCGCCTTTACTCAAGATTACATGTGATCAACCACAAAGGCTCCATATAGTAAATCTTGAGAGCGGGTCTTCCAATATTTGTGTCCCACAAATATCTATGAACCTTGGTTGCAACCTTGCCCCACATTCACCATTTGAATGTTAACCAATCCAAGTTCATAATAGTCTAGACCTCACACTTGTTCCTACAAATGTGATCAACTACGGAATTTAGAATAATAGTTTATTCATGGATAAAATATGCAAAATTGGAACATGACTCATAATTAAATTAATACCATAATTATATTAATGAGTTTGAACTAATTCGTTCCGTTACAATACATAAAATAGATCAATTCCAATCACTAGAATATCGAAGCCCTAATGCACAAACATGTCCCTCATGTTTTGGTCCATGTAAAAGCTTCGTGAGTGGATCCGCAACATTTTGATCTGTGTGAACTTTGTGAATACATATCTTTCCCTTTTCAACCTCATCCCTGATGTAGTTGAATCTCCGCTCAATGTGACGAGTCTTTTGATGAGCACGAGGTTCCTTGATTTGAGCAATCGCACCCTCGTTGTCACAAAAGATCTCAAGAGGGTCCTGAATGGAAGGGACCACTCCTAAGTCGTCGATGAATTTCTTCATCCATGCAGCTTCCTGAGCTGCCAGTGAGGCGGCAATGTACTCCGACTCTGTAGTGGATAACGCAACAACCTCCTGTTTTGAACTCTTCCAAGAGACCGCACCACCATTTAACATGAAGACATAACCGGATTGTGACCGAGAGTCATCTCGATCAGTTTGGAAACTCGCGTCCACGTAACCTTTTACAGCGAGTTCCTCCTCACCAGACCCATATATTAGAAACATATCCTTAGTCCTCCTAAGGTATTTCAATATGCTTTTAACAGCAATCCAATGACTATTTCCTGGGTTATTCTGGTATCTACTTGTCAAGCTTAGAGTGCATGACACATCCGGTCTAGTACATATCATTGCATACATGATAGACCCAATAGCAGATGCGTATGGGACTTTCTTCATTCTCTCCTGTTAATCTTTCGTGGCAGGACACTGAGATGAACTAAGAACGGTTCCTTTTTGAATAGGTACCAAACCTCTCTTAGAGTTTTCCATCTTGAACCTTTTCAAGATTTTATCAATGTATGTACGTTGACTTAAACCTATCAATCTCTTGGATCTATTCCTATAGATCCCTATCCCCAATATGTATTGTGCATCTCCAAGATCCTTAATGGAGAAGCAACTCTTTAGCCAAGTTTTGACTCCTTGCATTGTGGTAATATCATTCCCAAATAATAATATATCATCCACATATAGTACAAGGAACATGATAGTGCTCCCACTAGCTTTCTTATATACACAAGCTTCATCACCATTTTTAATGAAGTCAAATTTCTCGGCTTCCTCATTAAAACGATGATTCCACATTCTAGATGCTTGTTTCAATCCGTAGATTGACTTCTTTAACTTGCATACACTTTTAGGATATTTTGGATCAACAAAACCTTCAGGCTGGACCATATAGACATCTTCCATAAGATATCCATTTAGGAAAGCGGTTTTGACATCCATTTGCCATATATCATAGTCGTAGTGAGCAGCAATGGCAAATAATATCCTAATAGACTTTAGCATTGCCACAGGCGAGAAAGTTTCATCATAATCAACCCCTTGAGTTTGAGTGAAACCTTTTGCAACAAGTCTAGCTTTATATGTATCCAAGTTTCCATGTATGTCGGTTTTCATTTTGAAAAGCCATTTGCAATCAACTAGCTTAGAGCTAGGAGGTTGCTCAACAAGTTCCCACACTTGGTTTTCATACATGGATTGCATCTCGGCGTTCATGGCTTCCTGCCATTTATCTTTATCAATCCTTGATAAAGCATCTTGGTAGTTTATTGGTTCATCCAAATCAACCGTATAGCAACCATCTATGAGAAACCCATATCTCTCAGGAGGATTGCTAATCCTAATAGATCTACGAATGTCTTGTGTATTTTGATCATCCATTTGATCACTATCAACATTTTCATGTTGAGTGCTAGAGTCAACCAATTGTGTATCATCTACTTGATCTTGAACCTCTTCAAGATCTATCTTCCTTTCACTATTTCCTTCCATTAGGAACTTAGTTTCAAGGAATTCCGCCTTCCGAGCAACAAATACATTCTGCTCGGATGGATCATAGAAATAGTATCCCATATCATCCTTGGGATATCCTATGAAGATACACTTCGTGGATCGAGCATTCAACTTATTAGGGACGTAACGCTTAGGATAAGCTTCACATCCCCATACCTTTAAGTATGATAGAGATGGAGGTTTACCAAACCACATCTCGTGAGGAGTTCGTTCCACTTTCTTGGTTGGGGCCATATTTAAAATACGAGCCGCGGAGCTTAGAAAATAACCTCAAAATGATAGAGGCAACGAGCTTCTTGCCATCATAGATCGAACCATATCCATTAGGGTTCGGTTCCTCCTTTCAGAAACTCCATTAAGTTGGGGTGTTCTGGGTGGAGTAAGTTGTGAGATAATCCCACAACTCCTAAGATGATCTTGGAAGGCATCGCTTAGGTATTCACCTCCTCTATCGGTACGAAGTACCTTAATTGTCCTATTGAGTTGATTTTGTACTTCGTTTTGATATTCTTTAAATGCTTCAAACGTTTCGTCCTTGTGTCTTAATAAGTAGACATATCCGAAACGACTAAAGTCATCAATGAAAGTAACAAAGTATCTTTCACCATTCCTAGTCATGGGTTTAAAGGGTCCACATACAACCGAATGTATTAATCCCAATAAATCTTTAGCCCTTTCATAAGTTCCTTTGAAAGGTGCTTTAGTCATCTTGCCTTGTAAACAAGATTCACATACATCAAACGAATCCATTTCATTTGATTTCAAAAGTCCATTCCTTTGAAGTGTATGCATTCGGTTCTTGTTTATGTGACCAAGGCGACAATGCCATAAATAGGAATCACTCAAATCCCTTTTGAGTTTCTTGGTGCTAGTGTGGTATATAGAGCTCGATGATGTGTCATCATGAACCAATTCATAAATTCCATTTGAAGGCGAAGCCTCGAAATAGAATACATTATCTTTAGAAACATGAATATCATCATCAATAAAATTAACAACGTAACCACATTGTTTTAAGCGAGAAATAGAAATAATGTTTCGACATAAATCCGGTGCATACAAAACATTTTCTAAAATAAGCTCCAATCCACTTGGAAGCTTCAAAACAAATTCTCCTTGAGCTTTAACATGCACCTTTGCACCATTGCCCATATAGAGATTTGATGTTCCCGCCATACGATCACTTCTTTTGAACCCCTGCAAAGAATTGCAAATATGAGTTCCACATCCCGTGTCTAATACCCATGTATTAGAAGAAGTAATACTAAGCTCTATATATACCATATATATATTACCTGAGGTTTGCCGTGCATCCCTCTTGTCCTTCAACTCCTTAAGATAGACCGGACAGTTTCGTTTCCAATGACCCATCTCACCGCAACCGAAACATGGGTCTTCCTTGGGGTTTGCCTTCTCGGCTACCTTTTGCCTTTTAGCTTTGTTGATGGTTGGGGTAACCATCTTCCCCTTCCCTTTGCCTTGATGGGCAGGTCCTTTTCTCTTAGCCACCTTTGGCTTAGAGGTGTTACCTTTAGATCCACCTTGATCGATTGCTAACACGGGTAAAGCCCTTTTACCCATGCTAGTTTCCGCCGTTCTAAGCACACCGTGAAGCTCACCTATGCTCTTATCCATCCCATTCATATTGTAATTAATTACAAATTGATCAAACCTTTTTGATAGGGAGTTAAGGATAAGATCGGTGGCTAACTCATTAGATATGTTTAGGTTAAGACGGTTAGCACGATCGATAAGGCTTTTCATCTTGAGTACATAAGATGAAACCGATTGGGTATCGTCCATACGACAAGCATGTAGCGCTCGAACCGTTTCGAAGCGTTCGACACGCGCTTGTTGAAGGAACATCTCCTTCAATTGCGTTATCATGTCGTATGCACTATGATGTTCGAAATCCTTTTGGAGTTCGGGTATCATAGTCCCAAGCATTAAGCATGAGACTTGAAGGGAGTGATGGCAATACTTATCGTAAGAGGCCATTGCCTCCACATCATTCTCATCCGGTTGATCGGGAATGGGGTCCTCAAGCACATACATTTTATCCTCTTGTTTGAGGACAATTCGAAGATTGCGGAACCAATCCATAAAGTTTGTATGGTTGAGTTTGTCTTTCTCTAAGAGAGACCTTAATGATAGGTGGTTTAGGTTAAGTGGTGCGTTAGGAATGTTGTTGTTATTGGCGGCCATCTACAAAATTAACAAAGTTCGTTTAAGTATCGATTTTAATTTAACATTCAATACCCTTTAAATCAAATTGAATTATTAAATTCTAGAATCCAGCGGTAAACCAAATTTCGGTTAGGTGACCTTTATCCCGCAATTTGATTTAGCTAGGTAGTCAATAAATGACAATTGCAATCCATTTGCAACTTCTAGAGTATGGGATCATGCAATCCTTTTGCATGGCATATTTATCCCATCAACGCCTATTTGTTCTTCATGCTTCGGTGACCCTAAGTTCATGATTCCCAAATCAAGTCGTCCTACTTGTATAGACTTGTAAATTTAACATACATGTGGTTAGGTGACCTTTATCCCACAAGCATGCGAAATTTACCTTAATCACATTAGTTTGCTCATAATGGTTAGGTGACCTTTATCCCATCATGAGTTCCCTAATACTTTTAAGTGTCACACAATAGGATGGCGTTTAACTTGTTTACCTTGTTAATGAAAGGGATTTTGAGTTTTTGTTAATTCTAGTTTGAGAAAACTTTTATACCATACACCAACATGCATTTAGTGCATGGTACTTATGAAAAACCATTTTCATGTCTTGTAATTAAGCCAATTACTTAATATAAACCATTTTATATGTATGATCCTTATCATGTCCTTAATAACCGTTTATTAATGTCCTTTTAGCCGTTTTTAATTTAACCATTTAAATTGACATTTTGCATGTCGTTAATAATGTCAATTTTAACCAATTTAAATTGCCATTTTAGTTTGTTGTTAACTTGTGTGATTAACTTGTAGCATACAAACATACAATCCACATAATCATACAAAACAACCACGCATGCAAAATCATATGTTCACAATCAAGCCAATTTTGGTAGACATTTGTTTAGCCGAAAACAAATGCCACCGGTTAAGGGTAATAACACAAAGTAGAAGATTTTAAAATCTCCCACTTAATCTTGCATCCAAATGCTTCTTCTTGTGTTCTTCAAGTCTTCATCATCTTCATCATTTTACAAAATATATCCTAATACATTTTGTCTAGAAAATGAAATACAACCTAATCTATTTTACATGCCAAATATAAAATAAATTACATAACCAAAATAATAAATATTACAACCAAATGAATAATTATTACATGCCTTTTGAATGAATGATAATACATACCAAATGAATCATAAATCAACCAAACACACATGCATGCAACACAAGGTCAAGGCTAAGATTGTGAACATTACATACAACCAAAATTAGACCAAATGGAAGAACCCAAAAACCCATTTTGGGTCTCCTTAAATTCGGCCTAAATACCAAACCCACCCAAACCCTTAAATTTTTGCATTTTACTTGCATGCATGTTCATAAAATGCAAAATATAGTGGGTTTAACATATCATCTCGAAGCATATTTCATCAACTTCGGCTCTAGATACCATTGTTGGGATTTAACAAGTTCATAATATACTTAAAACCATTTAAGAATCAAGAAAGCGGAAGCATGTAAATTACCATTTTGAAACTTGTTATACTTTAACCAATTAAAGTTAAATCCCAATTAGGATCAAGTTATGAAATATACTTACAAACTACAAGCAAGTAAAGAGTTTATACCTTCTCCAAGCTAGGTAGTAAGTGATGAAGATGATGATGTTGAATGGAGCTTCAAATGGATGAAACCTCAAGAGATTATACCCCAAACTTGGCACCAACACCCTAGCTTTTGGTTAGGATTTATTAGACACTTAAAATGAACTTGCAAAACTTGAAAATGAACTCCCTTTGAGCCTTGAAACCCCACGGCCAGCAGCTCCCCAAGAGAGCAGAATTTTTGCTTTGATGTGTTTATTTTGCAAGTGTAAGTCTCTAGGAGTCAAGATGCTTGCATGTATATGGAAAAGGGAATTGTCTTTGACCAAGAAGGAATCAAAGAGCATGCTTACTTCAACTCCCATGCCACTTCCTTAAGTTATAATATAAAATAGTCTTTATAAAACTTGGCATAATCTGTAAGCTTGCAAAATTTATAAACTTGTTCTTTTATAAAATTAGATCTTATAAAATAACTTTTATAAACTTGCATTTTATAAATTATGCACACATCATATATAAAACCAATTATATAAAATTCCATATTATAAGTTATGTTTACTTTATTTTATAAAACCAATTTTATAAAATGTAACATAACTTTATTAATTATTTAACCTATAAATAATTAAATCCATATTATATAAATTATTCCATAATTTATATATACACATCAAGTAATATTTAAGAAAACCATTTTTCTTAAAGTTCAAGTGTCGCGTATTTAATCAACGATCCATTCGCTAAGATCAAATATGAATAAGGTGTTGGTAAGCTTGTTATTGGGTATGACCCGACTTGGATCAAAACATATTAGCCACATTAATTTAATATGTCTCTCGGGCATACGAAAAACCTTCAATATATATATATATATATATATATATATATACTTATATACTTATAATACTTTTAATATTTTCTTAGTCCGTATTTAGCAGTCCGATGTTAGTGGTCCACAATTAGTTGCTCAATAAAATAAATAAAGACCCCATCATATTCGTATTAATCAAAATTAATCTCGACCCATGGTACCATGTTGTCAAATGACGTGGTGCGTACATAAAGTACCGTGTTGTCAAATGACGTGTTGCGTACAATCATGAGGACTTATGATTAATCTTCTCGTGTTGTTTACGGGTGGTCCTGAAATATATAAAATCAAATCATAAGTAATTATATATAAAATATCATATTAATTAGAAAAGATATGATTAATTTACTTTATCTCCAAATATTTTCGCAGCTAAACTAGCTTCGGATACCCAATCTTGTTTTAGTCGTAGTTTCTTCATTACAACTCCGTTTTTGTTGGTTCAACTTGCCACTTCCTTGGATCGAGTCAAATTTTAAGAATATGAACTGAAAATACCTTAGTTTGTATTCAAAATCACAGGTTATAGGTCAAACTTTGGTAAAACTTATGAAAGTGATCATTTTCCATCATAAAAACAACATTTAATGATCATTTTTCTAAAAATACTTACACTTTGAGTTAAACCATGAAATTTTTATGTGTTAACATATTCATAAGAAATATCATTTTTCCAGAACATGAACTTCCAATTCAAAGTTCAAGATGGTTTTTAATTATCCAACCCAAAACAGCCCACGGTTGAACTCCGACGATGTAGATTCAGTTTTTAAGGTGTTCTTTGTAAAACCAAGTTATATCTTGTTAAGTTAGCATATCATTATGATATATTACAGGTGTTGAAGTGTTTTAAAAGTTAAGTTAGAAGGATCTATTTAGTTTGCAAACAAGTTTGAAATCATTCAAACTATGTTCTTGTTGTTAAAATTTTACAACATAAAATAAGATAGCTATATAATTATGAATCGAACAAGATTATGAACAAGGTTACTACCTCAAGTTACTTGGACAAAGTTACTGTAAGAGATAAGAAAAAATCTTGGAATCAAAGAGTGGTGGAGTTAGATCAAAAGGTTGGAAGTATACTTCTTCAAATGGGTGGTTATTTTGATATGTTCTTGAAAGAGTTTTCTTATGGTGTTTAAGGCTTGTAATTGAAGCTAAATGATGGGGAAAATGCTTGGAGATGATCAAGTATGAAGTTAGGAGTATTTTGAGAGAGAAATGTGGGTGTAGGTATGAGAAAATGGAGTGAAGAAATGGTGTTCATTCATAAAAATGTTTTTAGTTTATAAAGAAAGAAAAGGATTCCTAATTTTGTTTTCTTACTAATAATTCATGCTACTTGACAAATCCTAGTTACCTCATATCTAGGGCAGTAATAATGTTGATTAGGATGTTGATTTGATGTGTATATACCAATAGTAAATACATATAGAAGCTGGGTATGATACGGGTACATATACCCTAGATATACGTATAGAAATCTTGAGGAAACGGAATGAGAATTCAAATATAGCTATCTTTTGTGAATATACTTATATTGTTTTATGTATTTAAATCCTTAAAAAGTGATTAAATACATTATATATACGATACATGTATAAGCATTATAGGTTATAAGTATATATATCAAAGAATGTTATGTATAGTTATCGTTTTAAAAACTTAAGTTAGTAGTTTCAAAATATACTTATAATTCATTGTCATTAGTACACAATGAGATGTTAAACGATCCTTAGATCATGTTAAATATATATAAATACATATATATACACAAACATATAATTTTCGTATGTTATATAGTTCGTGATATCATCGGTCAAATTGGACGGTCAAACGTTGTGTAAAACTCTTTTCAAAAACACAAGTCTCAACAATTTAGATTGCTTATCATGTTGGTAAGGTTTAATTTATGTAAATATTAATCTCATAAGTATAAAACGATTGGAAAAATCTGGGTCGTTACAAGTATGATATTCGTTCTACGTATCGTTCTACCTCATTTATCTTCGTTCGATATGGCGAATATGTAATCTCTAAAGTTTTAGAGATTATTTATTCTAGTTCCAAGCAAAAAGCAAATGAGTTTAATATCATATTAACTCATTAAATCCATGAATACATCTGAAGAAAATATATATGTATATATGTTTTCATAAAGATTGTAATTAAAAATTCTCTTGTACAAACTGTTAATGGTGAAAATATTTTAACGGGTAGGTAATACTCGAGGAATATTTAAATTTCACATTAATAAGTTACATTGTACGTTCTTCGAATCTGTTTCAACAGTCATATACTATCCTACTTACATCCAACGATATACAAATCCGTTCACCACAGAATAACCATATTCATCCAATTTCATATTAGGATTTTGATTTATCAGAATCCAACAAGTGGCATAATTGTGACAACCCGGAAATTTCCAACCAAATTTAAACTTTATCTTTATATTATTCCGACACGATAAGCAAAGTTTGTTAAGTTAAATCTCAAGAATTTTAAATTGTGTTCATACATTCATTATAACCTCGACCAAATTCCGACGATTCACGAACCGTTATATATAAATAAATATGTATATATATGTATATATATATATTATAACTTGAGAATATTAATAAAGTATTAAACGTATAATACTTTACATGAACGTATTTGTTTCAATATGTTTATCGATGGAATTAGAAGATAATATCAAATGATTGATTTATCAGATACATTATGATATGATTACGGGTCTATGTTATGAGGTCCACTATGATTTAAGAAATCTATTCTTTTTGACAACATTCGGAAAATGGTAAAGTGATTTATAAGTAAGAACGTGAAGTGTAAATAACTTAGATGTTGGATATCGACAAGTTAAGTAACTCAACATTTTTTATTAAGATGATTTCATACGTTTATTTAACCTTTGAACTTTATCCCATGCTTCACCAACAAACTGTAATTTAAAAACTTGAAACCTATTATGAATATATATGATTCTACTTTTCTAAAACATTTTATGATATAACGATTTCCATTATTTTAACCTTTAAACAAAATGATTCTTAAAAATATATTTGGTTTTGGAAAACAAAATTATTATATTTATTTGATTTAGTTTTAAACGTACAAAAACGTTTTCAGTTTAAAAAGAACTTTATTATTAAAACGTATATAACTTTTATAAATTTCTAGAACCATTTTTGACAACTCATTACTTAACCAGTATGATAAAGATAACGATATTTATATTTTATTTTATTAAATATATATAACGATTTAAATTAATATTATATATATTTATACGCGTATTATACGTATATAGTTTTATACTTTTACTATACTTAAACTTTACCTTTACTTTATTTTTACTTTACTTTAACTTTAATAATTCACTTTAATAATTCATACTTTAATAATTCACTTTAATAATTCATACTTTAATAATTCACTTTAATAATTCATACTTTAATAATTCACTTTAATAATTCATACTTTAATAATTCACTTTAATAATTCATGCTTTAATAATTTACTTTAATAATTCAAAAATCTATTATAAATAGAATTCAATAGGTTTCATTATTTCATAGAAACTTGAAAATATTTTTCTCTAAACTCTCTCAATCGATTTACATACATATATTTACTCCGTATTATTTCAAGATATTATTAGTATACATAAAATATTACGTCAGAGTGCTGTCCGAGTGATTTTGAAATTATTTTTCGAGTGGGATTGGATTAAGGAAATTATGGGTTATAGCTATGGAGGTGATTGGGTATGGTTCATGGGTATGCTCGTGAGGTTAATATAGTGTTTATCATCTCCGTTGCGTCTACGAACCTTTCCTGCAATATTGAATCTCAATATTGATACGTGAGTACTCATAATTTAACTTTTACATACTAATAGTGTATCCTTGACTAGTGCTCGAGTATATAGGATTATGCATATTTGTACTTTTGATATTGCCTTTAGTTAGGTTATGTTGAATCCTGAATTAGTTATATATGCGACTGAGATAAGGTATAAGATATGCATGTCGTTGGAAAGCTAGCGAAAAATTAAGAACTTATCATTTAGATATCGAATGATTTCGATGAACGGATTTGAAGTTATAGTCCATCGAATTTTTGTATTATTATTAAAAATGATTATTATTATCGTCGTTATTATCGTCATTCTAGTTTTATCATATTATTATTATTATCTTTATCAATAAAAGGATTTATCATTAAAAAAATTGTTATTTTTTTTATTATTACTATCGTTATTATCGTTAAAGTTATAATTAGTATTATTATTATTATCTAATTATTATTATTATTATTGGTATTATTATTATTATTATCTTTATTAATATATATATCATTATTTAAAAATGGTTATTGTTATTGTTAATATTATTATTACTATATTATCATTAAGATAATTATTAGTATTATCGTTAATAATGTTATAGTAACTATCATTATTAATATTAGTGTAATTAAAACAAATATTTGTAACACCTAATTATTTTGATTACTATTATTATCATTATTACGAACACGATATAAAAGACGATTAAAAGCAATTAAACGAAACGATTAGGAAATAATGGGTAAGAGTATCATGATGAAATTAAAATATTATAAGATATTAATTTAGATAAAATTACCGTTCTTATTATTTTTATCATTACTATTATTATTAAAATTATCGTTAGTATTAAAACTATCATTTTAACAAAAATTATCATTTTAATAGAAATGTCATTGTTACTCTAAAATATCATTATTATTATTATTATTTTAAATAGAATTATTATTTTAAAGATAATATTAAAAATTATCATAAATATTAAAGTTATCATAATTAGAATTATCGTTTATCATAATGTCATCTTAGTAATTACAAATATTGATATTTTTATAATAATAATTATTATTACAAAATAATACAACTTTTACTTACTATCATTATAGATATTATTTTATCAAATAAATATTTGATACAAACATATTTTACTACGTGTAATAACTTACTTTAATAATACCTATCATATTATCTTTATAATATTAAATGAACCCTATAAATTTTATTACTTAATATATATAAAAGTATATTTTATTATATAAATATAATATAAAATTTTATTTATTAATAAATAAATTATATTATTTACTCTAATAAATCTTTTAAAAAATATTTAAAAATATAAAACGACGATATTTAAACTATATATTAATCATGTATAGATTTTTGGAAATTATTTTGAGTCAAATTTACTTTTGTTGACTTTTGCATATTAGTCTCGAGCATTAGGATTGTGGTACACTATGACTTGACCTAATTTGTTAGACAAATATTGACCAACACATAAATATATATAATTAATTTAGGTTCGTGAATCCGAGGCCAACCTTGCACTTGTTCAATGACGTTATATGTATTTTTACTACGAAATACAGTATGGTGAGTTTCATTTGCCTTTTTACCCTTTATATTTTTGGGACTGAGAATACATGCGCTTTTATAAATGTTTGACAAAATAGACACAAGTAATTGAAACTACATTCTATGGTTGAATTATCGAAATCGAATATGCCCCTTTTTATTAAAGTCTGGTAATCTAAGAATTAGGGAACAGACACCCTAATTGACGCGAATCCTAAAGATAGATCTATTGGGCCTAACAAACCCCATCCAAAGTACCGGATGCTTTAGTACTTCGAAATTATATCATGTCCGAAGGAGGATCCCGGAATGATAGGGGATATTCTTATATGTATCTAGTTAATGTCGGTTACCAGGTGTTCACCATATGAATGATTATTTTTTGTCTCTATGCATGGGACGTATATTTATGAGAACTGAAAATGAAATTCTTGTGGTCTATTAAAATGATGGAAATAAATGATTATGATAAACTAATGAACTCACCAACCTTTTGGTTGACACTTTAAAGCATGTTTATTCTCAGGTGTTAAAGAAATCTTCCGCTGTGCATTTGCTCATTTTAAAGATATTACTTGGAGTCTTTCATAGCATATTTCGAAGAACGTTGCATTCGAGTCATTGAGTTCATCAAAGATTATTATTAAATCAATTTATAGTTGGATAGTGGATATTATGAAATGGTATGCATGCCTGTCAATTTTTGATGTAAAGAAAGATAGTCTTTTAAAAACGAATGCAATATTTGTAAAATGTATCATATAGAGGTCAAATACCTCGCAATGTAATCAACTATTGTGAATCGTTTATAATGTATATGAACGGGTTCTTTCAGTTGGTATCAGAGCGGTGGTCTTAACGAACCAGGTCTGCATTAGTGTGTCTAACTGATAAGTCGTTAGGATGCATTAGTGAGTCTGGACTTCGACCGTGTCTGCATGTCAAAAGTTTTGCTTATCATTTCTAGTCGGAAATCATCTGCTTATCATCCATAGGAAATTACCTGCTTATCATTATTAGTCTAGACACGTCTTGCTACATTAATTGCATGAGTAGTGTATAGAAAAAATTCATATCTTAGCGTATCTGCTAAATCATATCTTATCGTATCTGTTACTTTAAACTTTGCCTGACATATCCCGCAAATTCCTCCGTAATCTATGAAATCTTTTGATCTCTATATATAGATATTCTATGTAAATAGAATACCACCCGATAGCCGAAAAATCATTTTATACCAAAAATCCTTTATCCAATCGTACGAAATGGAATTTGTCATCAGTTCAAGTCACTCGGATTCCAAAATGGAATCTCACTCAAGCTCCGAAAGCAGTGTGACCGGAATGGATCAACCAATTAGTCATCACCTATTCTGGATGAATTGGGGATAGGTTCGTAGCCTCTTCAATCATTGGAAACAAGAAGAAGGCGATCCTTTCCATCCACCACATTGCCCTCTTGGCGAAGAACCTGAAGCACTTACCGGCGAACCTGTTCGAGACACCATTTTCTCTCTCATTTCCAGGGTATCTCGTCACGATTATATACTACATCAAATTCTAGATTTTATTTATCCGCTCGTTCCGACCGACAATCATCCTGGAATAATAGAAGAAGTCAACGAACTTCGCGCTCGGGTAGTGGCTTTGGAGAATATGGTGCAGAGATTACAAACACCAGCACCAGCAACATAACCAGTACCACCATCATCAACGCCAACAGTACCATTACCACCTCAAACCACAACCGCGTTGTAAACCTCAACTTCACAATCTGTCCCACTAGTATCAACGTCATACGCACCATAGATACCAAGGTGTACCAACAACAATAACTGACGAAGTATTAATTCATAACTTCATTGGAGAAACATTCTGCGGCGATTATATAATCTCTAAAGTCTTAAAGATTATCTAATCTAGCCCTAACCATAAATCAGTTAAGCGAACCAAAATGATAGAAGGAAGAGTAGAAACCCTGACAAAAATGGTGTGTGATTAACAAGTTAAACTTGTTTTACCAACAGCATCAATAGTACCGTCAACGTCACCAGCATCGTCAGTACAGTCAACATCAGAATCAACAACACCTATAATATCACAAACTCCGTCAGTTCAAGAATCACTGTGGACATCATTACGAATCAATAACGTGTATATTGTATCAACAAGTTATGAAGAATTAACTCATTCCCTCTGAAGAAATTATATATATATTATATATATATATATTTTGAAATAAAAAAATAAATCTTTCCGTGCTAAGCTATTGTGTGTGAATCTTAACTACTCGATTAATTCATATTACAAATATGCAATAATGTACGTCCCTCGCCCGTGACTTAACCATCGTTAACTACAATCTCTGTCTCAATTCAACAAATTCCAATTCCTAATAAATCAAGTATATATTTGATTTTATACTTCATCATTGATGTAACCGAAACTTTTCAGATAACATCATTCGTACTTTGCGAAGTTCACAAGAATTTAACGAAAACCAATATCACATCTCAACAAATAACGAAGTATTGATTCATAATTTCAATATTATTGAAGAAATACTTATGTAACCTCTAAAGCCTTTAAGGAATTATTCAATTCTAGTTCCAACCGTAAATCGAATGAGTTTAATTTAGTATTAACTCATTAAAATCTATGTTACATCTGAGGAGAATATATACATATATATTTTCATAAAGACTGTAATAAAATTCTTATGTACAAAATATTAATTGTGAAAATTTTTTAACGGGTAGGTAATACCCGAGAGATATATATAAATTCACAATTAATATGTTACATTCTTCGAATCAGATTAAGCAAATTATCAATTATACTTCCTACTTTCACAATAATATACATTCTTTCATAGAAATCAAAACAACCATACTCATTCAAACCCAATTACATATTCTGATTTTAAAATCTCAGAATTCAATTCGAGATATAACCGGTACCATCACTTTTAGATTCCTACATCTTTCAAAGCTATACTTTGACTTCAAAAGTATGTTAGGACATCAAATGTATACAAACAATTACAATCTGTGTTCAAACCCTTCGAAAATCTCTGAAGACACTTCAAATAATGAGCAATCGAGATGATGATCCAACCACATATTACCCACAGTTATGTACTTAAAAAGCTCTCGAAACCAAAGTCATAATTCAACACATATCTGTGTCAGATCTTTTGGCATTTATTAGCAAAAATAACCTTGCAATTCCTTTGCAAAGTAGCAAATTATATCACAGCTCCAGCAAGACAACTTCGATTTTTCATTCGGAGTAGCCTTATCATAATTTTGATTTATGTGATTACCCTTTTGTTACCGGAGAATCTTTCATATTCCACCACATTAGCAATAAACTTACCAACAACTTCACTGATCTTGGACATTCCGAAGAATCTTTATATTTATCGAAACCTCATCATTTACTCATCTGCCTCTTGTAACGAGAATTGCCATACGAATCATTGGGAATTAGCAATCAGTATTTTGAAATCTCACAGCATGTTGACGCCAACAGTTATATATAACGTCTATTTCCAAGGCTTACATACTTCGAATGTGAAGTTTCTGAAAAACACTCTGAACCGCGAACTAGTTCTCGAAATGCTGATGAAGCAACAAAAACTGTAAGCGACCTTAGCAGTAAAAAGTTTGATGATAAAGATTAGTGTATTAACAAAGCTCAGAAATAGAGAAGTTTTGGAACTGGAAAACGGATTGAGCAAAGTATGAAGGAGGCTATGGACAAATTACAAAGACTGAACCTGCCTTCAAAGAATCCAAATGATACAGTGTCTGCTGAAGTCATTAACGAATACCTTGCTCCTGACACTAAACCCTTACAGACAATATTCTTCATCATCCTCTGATATTAGAAATTCTAAGATATCATCGTATCTTTCATTATAAATATCCTCCATATTTCTGAAGATATTTCCATAACTATTCTTATCTGGAATCATTTATCTCTTTGCGCTATCTGTATTACATCAAAAAGGAAACTGTTTAGTTCCTATACTCTGTAAACCTTTGAGTTTAAAATATGAATGTTTTTGAAGTAGTGTTGGAAACTGAAGCATGAGTTAGTATAATATAATGACACTTGATCAACGTGATTATATTACAGTAATTCATGCTGAGTTTCTAAATGGAACGTGATGATTCACAGATCATAACATCGTCATGTGCCATGTTATACGACTCTTGTATTCTATTTAACCTCTAAAATATCAAGAAAATATTTCTTGATGATTCGGCCTTTTCCAAGGTATTCTAGTAATTTGACAAGTCAAGATCATGCCATCACAATTTCCTTCCTAGAACATTAACAATGTTCATTCCGAAATTCATATCTGTGGATTCTGGACCATTACAAGCGGTGCTTAATCGCAAGAAGAAGAAACGAAAGGACAAAACTCCGAAATAGAAATTGGGGTATAAATTGCAGCAAATAAAAGAGAGCATTAACTGTGGATGACAATGATTATAGAAGATAGAAACAGAGACTTTGAAATATAAGGGAAGATATAAAGCCCAACGACAAACCAAAAATTATAAACCATATATATCGAAGCATATAGCAATATAAAGACACGGGAGAACTAGAAACACTATAAACCCAAGAGTATAGTAGAAGTAAATAGATTCTTCCGGCAGTAGATGAAAAAGAAGAATGACCGATATGAAAGTTATAAGTATATCGAGAATCAGAACTGGATGGAGCATATTGATGAACACTTTAAAATATGAGTTGAGGGGGAAAGAATAGAAGGTGATGAAACATGACTAGGAACTTAGAAATCAACAGATTTAACTCACACAATGACGGAATACGTGAATCAAACCCTCCAGTAAATAGGCTAAGCTTTTTGGGATTAATTTAGTCATACCATAACTAAATCAAGTGTGATTAGATCAACAACTAGAGCTATTATTCACCACCTGGGTGATTTGGGTTGAGAGAGAATCGGAGGAACTCACCAGATCTGAGTGTGTGTAACAAATGAGAGGCTTAACCTAAAATGATGAACATAAGACTTTATATACCCCTGCTGTTGACTCACCCATACGATTCATCCATCACACATACGAGTTAGCTTCATCAGCCGTACGGGTGATCAGTCACTCGTGTCTTCTCATTTAGGTTGTAATTGTGACTTAGCTCAGTATCAACCGTGCGTATGAGCCTATCAGCCGTATGAGTGAGGCTTCACTCGGACGTCTGACTAAGTCTAACATAGTCAAACATCTAAATCTCGTTCCTGTAGTTGCTGTAACCACATACAAACACGAATAGGATAATAACGAACGATCATGGTGGCCTGTAAACTGTTGTACCTACAATGGACGTGGGTAGATGTCTAGGGACTTGCATAAAATGCATCAACAGAAGGTGTGAGTTGTAAGAAAACGAAGGAGGTGAATTTATAAGAAAATCTCTGACAGAACAATTAAAATGGACTATCGCATTTAAAGCGGATCCAAATTCCTTTTGTTACCGGAGAATCAAATCTTATTACAAAGATTTTCTTCAAATCCCTTGAAATCTGGAAATTAATCATATCTACGTCAAATGATAAGATGAATCTACACTTACTCATTTCACTCTTCTATGTTAGCTTCATTCGTACTCTTCATATAAATGGATTGTTTATCCAAATTATTCGCTGATGATAAAACTCTAATTTTCAGCCTGTATGCATCATGAAAACACTCTTATTATCATTCACGACCTTTCCACTCAAATTTCGGGACGAAATTTCTTTAACGGGTAGGTACTGTGACAACCCGGAAATTTCTAACCAAATTTAAACTTTATCTTTATATTATTCCGACACGATAAGCAAAGTTTGTTAAGTTAAATCTCAAGAATTTTAAATTGTGTTCATACATTCATTATAACCTCGACCAAATTCCGACGATTCACGAACCGTTATATATAAATAAATATGTATATATATGTATATATATATATTATAACTTGAGAATATTAATAAAGTATTAAACGTATAATACTTTACATGAACGTATTTGTTTCAATATGTTTATCGATGGAATTAGAAGATAATATCAAATGATTGATTTATCAGATACATTATGATATGATTACGGGTCTATGTTATGAGGTCCACTGTGATTTAAGAAATCTATTCTTTTTGACAACATTCAGAAAATGGTAAAGTGATTTATAAGTAAGAACGTGAAGTGTAAATAACTTAGATGTTGGATATCGACAAGTTAAGTAACTCGACATTTTTTATTAAGATGATTTCATACGTTTATTTAACCTTTGAACTTTATCCCATGCTTCACCAACAAACTGTAATTTAAAAACTTGAAACCTATTATGAATATATATGATTCTACTTTTCTAAAACATTTTATGATATAACGATTTCCATTATTTTAACCTTTAAACAAAATGATTCTTAAAAATATATTTGGTTTTGGAAAACAAAATTATTATATTTATTTGATTTAGTTTTAAACGTACAAAAACGTTTTCAGTTTAAAAAGAACTTTATTATTAAAACGTATATAACTTTTATAAATTTCTAGAACCATTTTTGACAACTCATTACTTAACCAGTATGATAAAGATAACGATATTTATATTTTATTTTATTAAATATATATAACGATTTAAATTAATATTATATATATTTATACGCGTATTATACGTACATAGTTTTATACTTTTACTATACTTAAACTTTACCTTTACTTTATTTTTACTTTACTTTAACTTTAATAATTCACTTTAATAATTCATACTTTAATAATTCACTTTAATAATTCATACTTTAATAATTCACTTTAATAATTCATACTTTAATAATTCACTTTAATAATTCATACTTTAATAATTCACTTTAATAATTAATGCTTTAATAATTCACTTTAATAATTCAAAAATCTATTATAAATAGAATTCAATAGGTTTCATTATTTCATAGAAACTTGAAAATATTTTTCTCTAAACTCTCTCAATCGATTTACATACATATATTTACTCCGTATTATTTCAAGATATTATTAGTATACATAAAATATTACGTCAGAGTGCTGTCCGAGTGATTTTGAAATTATTTTTCGAGTGGGATTGGATTAAGGAAATTATGGGTTATAGCTATGGAGGTGATTGGGTATGGTTCATGGGTATGCTCGTGAGGTTAATATAGTGTTTATCATCTCCGTTGCGTCTACGTACCTTTCCTGCAATATTGAATCTCAATATTGATACGTGAGTACTCATAATTTAACTTTTACATACTAATAGTGTATCCTTGACTAGTGCTCGAGTATATAGGATTATGCATATTTGTACTTTTGATATTGCCTTTAGTTAGGTTATGTTGAATCCTGAATTAGTTATATATGCGACTGAGATAAGGTATAAGATATGCATGTCGTTGGAAAGCTAGCGAAAAATTAAGAACTTATCATTTAGATATCGAATGATTTCGATGAACGGATTTGAAGTTATAGTCCATCAAATTTTTGTATTATTATTAAAAATGATTATTATTATCGTCGTTATTATCGTCGTTCTAGTTTTATCTTATTATTATTATTATTATCTTTATCAATAAAAGGATTTATCATTAAAAAAATTGTTATTTTTTTTATTATTACTATCGTTATTATCGTTAAAGTTATAATTAGTATTATTATTATTATCTAATTATTATTATTATTATTGGTATTATTATTATTATTATCTTTATTAATATATATATCATTATTTAAAAATGGTTATTGTTAATATTATTATTACTATATTATCATTAAGATAATTATTAGTATTATCGTTAATAATGTTATAGTAACTATCATTATTAATATTAGTGTAATTAAAACAAATATTTGTAACACCTAATTATTTTGATTACTATTATTATCATTATTACGAACACGATATAAAAGACGATTAAAAGCAATTAAACGAAACGATTAGGAAATAATGGGTAAGAGTATCATGATGAAATTAAAATATTATAAGATATTAATTTAGATAAAATTACCGTTCTTATTATTTTTATCATTACTATTATTATTAAAATTATCGTTAGTATTAAAACTATCATTTTAACAAAAATTATCATTTTAATAGAAATGTCATTGTTACTCTAAAATATCATTATTATTATTATTATTTTAAATAGAATTATTATTTTAAAGATAATATTAAAAATTATCATAAATATTAAAGTTATCATAATTAGAATTATCGTTTATCATAATGTCATCTTAGTAATTACAAATATTGATATTTTTATAATAATAATTATTATTACAAAATAATACAACTTTTACTTACTATCATTATAGATATTATTTTATCAAATAAATATTTGATACAAACATATTTTACTACGTGTAATAACTTACTTTAATAATACCTATCATATTATCTTTATAATATTAAATGAACCCTATAAATTTTATTACTTAATATATATAAAAGTATATTTTATTATATAAATATAATATAAAATTTTATTTATTAATAAATAAATTATATTATTTACTCTAATAAATCTTTTAAAAAATATTTAAAAATATAAAACGACGATATTTAAACTATATATTAATCATGTATAGATTTTTGGAAATTATTTTGAGTCAAATTTACTTTTGTTGACTTTTGCATATTAGTCTCGAGCATTAGGATTGTGGTACACTATGACTTGACCTAATTTGTTAGACAAATATTGACCAACACATAAATATATATAATTAATTTAGGTTCGTGAATCCGAGGCCAACCTTGCACTTGTTCAATGACGTTATATGTATTTTTACTACGAAATACAGTATGGTGAGTTTCATTTGCCTTTTTACCCTTTATATTTTTGGGACTGAGAATACATGCGCTTTTATAAATGTTTGACGAAATAGACACAAGTAATTGAAACTACATTCTATGGTCGAATTATCGAAATCGAATATGCCCATTTTTATTAAAGTCTGGTAATCTAAGAATTAGGAAACAGACACCCTAATTGACGCGAATCCTAAAGATAGATCTATTGGGCCTAACAAACCCCATCCAAAGTACCAGATGCTTTAGTACTTCGAAATTATATCATGTCCGAAGGAGGATCCTGGAATGATAGGGGATATTCTTATATGTATCTAGTTAATGTCAGTTACCAGGTATTCACCATATGAATGATTATTTTTTGTCTCTATGCATGGGACGTATATTTATGAGAACTGAAAATGAAATTCTTGTGGTCTATTAAAATGATGGAAATAAATGATTATGATAAACTAATGAACTCACCAACCTTTTGGTTGACACTTTAAAGCATGTTTATTCTCAGGTGTTAAAGAAATCTTCCGCTGTGCATTTGCTCATTTTAAAGATATTACTTGGAGTCTTTCATAGCATATTTCGAAGAACGTTGCATTCGAGTCATTGAGTTCATCAAAGATTATTATTAAATCAATTTATAGTTGGATAGTGGATATTATGAAATGGTATGCATGCCTGTCAATTTTTGATGTAAAGAAAGATAGTCTTTTAAAAACGAATGCAATATTTGTAAAATGTATCATATAGAGGTCAAATACCTCGCAATGTAATCAACTATTGTGAATCGTTTATAATGTATATAAACGGGTTCTTTCAATAATGAAGAAAACATTTGACAAAATAAAATTTGTTAGAAACAAATAAATTAACTATGAGAAATTTTGTTAAGAATCCACACTAACTGTTCCTAGCTAATTGTTCCTAGCTAACTGATTACATTTTATTTATCGCAATTTACATTCTCGCAATTTTATTTATAGTCATTTAATTTCTGTTATTTACTTTACGCACTTTATTTATCGTCTTTTAAATTTCTGTTATTTATTTTTACGCACTTTAAATATCGGGACACGTATACAAGGTTTTGACATATCATATCGACACATCTATATATATTATTTAGAATCACCATAGACACTCTATATGCAGTAATGATCGAGTTCTCTATACAGGGTTGAGGTTGATTCTATAATAATATATGTACTTTGAGTTATGATCGAGTCTGAGACGTATACGGGTCACGACACGTATTAATTAATTCGGATATTATATATTAAGCTATATATGAATTATCGGACTGTTAATTGTGGACTATCAACTGTGGACTACCGACATTGGACAATTAAAATGAATTAAAATATAGATTATAACATATGAAACTAAACATTTCTTCAAGTTTGCCACTTGATTTCATCTTAAACCTCATTTGTACCTTGACGATTACTATCTGCGTTCAAACCTTTCATGATTCTTGAAAACACCTCAATCGGGAGGATGAACCAACCGCACTTCATTTACGGGAGAAAAGATTGATGCATATAGTTATGCACCTGAAAACACTCGGAACTTGAGTAAACGTTTAACACGTAGCTGTGCTAATTCCTTTAGCGTTATTATTACTGAAAATAACTTTGCATCTGCTGTTCGAGATAGCCAGTTTTGTCACAGCTCCAACAAGTCAACTTTGACTTTTCGTTCGAAACAACCTCATTATAACCTTGATTTATATGTGTGATTTTTTTTATTGTTACTGGGGAACCTTTCATATTTCACCATGTTACCATCAGCGTTTAATCATCTAAAAACACAATTCTCTTGAAACCACTTCGGAATGATAACAGATGGTTCAGATTGAAATGTCCCGTTCTTATTGATTAAAAACGTTCCATATTAATTGATTTCGTTGCGAGGTTTTGACCTCTATATGAGACGTTTTTCAAAGACTGCATTCATTTTTAAACAAACCATAACCTTTATTTCATCAATAAAGGTTTAAAAAGCTTTACGTAGATTATCAAATAATGATAATCTAAAATATCCTGTTTACACACGACCATTACATAATGGTTTACAATACAAATATGTTACAACAAAATAAGTTTCTTGAATGCAGTTTTTACACAATATCATACAAGCATGGACTCCAAATCTTGTCCGTATTTAAGTATGCGACAGCGGAAGCTCTTAATAATCACCTGAGAATAAACATGCTTAAAACGTCAACAAAAATGTTGGTGAGTTATAGGTTTAACCTATATATATCAAATCGTAACAATAGACCACAAGATTTCATATTTCAATACACATCCCATACATAGAGATAAAAATCATTCATATGGTGAACACCTGGTAACCGACAATAACAAGATGCATATATAAGAATATCCCCATCATTCCGGGACACCCTTCGGATATGATATAAATTTCGAAGTACTAAAGCATCCGGTACTTTGGATGGGGTTTGTTAGGCCCAATAGATCTATCTTTAGGATTCGCGTCAATTAGGGTGTCTGTTCCCTAATTCTTAGATTACCAGACTTAATAAAAAGGGGCATATTCGATTTCGATAATTCAACCATAGAATGTAGTTTCACGTACTTGTGTCTATTTTGTAAATCATTTATAAAACCTGCATGTATTCTCATCCCAAAAATATTAGATTTTAAAAGTGGGACTATAACTCACTTTCACAGATTTTTACTTCGTCGGGAAGTAAGACTTGGCCACTGGTTGATTCACGAACCTATAACAATATATACATATATATCAAAGTATGTTCAAAATATATTTACAACACTTTTAATATATTTTGATGTTTTAAGTTTATTAAGTCAGCTGTCCTCGTTAGTAACCTACAACTAGTTGTCCACAGTTAGATGTACAGAAATAAATCGATAAATATTATCTTGAATCAATCCACGACCCAGTGTATACGTATCTCAGTATTGATCACAACTCAAACTATATATATTTTGGAATCAACCTCAACCCTGTATAGCTAACTCCAACATTCACATATAGAGTGTCTATGGTTGTTCCGAAATATATATAGATGTGTCGACATGATAGGTCGAAACATTGTATACGTGTCTATGGTATCTCAAGATTACATAATATATAATACAAGTTGATTAAGTTATGGTTGGAATAGATTTGTTACCAATTTTCACGTAGCTAAAATGAGAAAAATTATCCAATCTTGTTTTACCCATAACTTCTTCATTTTAAATCCGTTTTGAGTGAATCAAATTGCTATGGTTTCATATTGAACTCTATTTTATGAATCTAAACAAAAAAAGTATAGGTTTCTAGTCGGAAAAATAAGTTACAAGTCGTTTTTGTAAAGGTAGTCATTTCAGTCGAAAGAACGACGTCTAGATGACCATTTTAGAAAACATACTTCCACTTTGAGTTTAACCATAATTTTTGGATATAGTTTCATGTTCATAATAAAAATCATTTTCTCAGAATAACAACTTTTAAATCAAAGTTTATCATAGTTTTTAATTAACTAACCCAAAACAGCCCGCGGTGTTACTACGACGGCGTAAATCCGGTTTTACGGTGTTTTTCGTGTTTCCAGGTTTTAAATCATTAAGTTAGCATATCATATAGATATAGAACATGTGTTTAGTTGATTTTAAAAGTCAAGTTAGAAGGATTAACTTTTGTTTGCGAACAAGTTTAGAATTAACTAACTATGTTCTAGTGATTACAAGTTTAAACCTTCGAATAAGATAGCTTTATATGTATGAATCGAATGATGTTATGAACATCATTACTACCTTAAGTTCCTTGGATGAACCTACTGGAAAAGAGAAAAATGGATCTAGCTTCAATGGATCCTTGGATGGCTCAAAGTTCTTGAAGCAAAATCATGACACGAAAACAAGTTCAAGTAAGATCATCACTTGAAATAAGATTGTTATAGTTATAGAAATTGAACCAAAGTTTGAATATGATTATTACCTTGTATTAGAATGATAACCTACTGTAAGAAACAAAGATTTCTTGAGGTTGGATGATCACCTTACAAGATTGGAAGTGAGCTAGCAAACTTGAAAGTATTCTTGATTTTATGAAACTAGAACTTTTGGAATTTATGAAGAACACTTAGAACTTGAAGATAGAACTTGAGAGAGTTCAATTAGATGAAGAAAATTGAAGAATGAAAGTGTTTGTAGGTGTTTTTGGTCGTTGGTGTATGGATTAGATATAAAGGATATGTAATTTTGTTTTCATGTAAATAAGTCATGAATGATTACTCATATTTTTGTAATCTTATGAGATATTTCATGCTAGTTGCCAAATGATGGTTCCCACATGTGTTAGGTGACTCACATGGGCTGCTAAGAGCTGATCATTGGAGTGTATATACCAATAGTACATACATCTAAAAGCTGTGTATTGTACGAGTACGAATACGGGTGCATACGAGTAGAATTGTTGATGAAACTGAACGAGAATGTAATTGTAAGCATTTTTGTTAAGTAGAAGTATTTTGATAAGTGTATTGAAGTCTTTCAAAAGTGTATAAATACATATTAAAACACTACATGTATATACATTTTAACTGAGTCGTTAAGTCATCGTTAGTCGTTACATGTAAGTGTTGTTTTGAAACCTTTAGGTTAACGATCTTGTTAAATGTTGTTAACCCAATGTTTATAATAACAAAAGAGATTTTAAATTATTATATTATCATGATATTATGATGTACGAATATCTCTTAATATGATATATATACATTAAATGTCGTTACAACGATAAACGTTACATATATGTCTCGTTTCAAAATCATTAAGTTAGTAGTCTTGTTTTTACATATGTAGTTCATTGTTAATATAATTAATGATATGTTTACTTATCATAATATCATGTTAACTATATATATAACCATATATATGTCATCATATAGTTTTTTACAAGTTTTAACGTTCGTGAATCACCGGTCAACATGGGTGGTCAATTGTCTATATGAAACCTATTTCAATTAATCAAGTCTTAACAAGTTTGATTGCTTAACATGTTGGAAACATTTAATCATGTAAACATCAATCTCAATTAATATATATAAACATGGAAAAGTTCGGGTCACTACAGTACCTACCCGTTAAATAAATTTCGTCCCGAAATTTTAAGCTGTTGAAGGTGTTGACGAATCTTCTGGAAATAGATGCGGGTATTTCTTCTTCATCTGATCTTCACGCTCCCAGGTGAACTCGGGTCCTCTACGAGCATTCCATCGAACCTTAACAATTGGTATCTTGTTTTGCTTAAGTCTTTTAACCTCACGATCCATTATTTCGACGGGTTCTTCGATGAATTGGAGTTTTTCGTTGATTTGGATTTCATCTAACGGAATAGTGAGATCTTCTTTAGCAAAACATTTCTTCAAATTCGAGACGTGGAAAGTGTTATGTACAGCCGCGAGTTGTTGAGGTAACTCAATTCGGTAAGCTACTGGTCCGACACGATCAATAATCTTGAATGGTCCAATATACCTTGGATTTAATTTCCCTCGTTTACCAAATCGAACAACGCCTTTCCAAGGTGAAACTTTAAGCATGACCATCTCTCCAATTTCAAATTCTATATCTTTTCTTTTAATGTCAGCGTAGCTCTTTTGTCGACTTTGGGCGGTTTTCAACCGTTGTTGAATTTGGATGATCTTCTCGGTAGTTTCTTGTATAATCTCCGGACCCGTAATCTGTCTATCCCCCACCTCACTCCAACAAATCGGAGACCTGCACTTTCTACCATAAAGTGCTTCAAACGGCGCCATCTCAATGCTTGAATGGTAGCTGTTGTTGTAGGAAAATTCTGCTAACGGTAGATGTCGATCCCAACTGTTTCCGAAATCAATAACACATGCTCGTAGCATGTCTTCAAGTGTTTGTATCGTCCTTTCGCTCTGCCCATCAGTTTGTGGATGATAGGCAGTACTCATGTCTAGACGAGTTCCTAATGCTTGCTGTAATGTCTGCCAGAATCTTGAAATAAATCTGCCATCCCTATCAGAGATAATAGAGATTGGTATTCCATGTCTGGAGACGACTTCCTTCAAATACAGTCGTGCTAACTTCTCCATCTTGTCATCTTCTCTTATTGGCAGGAAGTGTGCTGATTTGGTGAGACGATCAACTATTACCCAAATAGTATCAAAACCACTTGCAGTCCTTGGCAATTTAGTGATGAAATCCATGGTAATGTTTTCCCATTTCCATTCCGGGATTTCGGGTTGTTGAAGTAGACCTGATGGTTTCTGATGCTCAGCTTTGACCTTAGAACACGTCAAACATTCTCCTACGTATTTAGCAACATCGGCTTTCATACCCGGCCACCAAAAATGTTTCTTGAGATCCTTGTACATCTTCCCCGTTCCAGGATGTATTGAGTATCTGGTTTTATGAGCTTCTCTAAGTACCATTTCTCTCATATCTCCAAATTTTGGTACCCAAATCCTTTCAGCCCTATACCGGGTTCCGTCTTCCCGAATATTAAGATGCTTCTCCGATCCTTTGGGTATTTCATCCTTTAAATTTCCCTCTTTTAAAACTCCTTGTTGCGCCTCCTTTATTTGAGTAGTAATGTTATTATGAATCATTATATTCATAGATTTTACTCGAATGGGTTCTCTATCCTTCCTGCTCAAGGCATCGGCTACCACATTTGCCTTCCCCGGGTGGTAACGAATCTCAAAATCGTAATCATTCAATAATTCAATCCACCTACGCTGCCTCATATTCAGTTGTTTCTGATTAAATATGTGTTGAAGACTTTTGTGGTCGGTATATATAATACTTTTGACCCCATATAAGTAGTGCCTCCAAGTCTTTAATGCAAAAACAACCGCGCCTAATTCCAAATCATGCGTCGTATAATTTTGTTCGTGAATCTTCAATTGTCTAGACGCATAAGCAATCACCTTCGTTCGTTGCATTAATACACAACCGAGACCTTGCTTTGATGCATCACAATAAATCACAAAATCATCATTCCCTTCAGGCAATGACAATATAGGTGCCGTAGTTAGCTTTTTCTTCAATAACTGAAACGCTTTCTCTTGTTCATCATTCCATTCAAATTTCTTCCCTTTATGCGTTAATGCAGTCAAAGGTTTTGCTATTCTGGAAAAGTCTTGGATGAACCTTCTGTAGTAACCAGCTAGTCCTAAAAACTGGCGTATGTGTTTCGGAGTTTTCGGGGTTTCCCACTTTTCAACAGTTTCTATCTTTGCCGGATCCACCTTAATACCTTCTTTGTTCACTATGTGACCGAGGAATTGAACTTCTTCCAACCAAAATGCACACTTTGAAAACTTAGCGTACAATTCTTCCTTCCTCAATACTTCTAACACCTTTCTCAAATGTTCACCGTGTTCTTGGTCATTCTTTGAGTAAATAAGTATGTCATCAATGAAAACAATGACAAACTTGTCAAGGTATGGTCCACACACTCGGTTCATAAGGTCCATGAACACAGCTGGTGCATTAGTTAAACCAAACGGCATGACCATAAACTCGTAATGACCGTAACGTGTTCTGAAAGCAGTCTTTGGAATATCATCTTCTTTCACCCGCATTTGATGATACCCGGAACGTAAGTCAATCTTTGAATAAACAGACGAGCCTTGTAGTTGATCAAATAAGTCATCGATTCTCGGTAGTGGGTAGCGGTTCTTGATGGTAAGTTTGTTCAACTCTCGGTAGTCGATACACAACCTGAATGTACCATCTTTCTTCTTGACAAACAAAACAGGAGCTCCCCACGGTGATGTGCTTGGTCGAATGAAACCACGCTCTAAAAGTTCTTGTAATTGGCTTTGTAGTTCTTTCATCTCGCTGGGTGCGAGTCTGTAAGGAGCACGAGCTATTGGTGCAGCTCCTGGTACAAGATCTATTTGAAATTCAACGGATCGATGTGGGGGTAATCCCGGTAATTCTTTCGGAAATACATCAGGAAATTCTTTTGCGACGGGAACATCATTGATGCTCTTTTCTTCAGTTTGTACTTTCTCGACGTGTGCTAGAACAGCATAGCAACCTTTTCTTATTAGTTTTTGTGCCTTCAAATTACTAATAAGATGTAGCTTCGTGTTGCCCTTTTCTCCGTACACCATTAAGGGTTTTCCTTTTTCTCGTATAATGCGAATTGCATTTTTGTAACAAACGATCTCCGCTTTCACTTCTTTCAACCAGTCCATACCGATTATCACATCAAAACTCCCTAACTCTACTGGTATCAAATCAATCTTAAATGTTTCGCTAACCAGTTTAATTTCTCGATTCCGACATATATTATCTGCTGAAATTAATTTACCATTTGCTAATTCGAGTAAAAATTTACTATCCAAAGGCGTCAATGGACAACTTAATTTAGCACAAAAATCTCTACTCATATAGCTTCTATCCGCACCCGAATCAAATAAAACGTAAGCAGATTTATTGTCAATAAGAAACGTACCCGTAACAAGCTCCGGGTCTTCCTGTGCCTCTACCGCATTAATATTGAAAACTCTTCCACGGCCTTGTCCATTCGTGTTCTCCTGGTTCGGGCAATTTCTAATAATGTGGCCTGGTTTTCCACATTTATAACAAACTACATTGGCATAACTTGCTCCGACACTACTTGCTCCGCCATTACTCGTTCCGACACCATTTGTTCCTTTCGTTCTATTAACCCCTGGTCCGTAGACCTCACACTTCGCCGCGCTATGACCATTTCTTTTACACTTGTTGCAAAATTTGGTGCAGAACCCCGAGTGATTCTTTTCACACCTTTGGCATAGTTGCTTCTGATTGTTGTTGTTGTTGCGGTTATTATTGTTGTTGGGATGATTGTTGTAGTTGCTGTTGTTGTTGTTGTTGTTGTTGTTGTTGGGCCGTTTGTTGTAGTTGCGATTGATGTTGCGATTGTTGGGATAATTGTTGCGATTATTGTTGTAATTGCTGTTGTTGTTGTATTGGTGATTCTTATCACCGTTTTCCTCCCACTTTCTTTTGACTTGCTTCACATTGGCCTCTTCAGCAGTCTGTTCTTTAATTCTTTCTTCAATCTGGTTCACTAGTTTGTGAGCCATTCTACATGCCTGTTGTATGGAGGCGGGCTCGTGTGAACTTATATCTTCTTGGATTCTTTCCGGTAATCCTTTCACAAACGCGTCGATCTTCTCTTCCTCATCTTCGAATGCTCCCGGACACAATAGGCACAATTCTGTGAATCGTCTTTCGTACGTGGTAATATCAAATCCTTGGGTTCGTAACCCTCTAAGTTCTGTCTTGAGCTTATTGACCTCGGTTCTGGGACGGTACTTCTCGTTCATCAAGTGCTTGAATGCTGACCACGGTAGTGCGTACGCATCATCTTGTCCCACTTGCTCTAGATAGGTATTCCACCATGTTAACGCAGAACCTGTGAAGGTATGCGTAGCGTACTTCACTTTGTCCTCTTCAGTACACTTACTTATGGCAAACACTGATTCAACCTTCTCGGTCCACCGTTTCAATCCTATCGGTCCTTCGGTTCCATCAAATTCCAAAGGTTTGCAGGCAGTGAATTCTTTGTAGGTGCATCCTACACGATTTCCTGTACTGCTAGATCCAAGGTTATTGTTGGTATGTAGCGCAGCCTGTACTGCGGCTATGTTTGAAGCTAGAAAAGTACGGAATTCCTCTTCATTCATATTCACGGTGTGTCGAGTAGTCGGTGCCATTTCCTTCAAAATAGTTAAATGGAACAAGTTAATCATACAGAATATTAAGAGTAGTTAATAGTATTTCGTAGCATAATATGAACTCATTTATAAAAGCTTTTTCTTCATATTAGCGTTTTATAAGTTTAAATTCGGGTAGTACCTACCCGTTAAGTTCATACTTAGTAGCTAATATACAATTCAACTACTACAATTCTATATGAAAAACTGATTATAATAATATTTCGCGTTCAAACTTTTATACAATATTTTACAAACTTACAATACCGCTTATTTTACATAAAGCATGAAATATAGCACACAATAACTTTGATACAAGATAGTTGTGAAGACAATTCTAGCTAGTACACAAGTCGTTCAGCAAAGGCAATAAAGACACGTAATTCATACGTCCAGAAACAAGTCATGCATTCTGGTTTTACTAGGACTACTTCCCATCCTTGGTCTTGTGCAACATAACCGTTATGGCCGTTGATAAGACAGCGTGTTGTAACGTCATCAAAGGGACGAGGGTTACGTAATGTACAACAGTCCCGTAATAATCTAAAAACCTCATTTCTTACCCCAATTACCGACTCCGTCACTTGTGGAAACGTTTTGTTTAATAGTTGTAGCCCGATGTTCTTGTTCTCACTTTGGTGAGAAGCGAACATTACTAATCCGTAAGCATAACATGCTTCTTTATGTTGCATGTTAGCCGCTTTTTCTAAATCACGAAGTCCAATATTCGGATATATTGAGTCAAAATAATTTCTTAACCCGTTGCGTAAAATAGCATTTGGGTTCCCCGCAATATATGCGTCAAAGTAAACACATCGTAACTTATGGGTTTCCCAATGTGATATCCCCCATCTTTCAAACGAAAGTCTCTTATAAACCAAGACATTCTTGGAACGTTCTTCGAATGTCTTACAAACTGATCTCGCCTTAAATAGTTGTGCCGAAGAATTCTGGCCGACTCTAGACAAGATTTCATCAATCATGTCTCCGGGTAGGTCTCTTAAAATATTGGGTTGTCTATCCATTTTGTGTTTTTAAACTGTAAAATAGACAAGAGTTAGATTCATAAAAAAAATACTTATTAATACAAGCAATTTTTACATATATCATAAAGCATAAGAACACTATATTCCATATATTACACCACACGAATACAACTATCTTATTCCGACTCGCTCGTTTCTTCTTCTTCGGTTTTGGTTCGTTTTGCCAAGTTTCTAGGGATATATGATGTTCCCCTAATACGAGCCGTCGTTGTCCACATTGGTCTAGAAAAACCTGGTGGTTTAGAGGTTCCCGGGTCATTGTTACAACTTAAGGACTTCGGGGGTTGACGATACATATAAAGTTCATCGGGGTTGGAATTAGATTTCTCTATTTTTATGCCCTTTCCCTTATTATTTTCTTTTGCCTTTTTAAATTCAGTTGGGGTAATTTCTATAACATCATCGGAATTCTCGTCGGAATCCGATTCATCGGAGAATTGGTAATCCTCCCAATATTTTGCTTCCTTGGCGGAAACACCATTGACCATAATTAACTTTGGTCGGTTGGTTGAGGATTTTCTTTTACTTAACCGTTTTATTATTTCCCCCACCGGTTCTATTTCTTCATCCGGTTCCGATTCTTCTTCCGGTTCCGATTCTTCTTTCGGTTCCGACTCTTCTTCCGGTTCCTCTTCGGGAACTTGTGAATCAGTCCACAAATCATTCCAATTTACATTTGACTCTTCATTATTATTAGGTGAGTCAATGGGACTTGTTCTAGAGGTAGACATCTATCACATAATATCAAACACGTTAAGAGATTAATATATCACATAATATTCATATGTTAAAAATATATAGTTTCCAACAAAAATGTTAAGCAATCATTTTTAAAGAAAACACGGTCGAAGTCCAGACTCACTAATGCATCCTAACAAACTCGATAAGACACACTAATGCAAATTTTCTGGTTCTCTAAGACCAACGCTCGGATACCAACTGAAATGTCCCGTTCTTATTGATTAAAAACGTTCCATATTAATTGATTTCGTTGCGAGGTTTTGACCTCTATATGAGACGTTTTTCAAAGCCTGCATTCATTTTTAAACAAACCATAACCTTTATTTCATCAATAAAGGTTTAAAAAGCTTTACGTAGATTATCAAATAATGATAATCTAAAATATCCTGTTTACACACGACCATTACATAATGGTTTACAATACAAATATGTTACAACAAAATAAGTTTCTTGAATGCAGTTTTTACACAATATCATACAAGCATGGACTCCAAATCTTGTCCTTATTTAAGTATGCAACAGCGGAAGCTCTTAATAATCACCTGAGAATAAACATGCTTAAAACGTCAACAAAAATGTTGGTGAGTTATAGGTTTAACCTATATATATCAAATCGTAACAATAGACCACAAGATTTCATATTTCAATACACATCCCATACATAGAGATAAAAATCATTCATATGGTGAACACCTGGTAACCGACAATAACAAGATGCATATATAAGAATATCCCCATCATTCCGGGACACCCTTCGGATATGATATAAATTTCGAAGTACTAAAGCATCCGGTACTTTGGATGGGGTTTGTTAGGCCCAATAGATCTATCTTTAGGATTCGCGTCAATTAGGGTGTCTGTTCCCTAATTCTTAGATTACCAGACTTAATAAAAAGGGGCATATTCGATTTCGATAATTCAACCATAGAATGTAGTTTCACGTACTTGTGTCTATTTTGTAAATCATTTATAAAACCTGCATGTATTCTCATCCCAAAAATATTAGATTTTAAAAGTGGGACTATAACTCACTTTCACAGATTTTTACTTCGTCGGGAAGTAAGACTTGGCCACTGGTTGATTCACGAACCTATAACAATATATACATATATATCAAAGTATGTTCAAAATATATTTACAACACTTTTAATATATTTTGATGTTTTAAGTTTATTAAGTCAGCTGTCCTCGTTAGTAACCTACAACTAGTTGTCCACAGTTAGATGTACAGAAATAAATCGATAAATATTATCTTGAATCAATCCACGACCCAGTGTATACGTATCTCAGTATTGATCACAACTCAAACTATATATATTTTGGAATCAACCTCAACCCTGTATAGCTAACTCCAACATTCACATATAGAGTGTCTATGGTTGTTCCGAAATATATATAGATGTGTCGACATGATAGGTCGAAACATTGTATACGTGTCTATGGTATCTCAAGATTACATAATATATAATACAAGTTGATTAAGTTATGGTTGGAATAGATTTGTTACCAATTTTCACGTAGCTAAAATGAGAAAAATTATCCAATCTTGTTTTACCCATAACTTCTTCATTTTAAATCCGTTTTGAGTGAATCAAATTGCTATGGTTTCATATTGAACTCTATTTTATGAATCTAAACAAAAAAAGTATAGGTTTCTAGTCGGAAAAATAAGTTACAAGTCGTTTTTGTAAAGGTAGTCATTTCAGTCGAAAGAACGACGTCTAGATGACCATTTTAGAAAACATACTTCCACTTTGAGTTTAACCATAATTTTTGGATATAGTTTCATGTTCATAATAAAAATCATTTTCTCAGAATAACAACTTTTAAATCAAAGTTTATCATAGTTTTTAATTAACTAACCCAAAACAGCCCGCGGTGTTACTACGACGGCGTAAATCCGGTTTTACGGTGTTTTTCGTGTTTCCAGGTTTTAAATCATTAAGTTAGCATATCATATAGATATAGAACATGTGTTTAGTTGATTTTAAAAGTCAAGTTAGAAGGATTAACTTTTGTTTGCGAACAAGTTTAGAATTAACTAACTATGTTCTAGTGATTACAAGTTTAAACCTTCGAATAAGATAGCTTTATATGTATGAATCGAATGATGTTATGAACATCATTACTACCTTAAGTTCCTTGGATGAACCTACTGGAAAAGAGAAAAATGGATCTAGCTTCAATGGATCCTTGGATGGCTCAAAGTTCTCTAAGCAAAATCATGACACGAAAACAAGTTCAAGTAAGATCATCACTTGAAATAAGATTGTTATAGTTATAGAAATTGAACCAAAGTTTGAATATGATTATTACCTTGTATTAGAATGATAACCTACTGTAAGAAACAAAGATTTCTTGAGGTTGGATGATCACCTTACAAGATTGGAAGTGAGCTAGCAAACTTGAAAGTATTCTTGATTTTATGAAACTAGAACTTTTGGAATTTATGAAGAACACTTAGAACTTGAAGATAGAACTTGAGAGAGTTCAATTAGATGAAGAAAATTGAAGAATGAAAGTGTTTGTAGGTGTTTTTGGTCGTTGGTGTATGGATTAGATATAAAGGATATGTAATTTTGTTTTCATGTAAATAAGTCATGAATGATTACTCATATTTTTGTAATCTTATGAGATATTTCATGCTAGTTGCCAAATGATGGTTCCCACATGTGTTAGGTGACTCACATGGGCTGCTAAGAGCTGATCATTGGAGTGTATATACCAATAGTACATACATCTAAAAGCTGTGTATTGTACGAGTACGAATACGGGTGCATACGAGTAGAATTGTTGATGAAACTGAACGAGAATGTAATTGTAAGCATTTTTGTTAAGTAGAAGTATTTTGATAAGTGTATTGAAGTCTTTCAAAAGTGTATAAATACATATTAAAACACTACATGTATATACATTTTAACTGAGTCGTTAAGTCATCGTTAGTCGTTACATGTAAGTGTTGTTTTGAAACCTTTAGGTTAACGATCTTGTTAAATGTTGTTAACCCAATGTTTATAATAACAAAAGAGATTTTAAATTATTATATTATCATGATATTATGATGTACGAATATCTCTTAATATGATATATATACATTAAATGTCGTTACAACGATAAACGTTACATATATGTCTCGTTTCAAAATCATTAAGTTAGTAGTCTTATTTTTACATATGTAGTTCATTGTTAATATAATTAATGATATGTTTACTTATCATAATATCATGTTAACTATATATATAACCATATATATGTCATCATATAGTTTTTTACAAGTTTTAACGTTCGTGAATCACCGGTCAACATGGGTGGTCAATTGTCTATATGAAACCTATTTCAATTAATCAAGTCTTAACAAGTTTGATTGCTTAACATGTTGGAAACATTTAATCATGTAAACATCAATCTCAATTAATATATATAAACATGGAAAAGTTCGGGTCACTACACAGATATCGTAGCATTTAATGCAGAGAAAACAGAAAAATTGTAGATGGTCTAAACGGTTAAAAGTTTGATGATAAAGAAGAGAGTGTTGGGAACGCTCGATAGAAAATTTAGTACCGAAAAGCGGATTATGCGAAACTATGAAGGAAACTGTGGACAAATCACAAAGAATAAGTTTGACTTCAAAGAATCCAAATAATTCAATGCCTGCTGAAATCTTTAGCGAATAACTTACTTCTGACTCCAAACTCTTGCGGATTAATTTTCTTCACCATCCCTCGATTCGATATTAGAAATTCCAAGATATCATCGTATCTTTCATATTATAAATATCCTCCATATTTTTGAAGATATTTTTATAACTATTCTTATATGAAATCGTTAATCTCTTCGTGCTATCAGTGTTACATCATATAGAAACTGTTAGTTTCTATATTCTGTAAACTTTCGAACTTAATTTATGAATGATATTGAAATAGTGTTAGGAACTGATGCATGAATTAGTATATAATATAATGACACTTGATCAACGTGATTATATTACAGTAAGTTATGCTGAGTTTCTAATGGAACGTGATGATTCACAGACCCTAATGTTATCATGTGCCATGTTACATGACTCTTTCATTCTACTTAACTCCTGAATAAATCAAGAAAATGTATTCTTGATGGTTCTATCTTCTGTGATGTTGATAAATTTGAAAAGCAAATCGTACTATCACGTTCCTTCCTGCTTAGAACATTATAATCATTTGAAACTCTATATTTACGAATTCTGGACCATTATTCGCTTGACTTGAAGTCAAGAAGAGAAAACAAAAGCATAGAACTTCGAAGTATAAGAGAAAATATAAAGTCCAATGACAACACCGAAATTACAAACTGTGGATATCAGTGCGTATAGCAATATAAAGACACGGGAGGATTATAAATACAATAATCCCTAGAGCATAGTAGAAATAAATAGATTATTCTGGTGAGAGTTGGAAAAAAAGAACGATCATTGCGATAGTCAGAATAAGAACAAGGATTAGAACCGGATTAAGCATTATTATAATCTTTTGGATATATGAACTGAGAAAGAAGGTATAGAAATGGTGGAAACTAATGGAACGGAAAAGGTAAATTTATAATGGAAATATCAGAAAGACTAATCGAGGCAGATCACCGTATTTAAATATAGAGATCTTAATTCCCTTATTCGCCGAAGAATCAAATCTTTTAGATTTCGAAAATTTTCTTAAAATTCTTTGAATTCCGGAATTCAACCAAGACGACGTTAAAAGTTAAGACGAACCTTATTTTCTAAATTCAACCATGACTAGTGAAGAGTTATGATGAAACTTGTCTATCTCATTTCACAATTAAGTGATAGCTTCACTCGTACGCTTCAAATAATCAGATTATTCTATCCATGTTACTCCATATTGATAAAATTCTAATTATTAACTCATATTCGTCATGAAAACATTTTTATTGTTAGTCCTGGCCACCTCACTCAAATTTCGGAACGAAATTTCTTTAACGGGTATGTAATGTGACGACCCGGGAATTTCTGACCAAATTTAAACTTAAACTTCATCTGATTTCGACACGATAAGCAAGGTCTATTATGTAGAGTCTCAAAAAGTTTGAACTATTGTCATACATTCAAATTACCCTTTGACTGTGCCCAATGATTCACGAACAATTGGTTATAAATAAATATGTATATATATGTGTATATATAATTATATATATAAATATAAATATATGTGTATATAATAATGAGA
The DNA here is from genome assembly GCF_046630445.1 of Rutidosis leptorrhynchoides. Lineage (NCBI taxonomy): Eukaryota > Viridiplantae > Streptophyta > Magnoliopsida > Asterales > Asteraceae > Rutidosis > Rutidosis leptorrhynchoides. Next base: position 196,433,952 of record NC_092341.1, on the reverse strand, counting down.
TATAATAAAATGCCAGTTTACCAGTCGAATCGGATATGTAAAATAATATAATATATTAAGGTTGTTAGTAAAATAAATCTATAACATATGATTTTTATACATAAATAATATTAAATGTATATTATAATATATAAAACCTCTAAATAATAAATATTCAATCAAAATTTCTATATATGTAATTTCAAGATAAAGTATAAATGTTATAATAATAATATGATCATTATTTTCAGTATTATCAATAATAGTAACATTATTATTATTAATAATATTATATCTAATACAAACTACATATATGTATATAAAATTGTATATATGAATGATGATATTATTATTAATACTACTATTATCATTAATAATAATATTATTAATATAACTAATAAGATTATTACTATCATTCATATTATTATCATTACTAGTAAACCAAATAGTTAAAATTATCATTTATGGTTAACATTAACATTATCATATTATTATTTGTCAATTATTACTATTATTAGCCTTTATTAAGAATATTATTATTAGTAATAATATTAGTATTAATATTATTAATATTAATAGCATTAATATAATTATATTAGTTAATTATCAAAAATAAGAATTAAATTATTATAAATACAAATATATAACCATTATATATATATATATATATATATATATATATATATATATATATATATATATATATATATATATATATATATATATATATATATATACAGTTATATATAAATACACATGCATAATACTATCTTACATATATATAGATACATTATACAGATATATAATTCGTATATGCATATTATACAGATACATACTGTATACAGATATATATATACGTACAAATATAAACACAGAAATCTGTATTCAGTTTCATATTATTGTCAAGATATTGTGATTTGTTTTCATGTCATCAAATTCGTACCAAACATGATTCCAAACACTTGAAAGAATCCAAACCTGTTAACTTCAATGTCAGAACTTTATTATAGTTTATATTTTTTTTGTACGATAAGATTTCTGCAATCAAATTCCAATTTGGTTATATAATCCAAATCCAGCTGTTAATTGACATCGTACAATCTTCCATTATCATTTATCAATTGATTGAAAATCCTTTACAGCCTTTTAATTACTCGAATTAAAAAAAAAAATGCAGAAACACTGCAGGTGCCCTGTACGTGAGTTTTAATTTCAAAAACTACATTTTCGAATCAAATTTCAAAAACTGTAAATGCAGTCATGATTTAAATCTTCTAATCAATCTAGCTGCAAAGTTTCACGACCTAGTTTACCTTATTGAATCTTAATTTCGAGAGTCAAACTTTCGATCAAAAGGTCAACGTATTTTGTTCAACATTAAATTCAGGGTTGTTTCAATGTTTTAATTTCAATTGATGTCTCAGATAGTTTCTAATAAACATTTACAATCTTTTTCATGTTGTGAGTTTTGATTAAAATGGTCTCTAACTCAAAAATCGAATTTGTTTTCCTTGTTGTTCTTCACGAACTGCAGTAGCAGTTAATCCCATTTAGTTTTATTTAATTTTTTTTTACAAAGTCATATAACATTTATTGTTAACTAATTGTGTTTCTAAAAAGAAGAAAATTTACATTTATTAAATTAAGCTTCTCATCTGTGTCTCTGGTCGACTGACTTCGAAGAAGAAGGAAAAAGAACATCTGAATACGGTTTAAAATAATTAATACACGAATGAAATCAGAAAAGCAGTCACGTTTTGATGGTTCAGGGTGTTTGCGGTGTACGAGAGGTCGCGGGTTCGAACCCTGCTTGGGTCATTTCTTTTTATGAGAAGCTTATGAGGTAGTTTATTATATTTATTATTATTATTATTATTATTGTTTTCATTGTTATTAATTATAATGTTTATTATGTTTATTATTATGACTTATTATCATTATTAATATCATAAATATTATTATAAGTATCAAAATGGTTATTATTATTATTATTATTATTATTATTATTATTATTATTATTATTATTATTATTATTATTATTATTATAATTATTATCATTAATCTAGTCTAAATTATTATCATTATTATTATTAGCATAAAAATTATTAACTTCATTATTATTAGTATTATTATTTTTATTACTATTGTTATTATCAATTTTTATGGTTACGAACATATTAAAAACAACTATATTATGAGATTAGCAATAAAAGATGTTAAGGAAAAACTTGGAGAACTGGTTATACATTATATGAATAACTGTACAATTATGAATATGATTATGAAATTTAGTTATAGAAACTGTAGTTATAAGGTTTGAAGTTCAACTAGAAATTTATGATAAAACTTATAAGTATTGGCAATGTTATTATTATTATCATTTTATGGTTAAAATGAAGTATCATTATAATTAACAAATTTTCAAAGTTATTATATTTTTAGTAAAACTATCATTTTATCAAAATTAGTAAAGTTATTATCTTTATTATTATTAAAATTAACACTACTATTGTTATTATTATTACTATCATTAGTATTATTATTATTATCATTAATTAATAATACATATCATTATATCTTTATTATTAAAATGGTTATAAGTAAGTCATATGTAAAATATATAAACTAATATATAAACATATATTTTATCATACATAAATCTTGATATAAATGTTTGTTATGATGAATGATAAATAATAAATATATAAGATATATAAATTAAATATAATAAATTTATCTAGATAATATATAATATAACAATTGAACTACTAATATATAAATAAACATGTTTGATTTCAATTAAGTATATTAATAAGTACACAAATGATATAGTGAAAGGACCCGTTCATATACATTATAAACGATTCACAATAGTTGATTACATCGCGAGGTATTTGACCTCTATATGATACGTTTTACAAACATTGCATTCATTTTTAAAAGACAAACTTTCTTTACATCAAAAATTGACGGCATGCATACCATTTCATATTACATCCAACTATAATTGACTTAATATTAATCTTGATGAACTCAACGACTCGAATGCAACGTCTTTCAAAGTATGTCATGAATGACTCCAGGTAATATCCTTAAAATGAGCTAATGCACAGCGGAAGATTTCTTTAATACCTGAGAATAAACATGCTTTAAAGTGTCAACCAAAAGGTTGGTGAGTTCATTAGTTTATCATAATCAATCATTTCCGTAATAGTAATAGACCACAAGATTTCAGTTTCCATAAATATCAGTACACTCGCAAGTGTTTAAAAGTATTCTATAAGTTGTAGGCACCCGGTAACAAGCCTTAACGTTCATGTTTTACCCTCTGAAGTACAATAGATCAGGTGTGTTTAAAATAACCTTGAAGTACTAAAGCATCACATAGTCAGGATGGGGTTTGTCAGGCCCAATAGATCTATCTTTAGGATTTGCGCCTACCGTACATAGACAAGTAGTTTAATGTTACCAAGCTAAGGGTATATTTCTGGTTTAAACCCACATAGAATTAGTTTTAGTACTTGTGCCTATTTTGTAAAACATTTATAAAACAGCGCATGTATTCTCAGCCCAAAAATATATATAAAAAGGGAGTAATGAAACTCACAATACTGTATTTCGTAGCAATCATGTATATGACGGCACTGAACAAGTGCATAGTTTGTCTCGGATTCACGAACGTATCAATATTGTGATTCAATATTGCAGGAAAGTACGTAGACGCGACGAAAATGATAAACGTTAGGTTGACCTCACGAGCAATACCCTCGATCAATACCCATAACCTCCATAGCTATAACCCATAATTTCCTTAGCTCTATCCCGTTTGAAAACTTATTTTGAAATCGTCTGAGTATAACTCCGTCGTAGTATTTTATGTATACTAATAATATCTTGAAATAATACAAAGAAAATATATATATGTAATTCGATTAAGAGAGTTTAGAGAAATATATTTTCAAGTTTCTATGAAATAATGAAACCTATTGAATTCTATTTATAAAAGATTTTTGAATTATTAAAGTAAATTATTAAAGTATGAATTATTAAAGTGAATTATTAAAGTATGAATTATTAAAGTGAATTATTAAAGTGAATTATTAAAGTATGAATTATTAAAGTGAATTATTAAAGTGAATTATTAAAGTATAAATTATTAAAGTGAATTATTAAAGTGAATTATTAAAGTATGAATTATTAAAGTGAATTATTAAAGTATGAATTATTAAAGTGAATTATTAAAGGTAAAGTAAAGTAAAAGTAAAGTAAAGGTAAAGTTAAAGTATAGTAAAAGTATAAAATTGTATACGTATAATACGCGTATAAATATATATAATATTAATTTAAATCATTATATATATTTAATAAAATAAAATATAAATATCGTTATCTTTATCATACTGGTTAAGTAATGAGTTGTCAAAAGTAGTTCTAGATATTTATAAAAGATATATACGTTTTAATAATAAAGTTCTTTTTAAACTGAAAACGTTTTTTTTGTACTTTTGAAACTAAATCAAATAAATATGATAATTTTATTTTTCAAAACTAAATATATTTAAGAATCATTTTGTTAAAAGGTTAAAATAATGGAAATCGTTATATCATAAAACATTTTAGAAAAGTAGAATTATATATATTCATAATAAGTTTCAAGTTTTTAAATTACAGTTTGTTGGTGAAGCATGGGATAAAGTCCAAAGGTTAAATAAACGTATGAAATCATCTTAATGAAAAATGTCGAGTTACTTAACTTGTCGATATACAACATCTAAGTTATTTACACTCCACGTTCTTATTTTCATATTAAATAAAATGAAAGTTAACATAGTTATCTTATCAAGGTCACGAGGAAAATATTATAAAACATGCCTTGAAAATTAAACAGGAATTTCCACTAACCCTTGTCTAGTTCCCGTTAATTGACATATTTGTTCTTATTTATAAATCACTTTACCATTTTCTGAATGTTGTCAAAAAGAATAGATTTCTTAAATCACAGTGGACCTCATAACATAGGCCCGTAATCATATCATAATGTATCTGATAATTCAATCATTTGATATTATCTATTAATTCTGTTGATAAATATATCGAAACAAATACGTTCATGTAAAGTATCATATATCTAATAATTTGTTAATGTTTTCAGTTAATATTATATATTATATATACATATCTATATACTCATAATTGTTCGTGAATCATCGAACACGGTCAAAGGGTAATTGATTACATGAATGTAGTTCCAAACTTTTTGAGATTCAACATTACAAATTCTTCTTATCGCGTCGGAAACATATAAAGGTTATGTTTAAATTTGGTCGGAAATTTTCGGGTCGTCACAGTACCTAACCGTTAAAGAAATTTCGTCCCGAAATTTGATCGAGGTCGTCATGGCTAATAATAAGAATGTTATTATGACGAATATAAGTTGATTCATAGGGTTTTATCATGATTGAGAAATATGGATAAAATAATTCGATTACTCGAAACGTATGAGTGAAGCTATCGTAAATTAGTGACATGAGAAAATAGGGATTCGTCTTATCTTTTGACGTCATCACAGTTGATCTCCGGATTAAAGAAAATCTTTGTAATCTATATAGGATCTTATTCTTCAGTGATTAAGGAAATTATGATCCTCTTCGATTTAATGCGATGATTCATCTCAATTTTTCTGTCGGATATTTCATTATAAATCCACCTCCTTCGTTTCCTTTTAATTCACACCTTCTATTCTTTCTCCCTCAATTCCTACTTTAAAATTATTCGTCAATATGCTTCATCCAGTGCTGATTCTCGATATACTCCTCACTTTCATATCTGTCGTTATTCTTTTTCATCTACCTCCAGAAGAATCTATTTACTTCTACTGTACTCTTAGTTTTATAGTGTTTTTAGTTCTCCCGTGTCTTTATATTGCTATATGCATCGATATATACGGTTTATAGTTTCTGAGTTGTTGTTAGGTTTTATATCTTCCCTTATATTTCGATGTCCCTTCTTCTGTCTTCTATAATCATTGTCATCCCCAATTAATGCTCTCTTTTATTTGCTGCGATTTATACCCCAATTTCTATTTCGGAGTTTTGTCCTTTCGTTTCTTCTTCTTGCGATTAAGCACCGCTTGTAATGGTCCAGAATTCAAATATATGAATTTTGGAATGAACATTGTTAATGTTCTAAGAAGGAAATTGTAATGGCACGATCTTGACTTGTCAAATTACTAGAATACCTCAAAAAAGGCCGAATCATCAAGAAATATTTTCTTGATATTTTAGAGGTTAAAGAAAATACAAGAGTCGTGTAACATAGCACATAATGACGTTATGATCTGTGAATTAGCACGTTCCATTTAGAAACTCAGCATGACTTACTGTAATATAATCACGTTGATCAAGTGTCATTATATTATACTAGTTCATGCTTCAGTTCCCAACACTACTTCAAAAATATTCCTATTTTAAATTCGAAAGTTTCAGAATTTAGAAACTAAAATAGTTTCTTTTATGATGTAATACAGACAGCACGAAGAGGTAAATGATTTCAGATAAGAATAATTATGAAGATATCTTCAGAAATATGGAGGATATTTATAATGAAAGATACGATGATATCTTATAATTTCTAATATCAGAGGATGATGAAGAATATTGTCCGTAAGGGTTTAGAGTCAGGAGCAAGGTATTCGATAATGACTTCAGCAGACACGGAATCATTTGGATTCTTTGAAGGTAGATTTTGTCCTTGTGATTTATCCACAACCTTCTTCATGGTTTGCTCAATCCGTATTTTTCAGTACCAAATCTTCTCTTTTTATGAGCTTTGCCAACACACTACTCTTTATCATCAAACTTTTTACTTTTAAGGTCGTTTATAGTTTTTGCTGCTTCATCAGTATTTCGAGAACTAGTTCGCAGTTTAGGGTGTTTTTTAGAAACTTCACATTCAAAGTATATAAGTCCAGAAGATAGACACATATAATTGTTGGGGTAGACATGCTGCGAGATTTCAAAATACTGATTGCTAATTTCCGATGATTCGTATGGCAATTCTCGTTACAAGATGCAGATGAGTAAATGATGGGGTTTTGATAAATATAAAGATTTTTCAGAAAGTCAAAGATCAATGAAGTTGTTAATAAGTTTACTGCTAATGTGGCGAGATATGAAAGGTTCCCCGGTAATAATGATGAAGGGGTAATCATTATAATAAGGCTTATTCGAATGAACAATTGAAGTTGGTTTGCTGGAGCTGTGACAAAACCGTCTATTTTTAGAAGGGATTGAAAAGTTATTTTAGCTAATAAATGCCAAAAAGTCTGACATGGATACATGTTAAATTATGACTTTGGTTTCAAGAGTTTTTCAGGTACGTAACTGTGGATAACATGTGGTTGGATCATCATCTCGATTGTTCATTATTTGAAGTGTCTTCAGGTATTTCGAAGGGCTTGAACTCCTTGTTGCACCTCCTTTATTTGAGTAGTAAGGTTATTATGAATCATTATATTCATAGATTTTACTCGAATGGGTTCTCTGTCCTTCCTGCTCAAGGCATCGGCTACCACATTTGCCTTCCCCGGGTGGTAACGAATCTCAAAGTCGTAATCATTCAATAATTCAATCCACCTACGCTGCCTCATATTCAGTTGTTTCTGATTAAATATGTGTTGAAGACTTTTGTGGTCGGTATATATAATACTTTTGACCCCATATAAGTAGTGCCTCCAAGTCTTTAATGCAAAAACAACCGCGCCTAATTCCAAATCATGCGTCGTATAGTTTTGTTCGTGAATCTTCAATTGTCTAGACGCATAAGCAATCACCTTCGTTCGTTGCATTAATACACAACCGAGACCTTGCTTTGATGCGTCACAATAAATCACAAAATCATCATTCCCTTCAGGCAATGACAATATAGGTGCCGTAGTTAGCTTTTTCTTCAATAACTGAAACGCTTTCTCTTGTTCATCATTCCATTCAAATTTCTTCCCTTTATGCGTTAATGCAGTCAAGGGTTTTGCTATTCTGGAAAAGTCTTGGATGAACCTTCTGTAGTAACCATCTAGTCCTAAAAACTGGCGTATGTGTTTCGGAGTTTTCGGGGTTTCTCACTTTTCAACAGTTTCTATCTTTGCCGGATCCACCTTAATACCTTGTTTGTTTACTATGTGACCGAGGAATTTTATTCCTTTCCAACCAAAATGCACACTTTGAAAACTTAGCGTACAATTCTTCCTTCCTCAATACTTCTAACACCTTTCTCAAATGTTCACCGTGTTCTTGGTCATTCTTTGAGTAAATAAGTATGTCATCAATGAAAACAATGACAAACTTGTCAAGGTATGGTCCACACACTCGGTTCATAAGGTCCATGAACACAGCTGGTGCATTAGTTAAACCAAACGGCATGACCATAAACTCGTAATGACCGTAACGTGTTCTGAAAGCAGTCTTTGGAATATCATCTTCTTTCACCCGCATTTGATGATACCCGGAACGTAAGTCAATCTTTGAATAAATAGACGAGCCTTGTAGTTGATCAAATAAGTCGTCGATTCTCGGTAGTGGGTAGCGGTTCTTGATGGTAAGTTTGTTCAACTCTCGGTAGTCGATACACAACCTGAATGTACCATCTTTCTTCTTGACAAACAAAATAGGAGCTCCCCACGGTGATGTGCTTGGTCGAATGAAACCACGCTCTAAAAGTTCTTGTAATTGGCTTTGCAGTTCTTTCATCTCGCTGGGTGCGAGTCTGTAAGGGGCACGAGCTATTGGTGCAGCTCCTGGTACAAGATCTATTTGAAATTCAACGGATCGATGTGGGGGTAATCCCTGTAATTCTTTCGGAAATACATCGGGAAATTCTTTTGCAATGGGAACATCATTGATGCTCTTTTCTTCAGTTTGTACTTTCTCGACGTGTGCTAGAACAGCATAGCAACCTTTTCTTATTAGTTTTTGTGCCTTCAAATTATTAATAAGATGTAGCTTCGTGTTGCCCTTTTCTCCGTACACCATTAAGGGTTTTCCTTTTTCTCGTATAATGCGAATTGCATTTTTGTAACAGACGATCTCTGCTTTCACTTCTTTCAACCAGTCCATACCGATTATCACATCAAAACTCCCTAACTCTACTGATATCAAATCAATCTTAAATGTTTCGCTAACCAGTTTAATTTCTCGATTCCGACATATATTATCTGCTGAAATTAATTTACCATTTGCTAATTCGAGTAAAAATTTACTATCCAAAGGCGTCAATGGACAACTTAATTTAGTACAAAAATCTCTACTCATATAGCTTCTATCCGCACCCGAATCAAATAAAACGTAATCAGATTTATTGTCAATAAGAAACGTACCCGTAACAAGCTCCGGGTCTTCCTGTGCCTCTGCCGCATTAATATTGAAAACTCTTCCGCGGCCTTGTCCATTCGTGTTCTCCTGGTTCGGGCAATTTCTAATAATGTGGCCCGGTTTTCCACATTTATAACAAACTACATTGGCATAACTTGCTCCGACACTACTTGCTCCGCCATTACTCGTTCCGACACCATTTATTCCTTTCGTTCTATTAACCCCTGGTCCGTAGACCTCACACTTCGCCGCGCTATGACCATTTCTCTTACACTTGTTGCAAAATTTGGTGCAGAACCCCGAGTGATACTTTTCACACCTTTGGCATAGCTACTTCTGATTGTTGTTGTTGTTGCGGTTATTATTGTTGTTGGGATGATTGTTGTAGTTGCTGTTGTTGTTGTTGTTGTTGGGCCGTTTGTTGTAGTTGCGATTGATGTTGCGATTGTTGGGATAATTGTTGCGATTATTGTTGTAATTGCTATTGTTGTTGTATTGGTGATTCTTATCACCGTTTTCCTCCCACTTTCTTTTGAATTGCTTCACATTGGCCTCTTCAGCAGTCTGTTCTTTAATTCTTTCTTCAATCTGGTTCACTAGTTTGTGAGCCATTCTACATGCCTGTTTTATGGAGGCGGGCTCGTGTGAACTTATATCTTCTTGGATTCTTTCCGGTAATCCTTTCACAAACGCGTCGATCTTCTCTTCCTCATCTTCGAATGCTCCCGGACACAACAGGCACAATTATGTGAATCGTCTTTCGTACGTGGTAATATCAAATCCTTGGGTTCGTAACCCTCTAAGTTCTGTCTTGAGCTTATTGACCTCGGTTCTGGGACGGTACTTCTCGTTCATCAAGTGCTTGAATGCTGACCACGGTAGTGCGTACGCATCATTTTGTCCCACTTGCTCTAGATAGGTATTCCACCATGTTAACGCAGAACCTGTGAAGGTATGCGTAGCGTACTTCACTTTGTCCTCTTCAGTACACTTACTTATGGCAAACACCGATTCGACCTTCTCGGTCCACCGTTTCAATCCGATCGGTCCTTCGGTTCCATCAAATTCCAAAGGTTTGCAGGCAGTGAATTCTTTGTAGGTGCATCCTACACGATTTCCTGTACTGCCAGATCCAAGGTTATTGTTGGTATGTAGCGCAGCCTGTACTGCGGCTATGTTTGAAGCTAGAAAAGTACGGAATTCCTCTTCATTCATATTCACGGTGTGTCGAGTAGTCGGTGCCATTTCCTTCAAAATAGTCAAATGGAACAAGTTAATCATACAGAATATTAAGAGTAGTTAATAGTATTTCGTAGCATAATATGAACTCATTTATAAAAGCGTTTTCTTCATATTAGCGTTTTATAAGTTTAAATTCGGGTAGTACCTCCCCGTTAAGTTCATACTTAGTAGCTAATATACAATTCAACTACTACAATTCTATATGAAAAACTGATTATAATAATATTTCGCGTTCAAACTTTTATACAATATTTTACAAACTTACAATACCTCTTATTTTACATAAAGCATGAAATATAGCACACAATAACTTTGATACAAGATAGTTGTGAAGATAATTCTAGCTAGTACACAAGTCGTTCAGCAAAGGCAATAAAGACACGTAATTCATACGTCCAGAAACAAGTCATGCATTCTGGTTTTACTAGGACTACTTCCCATCCTTGGTCTTGTGGAACATAACCGTTATGGCCGTTGATAAGATAGCGTGTTGTAACGTCGTCAAAGGGACGAGGGTTACGTAATGTCCAACAGTCACGTAACAATCTAAAAACCTCATTTCTTACCCCAATTACCGACTCCGTCACTTGTGGAAACGTTTTGTTTAATAGTTGTAGCCCGATGTTCTTGTTCTCACGTTGGTGAGAAGCGAACATTACTAATCCGTAAGCATAACATGCTTCTTTATGTTGCATGTTAGCCGCTTTTTCTAAATCACGAAGTCCAATATTCGGATATATTGAGTCAAAATAATTTCTTAACCCATTGCGTAAAATAGCATTTGGGTTCCCCGCAATATATGCGTCAAAGTAAACACATCGTAACTTATGGATTTCCCAATGTGATATCCCCCATCTTTTGAACGAAAGCCTTTTATAAACCAAGGCATTCTTGGAACGTTCTTCGAATGTCTTACAAACTGATCTCGCCTTAAATAGTTGTGCCGAGGAATTCTGACCGACTCTAGACAAGATTTCATCAATCATGTCTCCGGGTAGGTCTCTTAAAATATTGGGTTGTCTATCCATTTTGTGTTTTTATACTGTAAAATAGACAAGAGTTAGATTCATAAAAAAAATACTTATTAATACAAGCAATTTTTACATATATTATAAAGCATAAGCACACTATATTACATATATTACACCACACGAATACAACTATCTTATTCCGACTCGCTCGTTTCTTCTTGTTCGGTTTTGGTTCGTTTTGCCAAGTTTCTAGGGATATATGATGTTCCCCTAATACGAGCCGTCGTTTTTCACATTGGTTTAGAAAAACCTGGTGGTTTAGAGGTTCCCGGGTCATTGTTACAACTTAAGGACTTCGGGGGTTGACGATACATATAAAGTTCATCGGGGTTGGAATTAGATTTCTCTATTTTTATGCCCTTTCCCTTATTATTTTCTTTTGCCTTTTTAAATTCAGTTGGGGTAATTTCTATAACATCATCGGAATTCTCATCGAAATCCAATTCATCGGAGAATTGGTAATCCTCCCAATATTTTGCTTCCTTGGCGGAAACACCATTGACCATAATTAACCTTGGTCGGTTGGTTGAGGATTTTCTTTTACTTAACCGTTTTATTATTTCCCCCACCGGTTCTACTTCTTCATCCGGTTCCGATTCTTCTTCCGGTTCAGACTCTTCTTCCGGTTCCTCTTCGGGAACTTGTGAATCAGTCCACGAATCATTCCAATTTACATTTGACTCTTCATTATTATTAGGTGAGTCAATGGGACTTGTTCTAGAGGTAGACATCTATCACATAATATCAAACGCGTTAAGAGATTAATATATCACATAATATTCACATGTTAAAAATATATAGTTTCCAACAAAATTTGTTAAGCAATTATTTTTCAAGTAAACACGGTCGAAGTCCAGACTCACTAATGCATCCTAACAAACTCGATAAGACACACTAATGCAAAATTCTGGTTCTCTAAGACCAACGCTCGGATACCAACTGAAATGTCCCGTTCTTATTGATTAAAAACGTTCCATATTAATTGATTTCGTTGCGAGGTTTTGACCTCTATATGAGACGTTTTTCAAAGACTGCATTCATTTTTAAAACAAACCATAACCTTTATTTCATAAATAAAGGTTTAAAAAGCTTTACGTAGATTATCAAATAATGATAATCTAAAATATCCTGTTTACACACGACCATTACATAATGGTTTACAATACAAATATGTTACAACAAAATAAGTTTCTTGAATGCAGTTTTTACACAATATCATACAAGCATGGACTCCAAATCTCGTCCTTATTTAAGTATGCGACAGCGAAAGCTCTTAATAATCACCTGAGAATAAACATGCTTAAAACGTCAACAAAAATGTTGGTGAGTTATAGGTTTAACCTATATATATCAAATCATAATAATAGACCACAAGATTTCATATTTCAATACACATCCCATACATAGAGATAAAAATCATTCATATGGTGAACACCTGATAACCGACATTAACAAGATGCATATATAAGAATATCCCCATCACTCCGGGACACCCTTCGGATATGAAATAAATTTCGAAGTACTAAAGCATCCGGTACTTTGGATGGGGTTTGTTAGGCCTAATAGATCTATCTTTAGGATTCGCGTCAATTAGGGTGTCTGTTCCCTAATTCTTAGATTACCAGACTTAATAAAAAGGGGCATATTCGATTTCGATAATTCAACCATAGAATGTAGTTTCACGTACTTGTGTCTATTTTGTAAATCATTTATAAAACCTGCATGTATTCTCATCCCAAAAATATTAGATTTTAAAAGTGGGACTATAACTCACTTTCACAGATTTTTACTTCGTCGGGAAGTAAGACTTGGCCACTGGTTGATTCACGAACCTATAACAATATATACATATATATCAAAGTATGTTCAAAATATATTTACAACACTTTTAATATATTTTGATGTTTTAAGTTTATTAAGTCAGCTGTCCTCGTTAGTAACCTACAACTAGTTGTCCACAGTTAGATGTACAGAAATAAATCGATAAATATTATCTTGAATCAATCCACGACCCAGTGTATACGTATCTCAGTATTGATCACAACTCAAACTATATATATTTTGGAATCAACCTCAACCCTGTATAGCTAACTCCAACATTCACATATAGAGTGTCTATGGTTGTTCCGAAATATATATAGATGTGTCGACATGATAGGTCGAAACATTGTATACGTGTCTATGGTATCTCAAGATTACATAATATACAATACAAGTTGATTAAGTTATGGTTGGAATAGATTTGTTACCAATTTTCACGTAGCTAAAATGAGAAAAATTATCCAATCTTGTTTTACCCATAACTTCTTCATTTTAAGTCCGTTTTGAGTGAATCAAATTGCTATGGTTTCATATTGAACTCTATTTTAAGAATCTAAACAGAAAAAGTATAGGTTTATAGTCAGAAAAATAAGTTACAAGTCATTTTTGTAAAGGTAGTCATTTCAGTCGAAAGAACGACGTCTAGATGACCATTTTAGAAAACATACTTCCACTTTGAGTTTAACCATAATTTTTGGATATAGTTTCATGTTCATAATAAAAATCATTTTCTCAGAATAACAACTTTTAAATCAAAGTTTATCGTAGTTTTTAATTAACTAACCCAAAACAGCCCGCGGTGTTACTACGACGGCGTAAATCCGGTTTTACGGTGTTTTTCGTGTTTCCAGGTTTTAAATCATTAAGTTAGCATATCATATAGATATTGAACATGTGTTTAGTTGATTTTAAAAGTCAAGTTAGAAGGATTAACTTTTGTTTGCGAACAAGTTTAGAATTAACTAAACTATGTTCTAGTGATTACAAGTTTAAACCTTCGAATAAGATAGCTTTATACGTATGAATCGAATGATGTTATGAACATCATTACTACCTTAATTTCCTTGGATGAACCTACTGGAAAAGAGAAAAATGGATCTAGCTTCAATGGATCCTTGGATGGCTCGAAGTTCTTGAAGCAAAATCATGACACGAAAACAAGTTCAAGTAAGATCATCACTTGAAATAAGATTGTTATAGTTATAGAAATTGAACCAAAGTTTGAATATGATTTTTACCTTGTATTAGAATGATAACCTACTGTAAGAAACAAAGATTTCTTGAGGTTGGATGATCACCTTAAAAGATTGGAAGTGAGCTAGCAAACTTGAAAGTATTCTTGATTTTATGAAACTAGAACTTTTAGAATTTATGAAGAACACTTAGAACTTGAAGATAGAACTTGAGAGAGATCAATTAGATGAAGAAAATTGAAGAATGAAAGTGTTTGTAGGTGTTTTTGGTCATTGGTGTATGGATTAGATATAAAGGATATGTAATTTTGTTTTCATGTAAATAAGTCATGAATGATTACTCATATTTTTGTAATTTTATGAGATATTTCATGCTAGTTGCCAAATGATGGTTCCCACATGTGTTAGGTGACTCACATGGGCTGCTAAGAGCTGATCATTGGAGTGTATATACCAATAGTACATACATCTAAAAGCTGTGTATTGTACGAGTACGAATACGGGTGCATACGAGTAGAATTGTTGATGAAACTGAACGAGGATGTAATTGTAAGCATTTTTGTTAAGTAGAAGTATTTTGATAAGTGTCTTGAAGTCTTTCAAAAGTGTATGAATACATATTAAAACACTACATGTATATACATTTTAACTGAGTCGTTAAGTCATCGTTAGTCGTTACATGTAAATGTTGTTTTGAAACCTTTAGGTTAACGATCTTGTTAAATGTTGTTAACCCAATGTTTATAATATCAAAAGAGATTTTAAATTATTATATTATCATGATATTATGATGTACGAATATCTCTTAATATGATATATATACATTAAATGTCGTTACAACGATAATCGTTACATATATGTCTCGTTTCAAAATCATTAAGTTAGTAGTCTTGTTTTTACATATGTAGTTCATTGTTAATATACTTAATGATATGTTTACATATCATAATATCATGTTAACTATATATATAACCATATATATGTAATCATATAGTTTTTACAAGTTTTAACGTTCGTGAATCACCGGTCAACTTGGGTGGTCAATTGTCTATATGAAACATATTTCAATTAATCAAGTCTTAACAAGTTTGATTGCTTAACATGTTGGAAACATTTAATCATGTAAATATCAATCTCAATTAATATATATAAACATGGAAAAGTTCGGGTCACTACAGTACCTACCCGTTAAATAAATTTCGTCCCGAAATTTTAAGCTGTTGAAGGTGTTGACGAATCTTCTGGAAATAGATGCGGGTATTTCTTCTTCATCTGATCTTCACGCTCCCAGGTGAACTCGGGTCCTCTACGAGCATTCCATCGAACCTTAACAATTGGTATCTTGTTTTGCTTAAGTCTTTTAACCTCACGATCCATTATTTCGACGGGTTCTTCGATGAATTGAAGTTTTTCGTTGATTTGGATTTCATCTAACGGAATAGTGAGATCTTCTTTAGCAAAACATTTCTTTAAATTCGAGACGTGAAAAGAGTTATGTACAGCCGCGAGTTGTTGAGGTAACTCAAGTCGGTAAGCTACTGGTCCGACACGATCAATAATCTTGAATGGTCCAATATACCTTGGATTTAATTTCCCTCGTTTACCAAATCGAACAACGCCTTTCCAAGGTGCAACTTTAAGCATGACCATCTCTCCAATTTCAAATTCTATATCTTTTCTTTTAATGTCAGCGTAGCTCTTTTGTCGACTTTGGGCGGTTTTCAACCGTTGTTGAATTTGGATGATCTTCTCGGTAGTTTCTTGTATAATCTCCGGACCCGTAATCTGTCTATCCCCCACTTCACTCCAACAAATCGGAGACCTGCACTTTCTACCATAAAGTGCTTCAAACGGTGCCATCTCAATGCTTGAATGGTAGCTGTTGTTGTAGGAAAATTCTGCTAATGGTAGATGTCGATCCCAACTATTTCCGAAATCAATAACACATGCTCGTAGCATGTCTTCAAGCGTTTGTATCGTCCTTTCGCTCTGCCCATTAGTTTGTGGATGATAGGCAGTACTCATGTCTAGACGAGTTCCTAATGCTTGCTGTAATGTCTGCCAGAATCTTGAAATAAATCTGCCATCCCTATCAGAGATAATAGAGATTGGTATTCCATGTCTGGAGATGACTTCCTTCAAATACAGTCGTGCTAACTTCTCCATCTTGTCATCTTCTCTTATCGGCAAGAAGTGTGCTGATTTGGTGAGACGATCAACTATTACCTAAATAGTATCAAAACCACTTGCAGTCCTTGGCAATTTAGTGATGAAATCCATGGTAATGTTTTCCCATTTCCATTCCGGGATTTCGGGTTGTTGAAGTAGACCTGATGGTTTCTGATGCTCAGCTTTGACCTTAGAACACGTCAAACATTCTCGTACGTATTTAGCAACATCGGCTTTCATACCCGGCCACCAAAAATGTTTCTTGAGATCCTTGTACATCTTCCCCGTTCCAGGATGTATTGAGTATCTGGTTTTATGAGCTTCTCTAAGTACCATTTCTCTCATATCTCCAAATTTTGGTACCCAAATCCTTTCAGCCCTATACCGGGTTCTGTCTTCCAGAATATTAAGATGTTTCTCCGATCCTTTGGGTATTTCATCCTTTAAATTTCCCTCTTTTAAAACTCCTTGTTGCGCCTCCTTTATTTGAGTAGTAAGGTTATTATGAATCATTATATTCATAGATTTTACTCGAATGGGTTCTCTGTCCTTCCTGCTCAAGGCATCGGCTACCACATTTGCCTTCCCCGGGTGGTAACGAATCTCAAAGTCGTAATCATTCAATAATTCAATCCACCTACGCTGCCTCATATTCAGTTGTTTCTGATTAAATATGTGTTGAAGACTTTTGTGGTCGGTATATATAATACTTTTGACCCCATATAAGTAGTGCCTCCAAGTCTTTAATGCAAAAACAACCGCGCCTAATTCCAAATCATGCGTCGTATAGTTTTGTTCGTGAATCTTCAATTGTCTAGACGCATAAGCAATCACCTTCGTTCGTTGCATTAATACACAACCGAGACCTTGCTTTGATGCGTCACAATAAATCACAAAATCATCATTCCCTTCAGGCAATGACAATATAGGTGCCGTAGTTAGCTTTTTCTTCAATAACTGAAACGCTTTCTCTTGTTCATCATTCCATTCAAATTTCTTCCCTTTATGCGTTAATGCAGTCAAGGGTTTTGCTATTCTGGAAAAGTCTTGGATGAACCTTCTGTAGTAACCAGCTAGTCCTAAAAACTGGCGTATGTGTTTCGGAGTTTTCGGGGTTTCTCACTTTTCAACAGTTTCTATCTTTGCCGGATCCACCTTAATACCTTGTTTGTTTACTATGTGACCGAGGAATTTTATTCCTTTCCAACCAAAATGCACACTTTGAAAACTTAGCGTACAATTCTTCCTTCCTCAATACTTCTAACACCTTTCTCAAATGTTCACCGTGTTCTTGGTCATTCTTTGAGTAAATAAGTATGTCATCAATGAAAACAATGACAAACTTGTCAAGGTATGGTCCACACACTCGGTTCATAAGGTCCATGAACACAGCTGGTGCATTAGTTAAACCAAACGGCATGACCATAAACTCGTAATGACCGTAACGTGTTCTGAAAGCAGTCTTTGGAATATCATCTTCTTTCACCCGCATTTGATGATACCCGGAACGTAAGTCAATCTTTGAATAAATAGACGAGCCTTGTAGTTGATCAAATAAGTCGTCGATTCTCGGTAGTGGGTAGCGGTTCTTGATGGTAAGTTTGTTCAACTCTCGGTAGTCGATACACAACCTGAATGTACCATCTTTCTTCTTGACAAACAAAATAGGAGCTCCCCACGGTGATGTGCTTGGTCGAATGAAACCATGCTCTAAAAGTTCTTGTAATTGGCTTTGCAGTTCTTTCATCTCGCTGGGTGCGAGTCTGTAAGGAGCACGAGCTATTGGTGCAGCTCCTGGTACAAGATCTATTTGAAATTCAACGGATCGATGTGGGGGTAATCCCTGTAATTCTTTCAGAAATACATCGGGAAATTCTTTTGCAATGGGAACATCATTGATGCTCTTTTCTTCAGTTTGTACTTTCTCGACGTGTGCTAGAACAGCATAGCAACCTTTTCTTATTAGTTTTTGTGCCTTCAAATTACTAATAAGATGTAGCTTCGTGTTGCCCTTTTCTCCGTACACCATTAAGGGTTTTCCTTTTACTCGTATAATGCGAATTGCATTTTTGTAACAGACGATCTCTGCTTTCACTTCTTTCAACCAGTCCATACCGATTATCACATCAAAATTCCCTAACTCTACTGATATCAAATCAATCTTAAATGTTTCGCTAACCAGTTTAATTTCTCGATTCCGACATATATTATCTGCTGAAATTAATTTACCATTTGCTAATTCGAGTAAAAATTTACTATCCAAAGGCGTCAATGGACAACTTAATTTAGCACAAAAATCTCTACTCATATAGCTTCTATCCGCACCCGAATCAAATAAAACGTAAGCACATTTATTGTCAATAAGAAACGTACCCGTAACAAGCTCCGGGTCTTCCTGTTCCTCTGCCGCATTAATATTGAAAACTCTTCCGCGGCCTTGTCCATTCGTGTTCTCCTGGTTCGGGCAATTTCTAATAATGTGGCCCGGTTTTCCACATTTATAACAAACTACATTGGCATAACTTGCTCCGACACTACTTGCTCCACCATTACTCGTTCCGACACCATTTATTCCTTTCGTTCTATTAACCCCTGGTCCGTAGACCTCACACTTCGCCGCGCTATGACCATTTCTTTTACACTTGTTGCAAAATTTGGTGCAGAACCCCGAGTGATACTTTTCACACCTTTGGCATAGCTGCTTCTGATTGTTGTTGTTGTTGCGGTTATTATTGTTGTTGGGATGATTGTTGTAGTTGCTGTTGTAGTTGCTGCTGTTGTTGTTGTTGTTGGGCCGTTTGTTGTAGTTGCGATTGATGTTGCGATTGTTGGGATAATTGTTGCGATTATTGTTGTAATTGCTATTGTTGTTGTATTGGTGATTCTTATCACCGTTTTCCTCTCACTTTCTTTTGACTTGCTTCACATTGGCCTCTTCAGCAGTCTGTTCTTTAATTCTTTCTTCAATCTGGTTCACTAGTTTGTGAGCCATTCTACATGCCTGTTTTATGGAGGCGGGCTCGTGTGAACTTATATCTTCTTGGATTCTTTCCGGTAATCCTTTCACAAACGCGTCGATCTTCTCTTCCTCATCTTCGAATGCTCCCGGACACAATAGGCACAATTATGTGAATCGTCTTTCGTACGTGGTAATATCAAATCCTTGGGTTCGTAACCCTCTAAGTTCTGTCTTGAGCTTATTGACCTCGGTTCTGGGACGGTACTTCTCGTTCATCAAGTGCTTGAATGCTGACCACGGTAGTGCGTACGCATCGTTTTGTCCCACTTGCTCTAGATATGTATTCCACCATGTTAACGCAGAACCTGTGAAGGTATGCGTAGCGTACTTCACTTTGTCCTCTTCAGTATACTTACTTATGGCAAACACCGATTCGACCTTCTCGGTCCACCGTTTCAATCCGATCGGTCCTTCGGTTCCATCAAATTCCAAAGGTTTGCAGGCAGTGAATTCTTTGTAGGTGCATCCTACACGATTTCCTGTACTGCCAGATCCAAGGTTATTGTTGGTATGTAGCGCAGCCTGTACTGCGGCTATGTTTGAAGCTAGAAAAGTACGAAATTCCTCTTCATTCATATTCACGGTGTGTCGAGTAGTCGGTGCCATTTCCTTCAAAATAGTCAAACGGAACAAGTTAATCATACAGAATATTAAGAGTAGTTAATAGTATTTCGTAGCATAATATGAACTCATTTATAAAAGCGTTTTCTTCATATTAGCGTTTTATAAGTTTAAATTCGGGTAGTACCTCCCCGTTAAGTTCATACTTAGTAGCTAATATACAATTCAACTACTACAATTCTATATGAAAAACTGATTATAATAATAATTCGCGTTCAAACTTTTATACAATATTTTACAAACTTACAATACCGCTTATTTTACATAAAGCATGAAATATAGCACACAATAACTTTGATACAAGATATTTGTGAAGATAATTCTAGCTAGTACACAAGTCGTTCAGCAAAGGCAATAAAGACACGTAATTCATACGTCCAGAAACAAGTCATGCATTCTGGTTTTACTAGGACTACTTCCCATCCTTGGTCTTGTGGAACATAACCGTTATGGCTGTTGATAAGACAGCGTGTTGTAACGTCGTCAAAGGGACGAGGGTTACGTAATGTCCAACAGTCACGTAACAATCTAAAAACCTCATTTCTTACCCCAATTACCGACTCCGTCACTTGTGGAAACGTTTTGTTTAATAGTTGTAGCCCGATGTTCTTGTTCTCACTTTGGTGAGAAGCGAACATTACTAATCCGTAAGCATAACATGCTTCTTTATGTTGCATGTTAGCCGCTTTTTCTAAATCACGAAGTCCAATATTCGGATATATTGAGTCAAAATAATTTCTTAACCCATTGCGTAAAATAGCATTTGGGTTCCCCGCAATATATGCGTCAAAGTAAACACATCGTAACTTATGGATTTCCCAATGTGATATCCCCCATCTTTTGAACGAAAGCCTTTTATAAACCAAGGCATTCTTGGAACGTTCTTCGAATGTCTTACAAACTGATCTCTCCTTAAATAGTTGTGCCGAGGAATTCTGACCGACTCTAGACAAGATTTCATCAATCATGTCTCCGGGTAGGTCTCTTAAAATATTGGGTTGTCTATCCATTTTGTGTTTTTATACTGTAAAATAGACAAGAGTTAGATTCATAAAAAAAATACTTATTAATACAAGCAATTTTTACATATATTATAAAGCATAAGCACACTATATTACATATATTACACCACACGAATACAACTATCTTATTCCGACTCGCTCGTTTCTTCTTGTTCGGTTTTGGTTCGTTTTTCCAAGTTTCTAGGGATATATGATGTTCCCCTAATACGAGCCGTCGTTTTCCACATTGGTTTAGAAAAACCTGGTGGTTTAGAGGTTCCCGGGTCATTGTTACAACTTAAGGACTTCGGGGGTTGACGATACATATAAAGTTCATCGGGGTTGGAATTAGATTTCTCTATTTTTATGCCCTTTCCCTTATTATTTTCTTTTGCCTTTTTAAATTCAGTTGGGGTAATTTCTATAACATCATCGGACTTCTCGTCGGAATCCAATTCATCGGAGAATTGGTAATCCTCCCAATATTTTGCTTCCTTGGCGGAAACACCATTGACCATAATTAACCTTGGTTGGTTGGTTGAGGATTTTCTTTTACTTAACCGTTTTATTATTTCCCCCACCGGTTCTACTTCTTCATCCGGTTCCGATTCTTCTTCCGGTTCCGACTCTTCTTCCGGTTCCTCTTCGGGAACTTGTGAATCAGTCCACGAATCATTCCAATTTACATTTGACTCTTCATTATTATTAGGTGAGTCAATGGGACTTGTTCTAGAGGTAGACATCTATCACATAATATCAAACGCGTTAAGAGATTAATATATCACATAATATTCACATGTTAAAAATATATAGTTTCCAACAAAATTTGTTAAGCAATCATTTTTCAAGTAAACACGGTCGAAGTCCAGACTCACTAATGCATCCTAACAAACTCGATAAGACACACTAATGCAAAATTCTGGTTCTCTAAGACCAACGCTCGGATACCAACTGAAATGTCCCGTTCTTATTGATTAAAAACGTTCCATATTAATTGATTTCGTTGCGAGGTTTTGACCTCTATATGAGACGTTTTTCAAAGACTGCATTCATTTTTAAAACAAACCATAACCTTTATTTCATAAATAAAGGTTTAAAAAGCTTTACGTAGATTATCAAATAATGATAATCTAAAATATCCTGTTTACACACAACCATTACATAATGGTTTACAATACAAATATGTTACAACAAAATAAGTTTCTTGAATGCAGTTTTTACACAATATCATACAAGCATGGACTCCAAATCTCGTCCTTATTTAAGTATGCGACAGCGGAAGCTCTTAATAATCACCTGAGAATAAACATGCTTAAAACGTCAACAAAAATGTTGGTGAGTTATATGTTTAACCTATATATATCAAATCATAATAATAGACCACAAGATTTCATATTTCAATACACATCCCATACATAGAGATAAAAATCATTCATATGGTGAACACCTGGTAACCGACATTAACAAGATGCATATATAAGAATATCCCCATCACTCCGGGACACCCTTCGGATATGATATAAATTTCGAAGTACTAAAGCATCCGGTACTTTGGATGGGGTTTGTTAGGCCCAATAGATCTATCTTTAGGATTCGCGTCAATTAGGGTGTCTGTTCCCTAATTCTTAGATTACTAGACTTAATAAAAAGGGGCATATTCGATTTCGATAATTCAACCATAGAATGTAGTTTCACGTACTTGTGTCTATTTTGTAAATCATTTATAAAACCTGCATGTATTCTCATCCCAAAAATATTAGATTTTAAAAGTGGGACTATAACTCACTTTCACAGATTTTTACTTCGTCGGGAAGTAAGACTTGGCCACTGGTTGATTCACGAACCTATAACAATATATACATATATATCAAAGTATGTTCAAAATATATTTACAACACTTTTAATATATTTTGATGTTTTAAGTTTATTAAGTCAGCTGTCCTCGTTAGTAACCTACAACTAGTTGTCCACAGTTAGATGTACAGAAATAAATCGATAAATATTATCTTGAATCAATCCACGACCCAGTGTATACGTATCTCAGTATTGATCACAACTCAAACTATATATATTTTGGAATCAACCTCAACCCTGTATAGCTAACTCCAACATTCACATATAGAGTTTCTATGGTTGTTCCAAAATATATATAGATGTGTCGACATGATAGGTCGAAACATTGTATACGTGTCTATGGTATCTCAAGATTACATAATATACAATACAAGATGATTAAGTTATGGTTGGAATAGATTTGTTACCAATTTTCACGTAGCTAAAATGAGAAAAATTATCCAATCTTGTTTTACCCATAACTTCTTCATTTTAAATCCGTTTTGAGTGAATCAAATTGCTATGGTTTCATATTGAACTATATTTTATGAATCTAAACAGAAATAGTATAGGTTTATAGTCAGAAAAATAAGTTACAAGTCATTTTTGTAAAGGTAGTCATTTCAGTCGAAAGAACGACGTCTAGATGACCATTTTAGAAAACATACTTCCACTTTGAGTTTAACCATAATTTTTGGATATAGTTTCATGTTCATAATAAAAATCATTTTCTCAGAATAACAACTTTTAAATCAAAGTTTATCATAGTTTTTAATTAACTAACCCAAAACAGCCCGCGGTGTTACTACGACGGCGTAAATCCGGTTTTACGGTGTTTTTCGTGTTTCCAGGTTTTAAATCATTAAGTTAGAATATCATATAGATATAGAACATGTGTTTAGTTGATTTTAAAAGTCAAGTTAGAAGGATTAACTTTTGTTTGTGAACAAGTTTAGAATTAACTAAACTATGTTCTAGTGATTACAAGTTTAAACCTTCGAATAAGATAGCTTTATACGTATGAATCGAATGATGTTATGAACATCATTACTACCTTAAGTTCCTTGGATGAACCTACTGGAAAAGAGAAAAATGGATCTAGCTTCAATGGATCCTTGGATGGCTCGAAGTTCTTGAAGCAAAATCATGACACGAAAACAAGTTCAAGTAACATCATCACTTGAAATAAGATTGTTATAGTTATAGAAATTGAACCAAAGTTTGAATATGATTTTTACCTTGTATTAGAATGATAACCTACTGTAAGAAACAAAGATTTCTTGAGGTTGGATGATCACCTTACAAGATTGGAAGTGAGCTAGCAAACTTGAAAGTATTCTTGATTTTATGAAACTAGAACTTTTGGAATTTATGAAGAACACTTAGAACTTGAAGATAGAACTTGAGAGAGATCAATTAGATGAAGAAAATTGAAGAATTAAAGTGTTTGTAGGTGTTTTTGTTCGTTGGTGTATGGATTAGATATAAAGGATATGTAATTTTGTTTTCATGTAAATAAGTCATGAATGATTATTCATATTTTTGTAATTTTATGAGATATTTCATGCTAGTTGCCAAATGATGGTTCCCACATGTGTTAGGTGACTCACATGGGCTGCTAAGAGCTGATCATTGGAGTGTATATACCAATAGTACATACATCTAAAAGCTGTGTATTGTACGAGTACGAATACGGGTGCATACGAGTAGAATTGTTGATGAAACTGAACGAGGATGTAATTGTAAGCATTTTTGTTAAGTAGAAGTATTTTGATAAGTGTCTTGAAGTCTTTCAAAAGTGTATGAATACATATTAAAACACTACATGTATATACATTTTAACTGAGTCGTTAAGTCATCGTTAGTCGTTACATGTAAATGTTGTTTTGAAACCTTTAGGTTAACGATCTTGTTAAATGTTGTTAACCCAATGTTTATAATATCAAAATAGATTTTAAATTATTATATTATCATGATATTATGATGTACGAATATCTCTTAATATGATATATATACATTAAATGTCGTTACAACGATAATCGCTACATATATGTCTCGTTTCAAAATCATTAAGTTAGTAGTCTTGTTTTTACATATGTAGTTCATTGTTAATATACTTAATGATATGTTTACATATCATAATATCATGTTAACTATATATATAACCATATATATGTAATCATATAGTTTTTACAAGTTTTAACGTTCGTGAATCACCGGTCAACTTGGGTGGTCAATTGTCTATATGAAACATATTTCAATTAATCAAGTCTTAACAAGTTTGATTGCTTAACATGTTGGAAACATTTAATCATGTAAATATCAATCTCAATTAATATATATAAACATGGAAAAGTTCGGGTCACTACATGTGATGCGGTTGTTGTTGGTGGTGGTAATGGTACTGTTGATGTTGTTGATGGTGGTACTGGTTATGTTGCTGGTGCTGCTGCTGGTGTTTGTAACCTTTGCACCATATTCTCCAAAGCCACTACCCGAGCGCGAAGCTCGTTGACTTCTTCTGTTACACCGGGGTGATTGTCGGTTCGGACGAGCGGATAAATAAGATCTTGAATTTGGTGTAGTATATAATCATGACGAGAAACTCTGGAAATGAGAGAGAAAATGGTGTTTCGGACAGGTTCGCCGGTAAATGCTTCAGGTTCATTGCCAAGAGGGCAATGTGGTGGATGGAAAAGATCGCCTTCTTCTTGTCTCCAATGATTAAGGAGGCTACGAATCCATCCCCAATTCATCCAGAATAGTTGATGGCTGATTGGTTGATCCATTCCAGTCACACTACTTTCGGAGCTTGAATGGGATTCCATTTCGGAATCCGAGGAACTTGAACTGATGACGAATTCCATTTCGTACAATTTGATAAAGGATTTTTTGATACGAAATGATTTTCTGGCTATCGGGTGGTATTCTAACTACATAGAATATCTATATATCTAGATCAAAAGATTTCATAGATTACGGAGGAATTTACGAAATATGTTAGGCAAAGTTTACGGTAATAGATACGATAAGATATGATTTAGCAGATACACTAAGATATGAATTTTGTCTATACACTATTCATGCAATCAATGCAGCAAGATGTGTCTAGACTAAGAATGATAAGCAGGTAATTTCCTAAGGATGGTAAGTAGATGATTTTCGACTAAAAATGATAAACAAAACTTACATGCAGACACGGTCGAAGTCCAAACTCACTAATGCATCTTAACAACTATCAGTTAGACACACTAATGGAAGACCTGGTTCGCTAAGACCACCGCTCTGATACCAACTGAAAGGACCCGTTCATATACATTATAAATGATTCACAATAGTTGATTTCATCGCGAGGTATTTGACCTCTATATGATACGTTTTACAAACATTGCATTCGTTTTTAAAAGACAAACTTTCTTTACATAAAAAATTGACGGCATGCATACCATTTCATATTACATCCAACTATAATTGACTTAATATTAATCTTGATGAACTCAACGACTCGAATGCAACGTCTTTCAAAGTATGTCATGAATGACTCCAGCTAATATCCTTAAAATGAGCTAATGCACAGCGGAAGATTTCTTTAATACCTGAGAATAAACATGCTTTAAAGTGTCAACCAAAAGGTTGGTGAGTTCATTAGTTTATCATAATCAATCATTTTCGTAATAGTAATAGACCACAAGATTTCAGTTTCCATAAATATCCGTACACTCGCAAGTGTTTAAAAGTATTCTATAAGTTGTAGGCACCCGGTAACAAGCCTTAACGTTCATGTTTTACCCTCTGAAGTACACCAAATCAGGTGTGTTTAAAATAACCTCGAAGTACTAAAGCATCACATAGTCAGGATGGGGTTTGTCAGGCCCAATAGATCTATCTTTAGGATTCGCGCCTACCGTACATAGACAAGTAGTTTAATGTTACCAAGCTAAGGGTATATTTCTGGTTTAAACCCACATAGATTAGTTTTAGTACTTGTGCCTATTTCGTAAAACATTTATAAAATAGCGCATGTATTCCCAGCCCAAAAATATATATAAAAAGGGAGTAATGAAACTCACAATACTGTATTTCGTAGAAATCATGTATATGACGGCACTGAACAAGTGCAGAGTTTGTCTCGGATTCACGAATGTATCAATATTGTGATTCAATGTTGCAGAAAAGTACGTAGACGCAACGAAAATGATAAACGTTAGGTTGACCTCACGAGCAATACCCTCGATCAATATGTAGTGACCCGAACTTTTCCATGTTTATATATATTAATTGAGATTGATATTTACATGATTAAATGTTTCCAACATGTTAAGCAATCAAACTTGTTAAGACTTGATTAATTGAAATATGTTTCATATAGACAATTGACCACCCAAGTTGACCGGCGATTCACGAACGTTAAAACTTGTAAAAACGACATGACGATATATATATGGATATACATATGGTTAACATGAGATTATGATAAGTAAGTATCTCCATAAGTATATTAACAATGAGTTATATACATATAAACAAGACTACTAACTTAAGGATTTCGAAACGAGACATATATGTAACGATTATCGTTGTAACGACATTTAAATGTATATATATCATATTAAGATATATTAATATATCATAATATCATGATAATATAATAATTTAACATCTCATTAGATATAATAAACAATGGGTTAACAACATTAATTGAGATCGTTAACTTAAAGGTTTCAAAACAACACTTACATGTAACGACTAACGATGACTTAACGACTCAGTTAAAATGTATATACATGTAGTGTATTTAGATTTATTAAAATACTTTTGGAAGACTTCAAGACATATATCAAAAAACTCATACTTAATGAAAATGGTTACAGTTACTTTTCCATTCTTTTCTTTCATCAAGAATTCTAGTCGTATTCTTACCCGTATTATACACAGCTTCAAAACGTACTTACTATGAGTATATACCAATAGGAACTAGCATGGCATTCCACTCTTGATTATGTCATGTATGACTAATCAATTTTAACTTCTACCATGAGCTAGTCAACTAACTAGAACTCCTTTTAACCCCACTCACCACTCACCAATTACCACTCATCATTCACTCCATTTCACTTCCAATTCTCTTTCTAATTCTCTCTCAACACACACACACACACACTATTATGAATGTATTTTTCCAGTAGTTAATCATCATCTTCATCAAAAATCACTTCAAGAATCAAACTATAATCATCATAGGAAGAACACTTCAAGAACACTTCAAAAATCCCTTCAAGTTTACTAATTTACTTCCAAGCTTTCTAATCCATTCCAAGTAATCATCTAAGATCAAGAAACCTTTGTTATATACAGTAGGTTATCTTTCTTATTCAAGGTAATATTCATATTCAAACTTTGATTCAATTTCTATAACTATAAACTATCTTAATTCGAGTAAAAATCTTACTTGAACTTGTTTTTGTGTCATGATCCTACTTCAAGAACTTTCAAGCCATCCAAGATCCTTTGAAGCTAGATCATTTCTTGTCACTTCCAGTAGGTTTACCTACTAAACTTGAGGTAGTAATGATGTTCATAACATCATTCGATTCATATATATAAAACTATCTTATTCGAAGGTTTAAACTCGTAATCACTAGAACATAGTTTAGTTAATTCTAAACTTGTTCGCAAACAAAAGTTAATCCTTCTAAATTGACTTTTAAAATTAAATAAACACATGTTCTATATCTATATGATATGCTAACTTAATGATTTAAAACCTGAAAACACGAAAAACACCGTAAAACCGGATTTACGCCGTCGTAGTAACACCGCGGGCTGTTTTGGGTTAGTTAATTAAAAACTATGATAAACTTTGATTTAAAAGTTGTTATTCTGGGAAAATGATTTTTATTATGAACATGAAACTATATCCAAAAATTATGGTTAAACTCAAAGTGGAAGTATGTTTTCTAAAATGGTCATCTAGACGTCGTTCTTTCGACTGAAATGACTACCTTTACAAAAACGACTTGTAACTTATGTTTCCGACTATAAACCTATACTTTTCTATTTAGATTCATAAAATAGACTTCAATATGAAACCATAGCAATTTGATTCACTCAAAACGGATTTAAAATGAAGAAGTTATGGGTAAAACAAGATTGGATAATTTTTCTCATTTTAGCTACGTGAAAATTGGTAACAAATCTATTCCAACCATAACTTAATCAACTTGTATTGTATATTATGTAATCTTGAGATACCATAGACACGTATACAATGTTTCGACCTATCATGTCGACACATCTATATATATTTCGGAACAACCATAGACACTCTATATGTGAATGTTGGAGTTAGCTATACAGGGTTGAAGTTGATTCCAAAATATATATAGTTTGAGTTGTGATCAATACTGAGATACGTATACACTGGGTCGTCGATTGATTCAAGATAATATTTATCGATTTATTTCTGTACATCTAACTGTGGACAACTAGTTGTAGGTTACTAACGAGGACAGCTGACTTAATAAACTTAAAACATCAAAATATATTAAAAGTGTTGTAAATATATTTTAAACATACTTTGATATATATGTATATATTGTTATATGTTCGTGAATCAACCAGTGGCCAAGTCTTACTTCCCGACGAAGTAAAAATCTGTGAAAGTGAGTTATAGTCCCACTTTTAAAATCTAATATTTTTGGGATGAGAATACATGCAGGTTTTATAAATGATTTACAAAATAGACACAAGTACGTGAAACTACATTCTATGGTTGAATTATCGAAATCGAATATGCCCTTTTTTATTAAGTCTGGTAATCTAAGAATTAGGGAACAGACACCCTAATTGACGCGAATCCTAAAGATAGATCTATTGGGCCTAACAAACCCCATCAAAAGTACCGGATGCTTTAGTACTTCGAAATTTATATCATATCCGAAGGGTGTTCCGGAATGATGGGGATATTCTTATAAATATGCATCTTGTTAATGTCGGTTACCAGGTGTTCACCATATGAATGATTTTTATCTCTATGTATGGGATGTGTATTGAAATATGAAATCTTGTGGTCTATTGTTACGATTTGATACATATCGGTTAAACCTATAACTCACCAACATTTTTGTTGACGTTTAAAGCATGTTTATTCTCAGGTGAATACTAAGAGCTTCCGCTGTTGCATACTAAAATAAGGACAAGATTTAGAGTCCATGTTTGTATGATATTGTGTAAAAACTGCATTCAAGAAACTGATTTCGATGTAACATATTTGCATTGTAAACCATTATGTAATGGTCGTGTGTAAACAGGATATTTTAGATTATCATTATTTGATAATCTACGTAAAGCTTTTAAACCTTTATTTATGAAATAAAGGTTATGGTTTGTTTTAAAAATGAATGCAATCTTTGAAAAACGTCTCATATAGAGGTCAAAACCTCGCAACGAAATCAATTAATATGTAACGTTTTTAATCAATAAGAACGGGACATTTCAGTTGGTATCAGAGCGTTGGTCTTAGAGATCCAGAAAATTTGCATTAGTGTGTCTTATCGAGTTTGTTAGGATGCATTAGTGAGTCTGGACTTCGACCGTGTTTTCTTTAAAAATGATTGCTTAACATTTTTGTTGGAAACTATATATTTTTAATATGTGAATATTATGTGATATATTAATCTCTTAACGCGTTTGATTTTATGTGATAGATGTCTACCTCTAGAACAAATCCCATTGACTCACCTAATAATAATGAAGAGTCAAATGTAAATTGGAATGATTCGTGGACTGATTCACAAGTTCCCGAAGAGGAACCGGAAGAAGAGTCGGAACCAGAAGAAGAATCGGAACCGGAAGAATAATCGGAACCGGATGAAGAAATAGAACCGGTGGGGGAAATAATAAAACGGTTGAGTAAAAGAAAATCCTCAACCAACCGACCAAGGTTAATTATGGTCAATGGTGTTTCCGCTAAGGAAACAAAATATTGGGAGGATTACTAATTCTCCGATGAATCGGATTCTGACGAGAATTCCGATGATGTTATAGAAATTACCCCAACTGAATTTAAAAAGGCAAAAGAAAATAATAAGGGAAAGGGCATAAAAATAGAGAAATCTAATTCCAACCCCGATGAACTTTATATGTATCGTCAACCCCCGAAGTCCTTAAGTTGTAACAATGACCCGGGAACCTCTAAACCACCAGGTTTTTCTAAACCAATGTGGACAACGACGGCTCGTATTAGGGGAACATCATATATCCCTAGAAACTTGGCAAAACGAACCAAAACCGAACAAGAAGAAACGAGCGAGTCGGAATAAGATAGTTGTATTCGTGTGGTGTAATATATGTAATATAGTGTGCTTATGCTTTATGATATATGTAAAAATTGCTTGTATTAATAAGTATTTTTTTTATGAATCTAACTCTTGTCTATTTTACAGTATAAAAACACAAAATGGATAGACAACCCAATATTTTAAGAGACCTACCTGGAGACATGATTGATGAAATCTTGTCTAGAGTCGGTCAGAATTCCTCAGCACAACTATTTAAGGCGAGATCAGTTTGTAAGACATCCGAAGAACGTTCCAAGAATGCCTTGGTTTATAAAAGGCTTTCGTTCGAAAGATGGGGGATATCACATTGGGAAATCCATAAGTTACGATGTGTTTACTTTCACGCATATATTGCGGGGAACCCAAATGCTATTTTACACAACGGGTTAAGAAATTATTTTGACTCAGTATATTCGAATATAGGACTTCGTGATTTAGAAAAAGCAGCTAACATGCAACATAAAGAAGCATGTTATGCTTACGGGTTAGTAATGTTCGCTTCTCACCAAAGTGAGAACAAGAACATCGGGCTACAACTATTAAACAAAACGTTCCCACAAGTGACGGAGTCGGTAATTGGGGTAAGAAATGAGGTTTTTAGGTTATTACGAGACTGTTGGTCATTACGTAACCGTCGTCCCTTTGACGACGTTACAACACGCTGTCTTATCAACGGCCATAATGGTTATGTTCCACAAGACCAACGATGGGAAGTAGTCCTAGTAAAACCAGAATGCATGACTTGTTTCTGGACGTATGAATTACGTGTCTTTATTGCCTTTGCTGAACGACTTGTGTACTAGCTAGAATTATCTTCACAACTATCTTGTATCAAAGTTATTGTGTGCTATATTTCATGCTTTATGTAAAATAAGCGGTATTGTAAGTTTGTAAAATATTGTATAAAAGTTTGAACGCGAAATATTATTACAATCAGTTTTTCATATAGAATTGTAGTAGTTGAATTGTATATTAGCTACTAAGTATGAACTTAACGGGTAGGTACTACCCGAATTTAAACTTATAAAACGCTAATATGAAGA
The DNA here is from genome assembly GCF_046630445.1 of Rutidosis leptorrhynchoides. Classification (NCBI taxonomy): domain Eukaryota; kingdom Viridiplantae; phylum Streptophyta; class Magnoliopsida; order Asterales; family Asteraceae; genus Rutidosis; species Rutidosis leptorrhynchoides. Next base: position 196,401,296 of record NC_092341.1, on the reverse strand, counting down.
AAAAGCTTTTATAAATGAGTTCATATTATGCTACGAAATACTATTAACTACTCTTAATATTCTGTATGATTAACTTGTTCCATTTGACTATTTTGAAGGAAATGGCACCGACTATTCGACACACCGTGAATATGAATGAAGAGGAATTCCGTACTTTTCTAGCTTCAAACATAGCCGCAGTACAGGCTGCGCTACATACCAACAATAACCTTGGATCTGGCAGTACAGGAAATCGTGTAGGATGCACCTACAAAGAATTCACTGCCTACAAACCTTTGGAATTTGATGGAACCGAAGGACCGATCGGATTGAAACGGTGGACCGAGAAGGTCGAATCGGTGTTTGCCATAAGTAAGTGTACTGAAGAGGACAAAGTGAAGTACGCTACACATACCTTCACATGTTCTGCGTTAACATGGTGGAATACCGATCTAGAGCAAGTGGGACAAAATGATGCGTACGCACTACTGTGGTCAGCATTCAAGCACTTGATGAACGAGAAGTACCGTCCCAGAACCGAGGTCAATAAGCTCAAGACAGAACTTAGAGGGTTACGAACCCAAGGATTTGATATTACCACGTACGAAAGACGATTCACAGAATTGTGCCTATTGTGTCCGGAAGCATTCGAAGATGAGGAAGAGAAGATCGACGCGTTTGTGAAAGGATTACCGGAAAGAATCCAAGAAGATATAAGTTCACACGAGCCCGCCTCCATACAACAGGCATGTAGAATGGCTCACAAACTAGTGAACCAGATTGAAGAAAGAATTAAAGAACAGACTGCTGAAGAGGCCAATGTGAAGCAAGTCAAAAGAAAGTGGGAGGAAAACGGTGATAAGAATCACCAATACAACAACAACAGCAATTAAAACAATAATCGCAACAATTATCCCAACAATCGCAACATCAATCGCAACTACAACAAACGGCCCAACAACAACAACAACAACAACAACAACAACAACAACAACAACAACAACAACAACAACAACAACAACAACAACAACAACTACAACAATCATCCCAACAACAATAATAACCGCAACAACAACAACAATCAGAAGCAGCTATGCCAAAGGTGTGAAAAGTATCACTCGGGGTTCTTCACCAAATTTTGCAACAAGTGTAAAAGAAATGGTCATAGCGCGGCGAAGTGTGAGGTCTACGGACCAGGGGTTAATAGAACGAAAGGAACAAATGGTGTCGGAACGAGTAATGGCGGAGCAAGTAGTGTCGGAGCAAGTTATGCCAATGTAGTTTGTTATAAATGTGGAAAACCGGGCCACATTATTAGAAATTGCCCGAACCAGGAGAACACGAATGGACAAGGCCGCGGAAGAGTTTTCAATATTAATACGGCAGAGGCACAGGAAGACCCGGAGCTTGTTACGGGTACGTTTCTTATTGACAATAAATCTACTTACGTTTTATTTGATTCGGGTGCGGAAAGAAGCTATATGAGTAGAGATTTTTGTGCTAAATTAAGTTGTCCATTGACGCCTTTGGATAGTAAATTTTTACTCGAATTAGCAAATGGTAAATTAATTTCAGCAGATAATATATGTCGGAATCGAGAAATTAAACTGGTTAGCGAAACATTTAAGATTGATTTGATACCAGTAGAGTTAGGGAGTTTTGATGTGATAATCGGTATGGACTGGTTGAAAGAAGTGAAAGCAGAGATCGTTTGTTACAAAAATGCAATTCGCATTATACGAGAAAAAGGAAAACCCTTAATGGTGTACGGAGAAAAGGGCAACACGAAGCTACATATTATTAGTAATTTGAAGGCACAAAAACTAATAAGAAAAGGTTGCTATGCTGTTCTAGCACACGTCGAGAAAGTACAAACTGAAGAAAAGAGCATCAATGATGTTCCCATTGCAAAAGAATTTCCCGATGTATTTCCGAAAGAATTACCAGGATTACCCCCACAGCGATCCGTTGAATTTCAAATAGATCTTGTACCAGGAGCTGCACCAATAGCTCGTGCTCCTTACAGACTCGGACCCAGCGAGATGAAAGAACTGCAAAGCCAATTACAAGAACTTTTAGAGCGTGGTTTCATTCGACCAAGCACATCACCGTGGGGAGCTCCTGTTTTGTTTGTCAAGATGAAAGATGGTACATTCAGGTTGTGTATCGACTACCGAGAGTTGAACAAACTTACCATCAAGAACCGCTACCCACTACCGAGAATCGATGACTTATTTGATCAACTACAAGGCTCGTCTGTTTATTCAAAGATTGACTTACGTTCCGGGTATCATCAAATGCGAGTGAAAGAAGATGATATTCCAAAGACTGCTTTCAGAACATGTTACGGTCATTACGAGTTTATGGTCATGCCTTTTGGTTTAACTAATGCACCAGCTGTGTTCATGGACCTTATGAACCGAGTGTGTGGACCATACCTTGACAAGTTTGTCATTGATGACATACTTATTTACTCAAAGAATGACCAAGAACACGGTGAACATTTGAGAAAGGTGTTAGAAGTATTGAGGAAGGAAGAATTGTACGCTAAGTTTTCAAAGTGTGCATTTTGGTTGGAAGAAGTTCAATTCCTCGGTCACATAGTGAACAAAGAAGGTATTAAGGTGGATCCGGCAAAGATAGAAACTGTTGAAAAGTGGGAAACCCCGAAAACTCCGAAACACATACGCCAGTTTTTAGGACTAGCTGGTTACTACAGAAGGTTCATCCAAGACTTTTCCAGAATAGCAAAACCCTTGACTGGATTAACGCATAAAGGGAAGAAATTTGAATGGAATGATGAACAAGAGAAAGCGTTTCAGTTATTAAAGAAAAAGCTAACTACGGCACCTATATTGTCATTGCCTGAAGGGAATGATGATTTTGTGATTTATTGTGACGCATCAAAGCAAGGTCTTGATTGTGTATTAATGCAACGAACGAAGGTGATTGCTTATGCGTCTAGACAATTGAAGATTGACGAACAAAATTATACGACGCATGATTTGGAATTAGGCACGGTTGTTTTTGCATTAAAGACTTGGAGGCACTACTTATATGGGGTCAAAAGTATTATATATACCGACCACAAAAGTCTTCAACACATATTTAATCAGAAACAACTGAATATGAGGCAGCGTAGGTGGATTGAATTATTGAATGATTACGACTTTGAGATTCGTTACCACCCAGGGAAGGCAAATGTGGTAGCCGATTCCTTGAGCAGGAAGGACAGAGAACCCATTCGAGTAAAATCTATGAATATAATGATTCATAATAACCTTACTACTCAAATAAAGGAGGCGCAACAAGGAGTTTTAAAAGAGGGAAATTTAAAGGATGAAATACCCAATGGATCGGAGAAACATCTTAATATTCGGGAAGACGGAACCCGGTATAGGGCTGAAAGGATTTGGGTAACAAAATTTGGAGATATGAGAGAAATGGTACTTAGAGAAGCTCATAAAACCAGATACTCAATACATCCTGGAACGGGGAAGATGTACAAGGATCTCAGGAAATATTTTTGGTGGCCGGGTATGAAAGCCGATGTTGCTAAATACGTAGGAGAATGTTTGACGTGTTCTAAGGTCAAAGCTGAGCATCAGAAACCATCAGGTCTACTTCAACAACCCGAAATCCCAGAATAGAAATGGGAAAACATTACCATGGATTTCATCACTAAATTGCCAAGGACTGCAAGTGGTTTGGATACTATTTGGGTAAAAGTTGATCGTCTCACCAAATCAGCACATTTCCTGCCAATAAGAGAAGATGACAAGATGGAGAAGTTAGCACGACTGTATTTGAAGGAAGTCGTCTCCAGACATGGAATACCAATCTCTATTATCTCTGATAGGGATGACAGATTTAATTCAAGATTCTGGCAGACATTACAGCAAGCATTAGGAACTCGTCTAGACATGAGTACTGCCTATCATCCACAAACTGATGGGCAGAGCGAAAGGATGATACAAACGCTTGAAGACATGCTACGAGCATGTATTATTGATTTCGGAAACAGTTGGGATCGACATCTACCGTTAGCAGAATTTTCCTACAACAACAGCTACCATTCAAGCATTGAGATGACACCGTTTGAAGCACTTTATGGTAGAATGTGCAGGTCTCCAATTTGTTGGAGTGAAGTGGGGGATAGACAGATTACGGGTCCGGAGATTATACAAGAAACTACCGAGAAGATCATCCAAATTCAACAACGGTTGAAAACCGCCCAAAGTCGACAAAAGAGTTACGCTGACATTAAAAGAAAAGATATAGAATTTGAAATTGGAGAGATGGTCATGCTTAAAGTTGCACCTTGGAAAGGCGTTGTTCGATTTGGTAAACGAGGGAAATTAAATCCAAGGTATATTGGACCATTCAAGATTATTGATCGTGTCGGACCAGTAGCTTACCGACTTGAGTTACCTCAACAACTCGCGGCTGTACATAACACTTTCCACGTCTCAAATTTGAAGAAATGTTTTGCTAAAGAAGATCTCACTATTCCGTTAGATGAAATCTAAATCAACGAAAAACTCCAATTCATCGAAGAACCCGTCGAAATAATGGATCGTGAGGTTAAAAGACTTAAGCAAAACAAGATACCAATTGTTAAGGTTGGATGGAATGCTCGTAGAGGACTCGAGTTCACCTGGGAGCATGAAGATTAGATGAAGAAGAAATACCCGCATCTATTTCCAGAAGATTCGTCAACACCTTCAACAGCTTAAAATTTCGGGACGAAATTTATTTAACGGGTAGGTACTGTAGTGACCCGAACTTTTCCATGTTTATATATATTAATTGAGATTGATATTTACATGATTAAATGTTTCCAACATGTTAAGCAATCAAACTTGTTAAGACTTGATTAATTGAAATATGTTTCATATAGACAATTGACCACCCAAGTTGACTGGCGATTCACGAACGTTAAAACTTGTAAAAATGACATGACGATATATATATGGATATACATATGGTTAACATGAGATTATGATAAGTAAGTATCTCCATAAGTATATTAACAATGAGTTATATACATATAAACAAGACTACTAACTTAAGGATTTCGAAACGAGACATATATGTAACGATTATCGTTGTAACGACATTTAAATGTATATATATATCATATTAAGATATATTAATATATCATAATATCATGATAATATAATAATTTAACATCTCATTAGATATAATAAACAATGGGTTAACAACATTAATTGAGATCGTTAACTTAAAGGTTTCAAAACAACACTTACATGTAACGACTAACGATGACTTAACGACTCAGTTAAAATGTATATACATGTAGTGTATTTAGATGTATTAAAATACTTTTGGAAGACTTCAAGACATATATCAAAACACTCATACTTAACAAAAATGGTTACAGTTACTTTTCCATTCTTTTCTTTCATCAAGAATTCTAGTCGTATTCTTACCCGTATTATACACAGCTTCAAAACGTACTTACTATGAGTATATACCAATAGGAACTAGCATGGGATTCCACTCTTGATTATGTCATGTATGACTAATCAATTTTAACTTCTACCATGAGCTAGTCAACTAACTAGAACTCCTTTTAACCCCACTCACCACTCACCAATTACCACTCATCATTCACTCCATTTCACTTCCAATTCTCTTTCTAATTCTCTCTCAACACACACACACACTATTATGAACGTATTTTTCCAGTAGTTAATCATCATCTTCATAAAAAATTACTTCAAGAATCAAGCTATAATCATCATAGGAAGAACACTTCAAGAACACTTCAAAAATCCCTTCAAGTTTACTAATTTACTTCCAAGCTTTCTAATCCATTCCAAGTAATCATCTAAGATCAAGAAACCTCTGTTATATACAGTAGGTTATCTTTCTTATTCAAGGTAATATTCATATTTAAACTTTGATTCAATTTCTATAACTATAAACTATCTTAATTCGAGTAAAAATCTTACTTGAACTTGTTTTTGTGTCATGATCCTACTTCAAGAACTTTCAAGCCATCCAAGATCCTTTGAAGCTAGATCATTTCTTGTCACTTCCAGTAGGTTTACCTACTAAACTTGAGGTAGTAATGATGTTCATAACATCATTCGATTCATATATATAAAACTATCTTATTCGAAGGTTTAAACTCGTAATCACTAGAACATAGTTTAGTTAATTCTAAACTTGTTCGCATACAAAAGTTAATCCTTCTAACTTGACTTTTAAAATTAACTACACACATGTTCTATATCTATATGATATGCTAACTTAATGATTTAAAACCTGGAAACACGAAAAACACCGTAAAACCGGATTTACGCCGTCGTAGTAACACCGCGGGCTGTTTTGGGTTAGTTAATTAAAAACTATGATAAACTTTGATTTCAAAGTTGTTATTCTGGGAAAATGATTTTTATTATGAACATGAAACTATATCCAAAAATTATGGTTAAACTCAAAGTGGAAGTATATTTTCTAAAATGGTCATCCAGACGTCGTTCTTTCGACTGAAATGACTACCTTTACAAAAATGACTTGTAACTTATTTTTCCGACTATAAACCTATACTTTTCTGTTTAGATTCATAAAATAGACTTCAATATGAAACCATAGCAATTTGATTCACTCAAAACGGATTTAAAATGAAGAAGTTATGGGTAAAACAAGATTGGATAATTTTTCTCATTTTAGCTACGTGAAAATTGGTAACAAATCTATTCCAACCATAACTTAATCAACTTGTATTGTATATTATGTAATCTTGAAATACCATAGACACGTATACAATGTTTCAACCTATCATGTCGACACATCTATATATATTTCGGAACAACCATAGACACTCTATATGTGAATGTTGGAGTTAGCTATACAGGGTTGAGGTTGATTTCAAAATATATATAGTTTGAGTTGTGATCAATACTGAGATACGTATACACTGGGTCGTGGATTGATTCAAGATAATATTTATCGATTTATTTCTGTATATCTAACTTTGGACAACTAGTTGTAGGTTACTAACGAGGACAGCTGACTTAATAAACTTAAAACATCAAAGTATATTAAAAGTGTTGTAAATATATTTTAAAAATACTTTGATATATATGTATATATTGTTATAGGTTCGTGAATCAACCAGTGGCCAAGTCTTACTTCCCAACGAAGTAAAAATCTGTGAAAGTGAGTTATAGTCCCACTTTTAAAATCTAATATTTTTGGGATGAGAATACATGAAGGTTTTATAAATGATTTACAAAATAGACACAAGTACGTGAAACTACATTCTATGGTTGAATTATCGAAATCGAATATGCCCTTTTTTATTAAGTCTGGTAATCTAAGAATTAGGGAACAGACACCCTAATTGATGCGAATCCTAAAGATAGATCTATTGGGCCTAACAAACCCCATCCAAAGTACCGGATGCTTTAGTACTTCGAAATTTATATCATATCCGAAGGGTGTCCCGGAATGATGGGGATATTCTTATAAATATGCATCTTATTAATGTCGGTTACCAGGTGTTCACCATATGAATGATTTTTATCTCTATGTATGGGATGTGTATTGAAATATGAAATCTTGTGGTCTATTGTTACGATTTGATACATATCGGTTAAACCTATAACTCCCCAACATTTTTGTTGACGTTTAAAGCATGTTTATTCTCAGGTGAATACTAAGAGCTTCCGCTGTTGCATACTAAAATAAGGACAAGATTTGGAGTCCTTGTTTGTATGATATTGTGTAAAAACTGCATTCAAGAAACTGATTTCGATGTAACATATTTGTATTGTAAACCATTATGTAATGGTCGTGTGTAAACAGGATATTTTAGATTATCACTATTTGATAATCTACGTAAAGCTTTTAAACCTTTATTTATGAAATAAAGGTTATGGTTTGTTTTAAAAATGAATGCAGTCTTTGAAAAACGTCTCATATAGAGGTCAAAACCTCACAACGAAATCAATTAATATGGAACGTTTTTAATCAATAAGAACGGGACATTTCACAATACCCATAACCTCCATAGCTATAACCCATAATTTCCTTAGCTCTATCCCGTTTGAAAACTTATTTTGAAATCGTCTGAGTATAACTCCGTCGTAGTATTTTATGTATACTAATAATATCTTGAAATAATACAAAGAAAATATATATATGTAATTCGATTGAGAGAGTTTAGAGAAATATATTTTCAAGTTTCTATGAAATAATTAAACCTATTGAATTCTATTTATAAAAGATTTTTGAATTATTAAAGTAAATTATTAAAGTATGAATTATTAAAGTGAATTATTAAAGTATGAATTATTAAAGTAAATTATTAAAGTGAATTATTAAAGTATGAATTATTAAAGTGAATTATTAAAGTGAATTATTAAAGTATGAATTATTAAAGTGAATTATTAAAGTGAATTATTAAAGTATGAATTATTAAAGTATGAATTATTAAAGTGAATTATTAAAGTGAATTATTAAAGTATAAATTATTAAAGTGAATTATTAAAGTTAAAGTAGAGTAAAAGTAAAGTAAAGGTAAAGTTAAAGTATAGTAAAAGTATAAAACTGTATACGTATAATACGCGTATAAATATATATAATATTAATTTAAATCGTTATATATGTTTAATAAAATAAAATATAAATATCGTTATCTTTATCATACTGGTTAATTAATGAGTTGTCAAAAGTGGTTCTAGATATTTATAAAAGATATATACGTTTTAATAATAAAGTTCTTTTTAAACTGAAAACGTTTTTTTTGTACTTTTGAAACTAAATCAAATAAATATGATAATTTTGTTTTTCAAAACTAAATATATTTAAGAATCATTTTGTTAAAAGGTTAAAATAATGGAAATCGTTATATCATAAAACATTTTAGAAAAGTAGAATTATATATATTCATAATAAGTTTCAAGTTTTTAAATTACAGTCTGTTGGTGAAGCATGGGATAAAGTCCAAAGGTTAAATAAACGTATGAAATCATCTTAATGAAAAATGTCGAGTTACTTAACTTGTCGATATCCAACATCTAAGTTATTTACACTCCACGTTCTTATTTTCATATTAAATAAAATGAAAGTTAACATACTTATCTTATCAAGGTCACGAGGAAAATATTATAAAACATGCCTTGAAAATTAAACAGGAATTTCCACTAACCCTTGTCTAGTTCCCATTAATTGACATATTTGTTCTTATTTATAAATCACTTTACCATTTTCCGAATGTTTTCAAAAAGAATAGATTTCTTAAATCACAGTGGACCTCATAACATAGGCCCGTAATCATATCATAATGTATCTGATAATTCAATCATTTGATATTATCTCTTAATTCTGTTGATAAATATATCGAAACAAATACGTTCATGTAAAGTATCATATATCTAATACTTTGTTAATGTTTTCAGTTAATATTATATATTATATATACATATCTATATACTCATAATTGTTCGTGAATCATCGAACACGGTCAAAGGGTAATTGATTACATGAATGTAGTTCCAAACTTTTTGAGATTCAACATTACAAATTCTTCTTATCGTGTCGGAAACATATAAAGGTTATGTTTAATTTTGGTCGGAAATTTCCGGGTCGTCACAGTACCTACCCGTTAAAGAAATTTCGTACCGAAATTTGATCGAGGTCGTCATGGCTAACAATAAGAATGTTATTATGACGAATATAAGTTGATTCATAGGGTTTTATCATGATTGAGAAATATGGATAAAATAATTCGATTACTCGAAACGTATGAGTGAAGCTATCGTAAATTAGTGAAATGAGAAAATAGGGATTCGTCTTATCTTTTGACGTCATCACGGTTGATCTCCGGATTAAAGAAAATCTTTGTAATCTATATCAGATCTTATTCTTCAGTGATTAAGGAAATTATGATCCTCTTCGATTTAATGCGATGATTCATCTCGATTTTTCTGTCGGATATTTCACTATAAATACACCTCCTTCGTTTCCTTTTAATTCACACCTTCTATTCTTTCTCCCTCAATTCTTACTTTAAAATTATTCGTCAATATGCTTCATCCAGTGCTGATTCTCTATATACTCCTCACTTTCATATCTGTCGTTCTTCTTTTTCATCTACCTCCAGAAGAATCTATTTACTTCTACTATACTCTTGGTTTTATAGTGTTTTTAGTTCTCCCGTGTCTTTATATTGCTATATGCATCGATATATACGGTTTATAGTTTCTGAGTTGTTGTTAGGTTTTATATCTTCCCTTATATTTCGATGTCCCTGCTTCTGTCTTCTATAATCATTGTCATCCCCAATTAATGCTCTCTTTTATTTGCTGCGATTTATACCCCAATTTCTATTTCGAAGTTTTGTCCTTTCGTTTCTTCTTCTTGCGATTAAGCACCGCTTGTAATGGTCCAGAATTCAAATATATGAATTTCGGAATGAACATTGTTAATGTTCTAAGAAGGAAATTGTAATGGCACGATCTTGACTTGTCAAATTACTAGAATACCTCAAAAAAGGCCGAATCATCAAGAAATATTTTCTTGATATTTTAGAGGTTAAAGAGAATACAAGAGTCATGTAACATAGCACATGATGACGTTATGATCTGTGAATCATCACGTTCCATTTAGAAACTCAGCATGACTTACTGTAATATAATCACGTTGATCAAGTGTCATTATATTATACTAGTTCATGCTTCAGTTCCCAACACTACTTCTAAAATATTCCTATTTTAAATTCGAAAGTTTCAGAATTTAGAAACTAAAATAGTTTCTTTTATAATGTAATACAGACAGCACGAAGAGGTAAATGATTTCAGATAAGAATAATTATGAAGATATCTTCAGAAATATGGAGGATATTTATAATGAAAGATACGATGATATCTTAAAATTTCTAATATCAGAGGATGATGAAGAATATTGTCCGTAAGGGTTTAGAGTCAGGAGCAAGGTATTCGATAATGACTTCAGCAGACACGGAATCATTTGGATTATTTGAAGGTAGATTTCGTCCTTGTGATTTATCCACAGCCTTCTTCATGGTTTGCTCAATCCGTATTTTTCAGTACCAAATCTTCTCTTTTTATGAGCTTTGCCAACACACTACTCTTTATCATCAAACTTTTTACTGTTAAGGTCATTTATAGTTTTTGCTGCTTCATCAGTATTTCGAGAACTAGTTCGCAGTTTAGGGTGTTTTTCAGAAACTTCACATTCAAAGTATATAAGTGCAGAAGATAGACACATATAATTGTTAGCGTAGACATGCTGCGAGATTTCAAAATACTGATTGCTAATTTCCGATGATTCGTATGGCAATTCTCGTTACAAGATGCATATGAGTAAATGATGGGGTTTTGATAAATATAAAGATTTTTCGGAAAGTCAAAGATCAATGAAGTTGTTAATAAGTTTACTGCTAATGTGGCGAGATATGAAAGGTTCCCCGGTAATAATGATGAAGGGGTAATCATTATAATAAGGCTTATTTGAATGAACAATTGAAGTTGGTTTGCTGGAGCTGTGACAAAACCGTCTATTTTTAGAAGGGATTGAAAAGTTATTTTAGCTAATAAATGCCAAAAGGTCTGACATGGATACATGTTAAATTATGACTTTGGTTTCAAGAGTTTTTCAGGTACGTAACTGTGGATAACATGTGGTTGGATCATCATCTCGATTGTTCATTATTTGAAGTGTCTTCAGGTATTTCGAAGGGCTTGAACACAGATTATAATCGTTAATATACATACGATGTTCTAACACAGTTTTGAAGTTAAAGTATAGCTTTGAAAGATGTAAGAATCTAAGAGTTATGATACCGATTATAACTTGAATTGAGTTCGGCGATTTCAAAATCAGAATATGTAATTAGATTTTTGAATGTGTATGGTTGTTTTGATTTCTATAAAAGAATGTATATTGTTGTAAAAGTAGGTAGTATAATGGATGATTTGCTGAATCAGATTCGAAGAATGTAACATATTAATTGTGAATTTATATATCTCTCGAGTATTACCTACCCGTTAAAAAAATGTCACAATTAATATTTTGTACAAAAGAATTTTATTACAGTCTTTATGGAAATATATGTGTATATTTCTTCAGATGTAATATAGATTTAATGAGTTAATATTAAATTAAACTCACTTGATTTATGGTTAAGGCTAGGATAGATAATTTCTAAACTTTAGAAATTACATAATCGTCGTAGAATGTTTTCCCAATGAAGTTATGAATCAATACTTCATTGTTGTAGTATTCCTTAGTATCTACAGGGCGTATGACGTCGATGCTCATGGGATAGATTGTGAAGTTGAGGTTTGTGATGCGGTTGTTGTTGGTGGTGGTAATGGTACTGTTGATGTTGTTGATGGTGGTACTGGTTATGTTGCTGGTGCTGCTGCTGGTGTTTGTAACCTTTGCACCATATTCTCCAAAGCCACTACCCGAGCGCGAAGCTCGTTGACTTCTTCTATTACACCGGGGTGATTGTCGGTTCGGACGAGCGGATAAATAAGATCTAGAATTTGGTGTAGTATATAATCATGACGAGATACTCTGGAAATGAGAGAGAAAATGGTGTTTCGGACAGGTTCGCCGGTAAGTGCTTCAGGTTCATTGCCAAGAGGGCAATGTGGTGGATGGAAAGGATCGCCTTCTTCTTGTCTCCAATGATTAAGGAGGCTACGAACCCATCCCCAATTCATCCAGAATAGATGATGGCTGATTGGTTGATCCATTCCAGTCACACTACTTTCGGAGCTTGAGTGGGATTCCATTTCGGAATTCGAGGAACTTTAACTGATGACGAATTCCATTTCGTACAATTTGATAAAGGATTTTTCGATACGAAATGATTTTCTGGCTATCGGGTGGTATTCTAACTACATAGAATATCTATATATCTAGATCAAAAGATTTCATAGATTACGGAGAAATTTACGGAATATGTTAGGCAAAGTTTACGGTAATAGATACGATAAGATATGATTTAGCAGATACGCTAAGATATGAATTTTGTCTATACACTATTCATGCAATCAATGCAGCAAGATGTGTCTAGACTAAGAATGATAAGCAGGTAATTTCCTAAGGATGGTAAGTAGATGATTTTCGACTAAAAATGATAAACAAAACTTTTGACATGCAGACACGGTCGAAGTCCAGACTCACTAATCCATCTTAACAACTATCAGTTAAACACACTAATGCAAGACCTGGTTCGCTAAGACCACCGCTCTGATACCAACTGAAAGGACCCGTTCATATACATTATAAACGATTCACAATAGTTGATTACATCGCGAGGTATTTAACCTCTATATGATACGTTTTACAAACATTGCATTCGTTTTTAAAAGACAAACTTTCTTTACATCAAAAATTTACGGCATGCATACCATTTCATATTACATCCAACTATAATTGACTTAATATTAATCTTGATGAACTCAACGACTCGAATGCAACGTCTTTCAAAGTATGTCATGAATGACTCCAGGTAATATCCTTAAAATGAGCTAATGCACAGCTGAAGATTTCTTTAATACCTGAGAATAAACATGCTTTAAAGTGTTAACCAAAAGGTTGGCGAGTTCATTAGTTTATCATAATCAATCATTTCCGTAATAGTAATATACCACAAGATTTCAGTTTCCATAAATATCTGTACACTTGCAAGTGTTTAAAAGTATTCTATAAGTTGTAGGCACCCGGTAACAAGCCTTAACGTTCATGTTTTACCCTCTGAAGTACACCAGATCAGGTGTGTTTAAAATAACCTCGAAGTACTAAAGCATCACATAGTCAGGATGGGGTTTGTCAGGCCCAATAACTCTATCTTTAGGATTCGCGCCTACCGTACATAGACAAGTAGTTTAATGTTACCAAGCTAAGGGTATATTTCTGGTTTAAACCCACATAGAATTAGTTTTAGTACTTGTGCCTATTTCGTAAAACATTTATAAAACAGCGCATGTATTCTCAGCCCAAAAATATATATAAAAAGGGAGTAATGAAACTCACAATACTGTATTTCGTAGCAATCATGTATATGACGGCACTGAACAAGTACAGAGTTTGTCTCGGATTCACGAACGTATCAATATTGTGATTCAATATTGTAGGAAAGTAGGTAGACGCAACGAAAATGATAAACGTTAGGTTGACCTCACGAGCAATACCCTCGATCAATACCCATAACCTCCATAGCTATAACCCATAATTTCCTTAGCTCTATCCCGTTTGAAAACTTATTTTGAAATCGTCTGAGTATAACTCCGTCATAGTATTTTATGTATACTAATAATATCTTGAAATAATACAAAGAAAATATATATATGTAATTCGATTGAGAGAGTTTAGAGAAATATATTTTCAAGTTTCTATGAAATAATGAAACCTATTGAATTCTATTTATAAAAGATTTTTGAATTATTAAAGTAAATTATTAAAGTATGAATTATTAAAGTGAATTATTAAAGTATGAATTATTAAAGTGAATTATTAAATTGAATTATTAAAGTATGAATTATTAAAGTGAATTATTAAAGTGAATTATTAAAGTATGAATTATTAAAGTGAATTATTAAAGTGAATTATTAAAGTATGAATTATTAAAGTATAAATTATTAAAGTAAATTATTAAAGTTAAAGTAAAGTACAAGTAAAGTAAAGGTAAAGTTAAAGTATAGTAAAAGTATAAAACTGTATACGTATAATACGCGTATAAATATATATAATATTAATTTAAATCATTATATATATTTAATAATATAAAATATAAATATCGTTATCTTTATCATACTGGTTAAGTAATGAGTTGTCAAAAGTGGTTCTAGATATTTATAAAAGATATATACGTTTTAATAATAAAGTTCTTTTTAAACTGAAAACGTTTTTTTAGTACTTTTGAAACTAAATCAAATAAATATGATAATTTTGTTTTTCAAAACTAAATATATTTAAGAATCATTTTGTTAAAAGGTTAAAAAAATGGAAATCGTTATATCATAAAACATTTTAGAAAAGTAGAATTATATATATTCATAATAAGTTTCAAGTTTTTAAATTACAGTTTGTTGGTGAAGCATGGGATAAAGTCCAAAGGTTAAATAAACGTATGAAATCATCTTAATGAAAAATGTCGAGTTACTTAACTTGTCGATATCCAACATCTAAGTTATTTACACTCCACGTTCTTATTTTCATATTAAATAAAATGAAAGTTAACATAGTTATCTTATCAAGGTCACGAGGAAAATATTATAAAACATGCCTTGAAAATTAAACAGGAATTTCCACTAACCCTTGTCTAGTTCCCGTTAATTGACATATTTGTTCTTATTTATAAATCACTTTACCATTTTTCGAATGTTGTCAAAAAGAATAGATTTCTTAAATCACAGTGGACCTCATAACATAGGCCCGTAATCATATCATAATGTATCTGATAATTCAATCATTTGATATTATCTCTTAATTATGTTGATAAATATATCGAAACAAATACGTTCATGTAAAGTATCATATATCTAATACTTTGTTAATGTTTTCAGTTAATATTATATATTATATATACATATCTATATACTCATAATTGTTCGTGAATCATCGAACACGGTCAAAGGGTAATTGATTACATGAATGTAGTTCCAAACTTTTTGAGATTCAACATTACAAATTCTTCTTATCGTGTCGGAAACATATAAAGGTTATGTTTAAATTTGGTCGGAAATTTCTGGGTCGTCACATATAGGTTCCTGAATCCAAGGCCAACCCTACATTATTAGATGTCATCTTATGTATTTTTACTACAAAATACATTAGGTGAGTTTCATTTGATCCCTTTTACTCTTTACATTTTTGGGCTAAGAATATATGCAAATGCTTTATTAACTGTTTTACAATATTTATATGCGTGAGTTTCATTTGCCTTTTCCCCTTTTACACTTTACATTTTTGGGGCTGAGAATACATGCAAATGTTTTATTAACTGTTTTACAATAATTATATGTGTGAGTTTCATTTGCTCCCTTTTTACTCATTACATTTTTGGGCTGAAAATACATGCAATGTTTAAATAACTATTTTTGCAATATTTATATGCGTGAGTTCATTTGATTCCCTTTTACTCTTTACATTTTTGGGCTGAGAATACATGCGCTGCTTTAATAACTGTTTTACAATATTTATATGCGTGAGTTTCATTTGTCTTTTTACCCTTTATATTTTTGGGCTGAGAATACATGCGCTGTTTTTATAACTGTTTTACGAAATAGACACAAGTAATCGAAATTACGTTCTATGGTTGAATGATCGAAACTGAATATGTCCCTTTTTATTAAGTCTGGTAATCTAAGAATTAGGGAACATACACCCTAATTGACACGAATTCTAAAGATATATCTATCGGGCCCAACAAGCCCCATCCAAAGTATCGGATGCTTTAGTACTTCGAAATTTATATCATGTCCGAAGGAGAATCCCGGAATGATGGGGATATTCTTATATACATATTGTGAATGTCGGTTACCAGGCGTTCAATCCATATGAATGATATTTTTGTCTCTATGTATGGGACGTATGTTTATGAGTAATGGAAATATGAAATCTTGTGGTCTATTAAAAGTTATAAAATGATTATTTATGATAAACTAATGAACTCACCAACCTTTTGGTTGACACTTTAAAGCATGTTTATTCTTAGGTATGAAAGAAATCTTCCGCTGTGCATTAGCTCATATTAGAGACATTACTTGGAGTCATTCATGGCATATTTCAAAAGACGTTGCATTCGAGTCATTGAGTTCATCAAGATTATTATTAAGTCAATTATAGTTAGATGTATTATGAAATGGTATGCATGTCGTCAACTTTCGATGTAATGAAAGATTTTCTTTTCAAAAACGAATGCAATGTTTGTAAATGTATCATATAGAGGTCAAGTACCTTGCGATGTAATCAACTGTTGTGAATCGTTTATAATCAATATGGACTTCGCCTGGATGGATTAGGATGGGTCATCACATGTAGATCTAAAGAAAGTTCTGATTCTGAGCACAGACATCGGCACTCTCAACGGAAAATAGTGAAGTATTAAAGATGAATGCTGGTCTTATTTGGGGTGCCTCAGCATAATCAATTTAGGTCGATAATGCCTTAGTCATGCAATGCTCTATTAGAGATTTCAGTCTAACAAGATTTCCACCTTTCTTAAGCCTTATTTTTATTGACAAACGTTTTAGGTTTTCAAAAATACGTTTTCGAAAAGGGTTTATTTTAGAAAAATTTTGAAATTTGGCTTAAGGACTAGGAATCTTCGTAATGGTTTATCATGATATAGCATAAAAAGATACCAATATCCCACACTTAGACAAACATTGTCCTCAATGTTCCTAGTGTATCCCACACTTAGGAGTTTTAGTTGAAGATTTGGGAGTGTTTGTCTAGTGTTTTAATTGGGTGTTATCCCACACTTAGTGATAAGCTAGGATGCAGTATGGTTTGAATCTTGAGCTAGTAGCGAAAAGAAAGAAATACCCCTAGCAGATGCGGCTGGCTTCCTTGCTTCTTTATCGGCTCATTTGTCATCCTTTATTCTTCTACTCTACTTTATTGCACGGGTTTCCTCCCGAGAAGTGCTTTTGTTTAAGGTCGTTGGCTCGACCGTAGTGATTCTTCAAAAAGCAAACATTCCTCGTTGATGGTTGTGATCTTGGTCTTCTTGAGGGAATGTGAGTCTTGGTGGATAAGTCCTGAGAAAGTGTCAGACCAGCAGTGGTAAAAAGTCCGGTACTTCTCTTGAAGATCTTCTGAACGATAAGTAGTGCGCAATTTCTGCTCTTGATAAGTCTTGAAGTCCGATGAGAATATGATCCACAGTTCTGCTGGTTGACCCATGAATGTCAATCATGGTAGCAGTGTTGGTGTTGATGATTTCTCTAACGGGATGCTCATTTCGGAGGTCTTCAAACAATGTAAGAAACTGTATCTTTAGAATTTCGAAGTCTTCGGAACGGTGATCTCCACAGTAAGAGTCTATAGCTTTGCACATATTAGTTAAGAGACGAAACTGGAAAGAAGTGAACAGCAATCCTGATACGAGTATTAATTTCACCGTCTTTGAGTATATCTCCCGACATCCAGCTTTAAATATGCAACTAGGATCTGTGGATTCGTGGGAGATACGTGATAGCTGCTTCGTAACATAGGTGGCAATGTTGACTCAATCTGGTTCAAGATGAGAGAACGGATTGTTCCGTCTTGCTTCCTCCATAACAGCGTCTTGTAACTCTTTGATAATCAGATCACCATGGTGATCAATTGTTACGTAGATCACTAGTCTGTCTGGTGTGCTTTCGAAGTTATCTCTATCCAGAAGAGCGAAAAGACTATGAATATCCTCGATCATTTACAAATCAGAGTGATAAGTCGGGCGGCTGGTGGAAAGATCCATATGCTTCTAGATGAGAGTCAGTAGTGCTCGTTCGTTTCGTGAGAACGGAAGTGCCGATCCAGCTAAGGCATTATAAACCTTAGAGTAAATGATCTTCTGATCTCGATAGAATTTTGTCTCGAGAATAGTGCGAACCACTGAATTATGCTCTCGTTGCCTTTCTTCGTGATAGATATGATCATGAAGAGAGTTGATAAAGTCTTGAATGCGTTCTTCTAGGATTTCAACATCATTGTCTTTTCTTCGGAGATAGAGGTGGTGCTCTTCTCTGATAGCCATGATTCGTTCTGTTAAGTGTAGCGAAAAATCAATGGTTGACTTTCGGATGGCTTCGAGAATGTCTTCAAATTCATCGGTATCATTAATGAAGGTAATCATCTCTGCATGTGTGGATATAACTGGAATTTGATCTGAAGAAGATTCCGGCTCCCCTTGATCTACTTCGATTGGAGAGTGTGAGTTAGTCAGAATGTCTTCGTGATGCTCTTCCTCGTCATCATCGGTATCCGGTTCCTCTGAAGGATGCGTCTGATGAACGGGTTTCTTTAGTATTCTGATTCTCCACTTTGATACTTACAGGATCAATTTCTATATCCTTAACCTCAGCCTTGTCGTTCTTCTTTTTGAAGCGAATGATTAAACTGTGATATGCCGTTTCAAGCCTCATTATTTCTTCATGATGCTCAGTGCTTGGAACGGGTGTTGTCGCAGTTTCTTTTACGTCTTCCATTTCCTCTTCCTCTTCAGATTCCTCCTTTTCCTCTATTTCTTCGCTGGGATCCTCTTCTTCCATTTCTGGGTCGTCTTTAGACTGTGATTCGACACCCATCTCGTTATCGTCAGCTGGTGGTAAGGACTATTCATCAAAAGTGATCCGTCTGGTGGAAATAGCAAACATCTCTGCCTGTCCAGAAAGATCGGTTGGTCGGTCAATTTTGAAGGTAACGCTCTCCCCATGTGATCGTAAGATCATGGTTTGATTTTATACATCAATGACAGTCCTAGCCGTATTCATGAAAGGTCTTCCTAACACTATTGGGGTGTGTAGGTCTTCCTTAATATCCATTACTACGAAATCCGTAGGATAAAAGAATTTGTCGACTTTCACCAAGACGTTCTCAACTATGCCCTTAGGATAAGAATTGTATGATCGGCAAGTTGGATTGTCATTTTGGTTGGTGACAAGTCTCCTAACTCTAATCTCTTGTAGAGAGAGTAGGGGATTAGGTTGATACTTGCTCCTAAATCTGCTAGCGCATGAATGGTTCCAGATTGGTAGATTGAACATGGGAAAACGAATCGACCCGTATCTCCTAGCTTAGGTGGTAGAGAGTTTCTGAGTAATGCAGAGCATTCTTCACTCAGTGGAACTGTGACGACCCGGAAATTTCCGACCAAATTTAAACTTAACCTTTATATGTTTCCGACACGATAAGCAGAATTTGTAATGTTGAATCTCAAAAAGTTTGGAACTACATTCATGTAATCAATTACCCTTTGACCGTGTTTGACGATTCACGAACAATTATGTGTATATAGATATGTATATATAATATATAATAACTGAAAACATTAACAAAGTATTTGATATATATATGATACTTTACATGAACGTATTTGTTTCGATATATTTATCAACAGAATTAAGAGATAATATCAAATGATTGAATTATCAGATACATTATGATATGATTACGGGCCAATGTTATGAGGTCCACTGTGATTTAAGAAATCTATTCTTTTTGACAATATTTGGAAAATGGTAAAGTGATCTATAAGTAAGAACGTGGAGTGTAAATAACTTAGATGTTGGATATCGACAAGTTAAGTAACTCGACATTTTTCATTAAGATGATTTCATACGTTTATTAAACCTTTGGATTTTATCCCATGTTTCACCAACAGACTGTAATTTAAAAACTTGAAGCCTATTATGAATATATATAATTCTACTTTTCTAAAATGTTTTATGATATAACGATTTAAATTAATATTAAATATATTTATACGCGTATTATATGTACATAGTTTTATACTTTTACTATACTTTAACTTTACCTTTACCTTACTTTTACTTTACTTTTACTTCACTTTAACTTTAATAATTTACTTTAATAATTCACTTTAATAATTCACTTTAATAATTCATACTTTAATAATTCACTTTAATAATTCATACTTTAATAATTCACTTTAATAATTCATACTTTAATAATTCACTTTAATAATTTAAAAATCTATTATAAATAGAATTCAATAGGTTTTATTATTTCATAGAAACTTGAAAATATATTTCTCTAAACTCTCTCAATCGAATTACATATATATATTTACTTAGTATTATTTCAAGATATTATTAGTATACATAAAATACTACGACGGAGTTATATTCAGAGGATTTCAAAATAAGTTTTCAAATGGGATAGAGCTAAGGAAATTATGGGTTATAGCTATGGAGGTTATGGATATTGTTCGAGGGTATTGCTCGTGAGGTCAACCTAACTTTTATCATTTTCGTTGCGTCTACGTACTTTCCTGCAATATTGAATCACAATATTGATACGTGAGCATTCATATCTTATCTTTTATATATTAATAGTGTATCCCTGACTAGTGCTCGAGTATATATGATTATGCATGTTTGTATGCTTAGTTTCCTCGTTAAATAGTTTATGATAAATCACGAATTTGATACTTATGCTACTGAGATAAGGTATATGATATGCATGTCGTTGAAAAGCTAAAGAAAAATTAATAACTTTTCTTTTAGAAATCGTGTGGGTTCGATGAACGGATTAAAAGGTATGGTCAACTAATTTTAATATTATTATTAAAACGATTATTATAATTGTTATCAGTTGATGTTATTACTAAAATTATTTTTATTACTAAAAATTAATATTTTTATTGAAACTATCATTTTATTATTTTTAACATTATTATTATTATCAATATTATTTAATCAAATAAATATGCGTACAAAGATATTTTTACCACACGTAATATAATTACATTAATAATACATACCATTATATTTTTATGATATTAAGTGAATTTTATAAATTTTATTACTTGAGATATATAAAAGTATATTTTTATCATATATAAATTTAAATATAAATTTTTATTTATTAATAAATGACTTGTATTATTTAGTATAATAAGATCTGATAAATATATTTAAATATATAAAACGACTATATATAAGTTATATAATAAACATGTATAGATTTTGGAAGTCATTTTGGGTCAAGTTGACTTTTGTTGACTTTTGCATGTTAGTCTCGAGCATTAGGATTGTGATACACTACGACCTGACCTAAATTGTTAGACAGATATTGACCAACATATAAATATATATACTTAATATAGGTTCATGAATCCGAGACAAACCCTGCACTTGTTCAGTGCCGTCATATACATAATTGCTACGAAATATAGTATTGTGAGTTTCATTTGCTTCATTTTTAATTGCTTTTGCAATATATATTTTTGGGCTGAGAATACATGCGCTGTTTTATAAATGTTTTACGAAATAGACACAAGTACTAAAACTAATTCTACGTGGGTTTAAACCAGAAATATACCCTTAGCTTGGTAACATTAAACTACTTGTCTATGTACGGTAGGCGCGAATCCTAAAGATAGATCTATTGGGCCTGACAAACCCCATCCTGACTATGGGATGCTTTAGTACTTCGAGGTTATATTAAACACACCTGATCTGGTGTACTTCAGAGGGTAAAACATGAACGTTAAGGCTTGTTACCGGGTGCCTACAACATATAGAATACTTTTATACACTTGCGAGTGTACATATATTTATAAACGGAAATCTTGTGGTCTATTAATATATTGAAATGATTGATATGATAAACCTATGAACTCACCAACCTTTTGGTTGACACTTTTAAGCATGTTTATTCTTAGGTATTAAAGAAATCTTCCGCTATGCATTAGCTCATTTTAAGGATATTACCTGGAGTCATTCATGACATACTTTGAAAGACGTTGCATTCGAGTCGTTGAGTTCATCAAGATTAATATTAATTCAATTATAGTTGGATGTAATATGAAATGGTATGCATGCCATCAATTTTTGATGTAAAGAAAGTTTGTCTTTTAAAAACGAATGCAATGTTTGTAAAACGTATCATATAGAGGTCAAATACCTCGCGATGTAATCAACTATTGTGGATCGTTTATAATGTATATGAACGGATCCTTTCAGTTGGTATCAGAGCGATGGTCTTAGCGAACCAGGTCTTGCATTAGTGTGTCTAACTGATAGTTGTTAAGATGCATTAGTGAGTCTGGACTTCGACCGTGTCTTCATGTCAAAAGTTTTGTTTATCATTTTTAGTCGGAAATCATCTACTTACCATCCTTTGGAAATTACCTGCTTATCATTCTTAGTCTAGACACATCTTGCTGCATTGATTGCATGAATAGTGTATAGACAAAATTCATATCTTAGCGTATCTGCTAAATCATATCTTATCGTATCTATTACCGTAAACTTTGCCTGACATATTCCGTAAATTCCTCCGTAATCTATGAAATCTTTTGATCTATATATATATATATATATATATATATATATATATATATATATATATATATATATATATATATATATATATATATATATATATATATATATATTCTATGTAGTTAGAATACCACCCAATAGCCGGAAAATCATTTCGTATCAAAAAAATCCTTTATCAAATCGTACGAAATGGAATTCGTCATCAGTTCAAGTTCCTCAGATTCCGAAATGGAATCCCACTCAAGCTCCGAAAGCAGTGTGACTGGAATGGATCAACCAATCAGCCATTATCTATTTTGGATGAATTGGGGATGGGTTCGTAGCCTCCTTAATCATTAGAGACAAAAAGAAGGCGATCCTTTCCATCCACCACATTGCCCTCTTGGCAATGAACCTGAAGCACTTACCGGCGAACCTGTCCGAAACACCATTTTCTCTCTCTTTTCCAGAGTATCTCGTCATGATTATATACTACACCAAATTCTAGATCTTATTTATCCGCTCGTCCGAACCGACAATCACCCCGGTGTAATAGAAGAAGTCAACGAGCTTCGCGCTCGGGTAGTGGCTTTGGAGAATATGGTGCAAAGGTTACAAACACCAGCAGCAGCACCAGCAGCATAACCAGTACCACCATCAACAACATCAACAGTACCATTACCACCACCAACAACAACCGCATCGTAAACCTCAACTTCACAATCTGTCCCACGAGCATCGACGTCATACGCCATGTAGATACCAAGGAATACCACAACGATGAAGTACTGATTCATAACTTCATTGGGAAAACATTCTACGACGATTATGTAATTTCTAAAGTTTAGAAATTATCTATGCTAGCCCTAACCATAAATCAAATGAGTTTAATTTAATATTAACTCATTAAATCTATATTATATCTGAAGAAATATACACATATATATTTCCATAAAGACTGTAATAAAATTCTTTTGTACAAAATATTAATTGTGAAATTTTTTTTAACGGGTAGATAATACCCGAGAGATATATAAATTCACAATTAATATGTTACATTCTTCGAATCTGATTCAGCAAATCATCCATTATACTCCCTACTTTCACAACAATATACATTCTTTTATAGAAATCAAAACAACCATACTCATTCAAAATCTAATTACATATTCTGATTTTGAAATCTCAGAATTCGATTCAAGATATAACCGAAATCATCACTCTTATATTTCTACATCTTTCAAAACTATACTTTGACTTCAAAACTGTCCTAGAACCTCATTTCTATTCATGGAACTCACAAAAATATTTGTATCATTCAAAATCTTAGAACATCATATGTATATTAACAATTACAATATGTGTTCAAACACTTTGAAATTATTAAAGACATGCGAGATGATGATCCAACCACACATTACCCACTGCCATGCACCTGAAAATCTCTCGAAACCAAAGTTATAGTTTAACACGTATCCATGTCAGATCCTTTGATATTTATTACCAAATATAATTTTTCAATCTCTTTCCAAAATAGACAGTTTTGTCATAGCTTCAACAAATCACCTTCATTTGTTTATACGAATAAACCTTATTATAACAATTACCCCTTCATCATTGTTACCGGAGAACCTTTCATATCTCGCCACATTAGCAGTAAACTTATCAAAAACTTCATTAACCTTCGACTTAAGCCTCTCCGAAAAGCCACTATACTTATTCATTAAAACCCCATCATGTACTCACCTACATCCTGTAACAATAATTATCACACCAACTACTGGGAATTAGCAATCAGTATTTTGAATTTCGCGACAATTTTACGTCAAAAGTTATATGTATACATATAACGTCTATCTCCTAGACTTACATACTTCGAATGTGAATTTTCTGAAAAACATCCCAAACTATGAACTAGTTCTCCGAAATTGGAAAAATGCTGATGAAGCAGCAAAAACTGTAAACGACTTTAACAGTCAGAAGTTTGATGATAAAGAATAGTATGGTGGTAAAGCTGAGAAAAAGAGAAGGTTTGAAACTGGAAAACGGATTGAGCAGACCATGAAGGAGGCTGTGGACAAATCACAAAGACTAAACCTGCCTTCAAAGGATCCAAATGATTCAGAGTCTACTGAAATAGTTAGCAAACACCTTACTTCTTATTCTAAACCTTCACAGACAAATCTTCTTCATCATCCATCTATGTTAAGAATTCTAAGATATTATCGTACCTTTTATTATAAATATCTTCGATATTCCTGAAGATATTTTCACAACTATTCTTATCCAAAATCTTCTATCTATTCGCAATATCTACGTTACAACATAAAAAGAAACTGTGTTAGTTTCTAAATTCTGAAGAAAAAAAAATTCGAATTTAAAATAGGAATGTTTTTGAAGTAGTATTGGGAATTGAAGCATGAGTTAGTATAATATAATGACACTTGATCAATGTGATTATATTACAGCAAGTCATACTGAGTTTCTAATGGAACGTGATGATTCACAGAACATACCGTCATCATGTACTATTTACACGACTCTTACATTCTACCCAATTTACAAACATATTAAGAACATATCTGTGACGACCCGTCCTTATCCATCTGGACGGAGTCATCAACATTTGGTCCCATTGCGATGATCGACTCCAAGTAATATCCTTAAAATGAGCAAATGCACAGCGGAAGACTTAATTTGTACCTGAGAATAAACATGCTTAAAAGTGTCAACCAAAAGGTTGGTGAGTTCATAGGTTTATCATATCAATTATTTCAATATATTAATAGACTACAAGATTTCATAATCATAAACATAATACACTCGCAAGTGTATGTAAAGCATTCTAAGTGGTTGAGCACTTGGTAACCATACTTAACATTTAATCACGTCGCATATTCCCTTTATTATGAAATCTCACTACACCGTACCAAGTGTAGTCATCGAAACGAAGTACTGTGCAACCGTTGAATACTGGTCGTCCAGTCCGGTTGGGGTTGTCAGGCCCGATAGATCTATCAACAGGATTCGCGTTTACAATACCACATGTAAATAGTAGTTACCAAGCTACAAGGAAGTATGCCAGTGGTACAACTCAACGTAGAATATATTTTAAGTACTTGTGTCTATTTCGTAAAGCATTTATAAAAGCAGCGCATGTATTCTCAGCCCAAAATATATTGCGAAAGCAATTAAAAAGGGAGCAAATGAAACTCACAATATTGTATTTTGTAGTAAAAATACATATGACATCATTGAACAAGTATAGGGTTGAACTCGAATTTACGAACCTATATTCAATTATGTATATTAACACATGTAATGGTAATCGAACAAATTTTATATTTTAGTTAGTGATTTAATTGTTATCTTTATAAATTATATGTTTTATCAATAAATAATTTAAATATTTCTATTTTATGTATTTTAACT
This sequence comes from Rutidosis leptorrhynchoides, assembly GCF_046630445.1. NCBI lineage: Eukaryota > Viridiplantae > Streptophyta > Magnoliopsida > Asterales > Asteraceae > Rutidosis > Rutidosis leptorrhynchoides. The sequence continues at coordinate 196,374,876 of NC_092341.1, read as the reverse complement.
AAATAATTAGTATTTATTATAAAACGTTAATATAGGTATGTTATATGTATTAACTATAGTGTTTATATAACTAAAAATCATTTGATAAAATAGTATTAATAATATTAAATAAAAAGTTGTATTATTTTATAACAATATTATTTGTAAATATACTTAATAATGATAATAATAATAATAATAATTATGATTCTAAATATAATAATGCTTATAATGATAGTAATATTAATAGTAATATTATCTTGATAATAACAATAATGATAGTTTTTAATGATAATCATACTTATAATAATAATGAAAATGATAATCTTAATAAAAATACTTTTGTTAATTATAATGATTTTAGCAAATGAATATTTTGATAATAATACTAATAATGGTATTAATAATAATAATAGTAATGATAATCATAATACTCATTTTAATGATAATAATAATAATAAGTGTAATATTTATGTTAGTATAGTAATAATAATAATAATAATAATAATAACAACAATAATCATAATAATAATAATTTTAATAATATAACTTAACTACCTCAAAAGCTTTTCTTAAAAAATAAAATGCCCCAGACATGACTCGAACCCGTGACCTCCTGCTCACACAAAAACACACATAACCATCAAACCATGCTTGCTTTCTTGAATTATTTCGTAACCCCATATACTTAATCCGTTTTGAGGAGCCCAACAACCATTTCATAAGTCCAACAGAACATTTGATTTCGGCCCAGTTTAAAATTTAGTGGATCTCATAAGCCTTAAAACTAATTTGATTAAATGGGTGTGAGGTGAATTAGATCAGACACATCATTATCATGTCACGTTCAAGATTATTATGATCATCATCTTCTTCATTGTTTACCGTTACCATAACCTCATTATCATCATCATTCTTCTGATCCTCATTATTGTAATCACCATCATCATCACCATTACTAATCATTATCACAATCATGTTCTCATTTATCAATACCGTAACCATCATCATCATACATCCTTCTCATCGATCATAATCATAATCATCGTTAATTATTATTATAACATAACCTAATTATCACAATTATCTCATCATCATTACCATCATTTGCATGATCATAATCTTCTTCCATGATCGTAACCGTGATTTATCATCCCATCCTTATAGCTCGCCATCAACATCACCACATACCTTATCATCATCATCCTTTGAGAAAAGTGTTTGGTTCTTTTAGGGTTCGACAGAAAATTGCTACAACAGCTGTAGCAGGAACACAAAGAAGAAGGAGAAAAAGATACAGCGGCCTGGTTTTGCAGTTAAATGGGTTTTGTGGTTTTAGAGTTTAGGTTGTACGTTGGCCCAGTTAATTCACAAGCTCAACAGAAGATTGAATTTGGATTTGACCTAAGGATAGAATCAAGTCTACAGCCCAATTAACAAAAAGAATCCAATAACATATTAATTGATAGGGTTATCGAGGCAGGGAAATTGTCACAGAATATAGTAGGTGAAATAAATACAACAAGTGGGGTTATCTCTTTTGTTAATGGTCGGCCATAAAAGTTACCTAATCCCACTTTTCAATTGATTAATCGCCATAATATCATTCATATTCTCACACCTTTAGTCATTCATCATTGATGTCATCATCATACATACAATCATGAATTATCTATCATCTATATCGTTTATCATCGAAAAGTAAATGAAGAAGTAGCAACTAAGAATAGTACTAACGATACAGTGGAAACTCGAGTGGTTTTTGGTTGGTTGTTCATGAGTAAAGGAGTAACAAAGATGGTGTTGATGGTTTATGAAGAAGGTGGTGGTCTTGGGGATTAATCTTTTAATGAAATAAAAAAAAACGGTAATACATATGCATCAGCATATTAGTTATATAAATGATGGTGTTTGATGACAATTTAATTGGAGAATAAGTTTAAGAGAGAGATTGATAAAAATGGTGGCTCGTGATGTTGGCTGTACATAGAAACGTGTAAGCTGCCGTATGTAATGGTTGGTGATTCATGGTGGTTAATGAGTGGGTTTTATCAATGACAGAAACTGAAAAATATGGTGGATGTGGTTGTTGAGGTGGCTTTGATTAGTTTATCAAATGATGATTTTGATTGAGTTTGTAGGTGATGGTCTACATGAGTGGCTTGTCAACAACAAGTAGCAGTGAAAGATATTAAAGGTGGTGGCTTGAAGTTTCATTGGGTGTCGGGTTTGAGAAGGAGAAAGAAAAGAAGAGGGAGGTGTATGGCGATTCAAAACAGAAAATGAAGGAGGAGATCGGAGTGGTGGTTGTTTAATCGACTTGAAGGTGATTAGTGTAAGATAATAAGGGTGTAGGGTGATTTTAGGTGGTCAAGGGTGGTGTATGTTTGTGGTTAAACCATATGATCTAGTGCTTATTGAAATAGAGAAATAGATGGTTAAAGTGTTGATGTTAAGCAAGAGAAATAAGTAAAAACTCGATCGATTTCAGTAGTACACAAGTGGGGTGTGGTTGATATGAGATGAAGTAGTAGTAGATGAATGAGAATTGGAAAGATGATGGCAAGATACATGATATGCAGGATGTATATCTAATCATTGGAGTAGTTTTTAAAAGAAGAATACAATTATTACACTCGGATATGATTGTGGTGGAATATATCTGTAAAGGTTTCAATTATTCATGTACATACAAATTTTCAATAGCAAAACATATTTATTAAATTAAGGGTTTTCATGGAACGTGTGTGAATTTTTAACAATATGTTACCGACACTTTTTATGGATATTATATCGTGTTCCTTGCTAAACAGTTAACATATAAAAGTGTTCCTAAAAATCCCAAATATTTAAATTAAATTCCTTTATTTATTTCAGTCATTATGGTATAAAATTCGATCATTAAATATTAAATATAAATTACATCAACTGTCCCTCTCATTTATGGGTGAAATATAAAAAGTGTTAAAACTTAACAAATAGTTCCTAAATACATTTTTAATAAGCCTGAAATTTATATAACTTATTTTCAGATCACCGTTTACTTTAAAATCATATAAGTTCGTATTAAACTGGTTTAATATCGATCGAAACATCAAACGAGTATTACAATTATTTAATATTTATTTTTAACACACATTATATATATTTAGAGATATATTTTAAATAATAATTATTATAATATCTTATTTTTATTTTATTACATTTTAATAACATTAACATTTAATATTTCAAATTATACTTCCAATTATTATTTATATAACCATACACACATATCTATTTACAATTAATGGTTCGTGAATCGTCAAGAGTAGCCGAAGGTCAATTGAATATATGAAATAGTTCAAAATTTTGAGACTCCACCTAACAGACTTTGCTTATCGTGTTAGAAATATAAAATTGTATCGAGAGTTTGGTTTAAAATTAGTCGAAATTTGCCGGGTCGTGACAGTACCTACCCGTTAAAGAAATTTCGTCCCGAAATTTGAGTGTGGTGGTCATAGCTAACAATAAAAATGTTTTAATGACGAATATGAGTTGACAAATAGAGTTTTATAAATTTGAGTAATATGGATAAAACAATTCGATTGTGTAAAGAGTACGAGTGAAGCTATCACAAAATAGTGATCTGAGGAAAATAAGATTCTTCTTGACTCTTGACGTAGTCACGGTTGATTTTAAAAATTCAAGGAATTTAAAAAAATCCTCTAATCAGAAAGAAAATGAAATAGCACAATTTATTAGCAATTTGTGGAATTACAGAAGAACAGAAATATCAAGAAAATATTTCCGTGATATGCTTAGAGATTAAGTAGAATGAAAGAGTCGTGTAATATGGTACATGATGAGGGTAAGATCTGTGAACCATCATCACATCCCATTAGAAATTTAGCATGACTTACTGTAACATAACCACGTTGGCCTGACGTCATTATATTATACTAACTCATGCTTCAATTCCCAACATTTCTCTAGAAAATTATTCATAATTTAAACTCGATGGTTACAGAATATAGAAACTAAAATAGTTTCTTTTATGATGTAATATAGATAGCACGAAGAGATATATAATTTCGGATAAGAATAGCTGTGAAGATATACTCAGAAATATCGAAGATATTTATAACGGAAGATACGATGATATTTTAGAATTTCTAAAGTACCTGAAATTAAAGGGTGATGCAGAAACTTTTTCTGCAAAGAATTGATATAAGTAAGGGGGCAAGATATTCGCTGGAGATTTCGTCAGGTACAGAATCGTCTGGATTTGTTAAGTACATGTTCACTCCTCGTGATTTTTCCATAGTCTCCTTCATGGTTTGCTCAATTCGTTTTCCGGTACCAATTTTCCATTGAGTATTTCCAACACTCCATGCTTTATCATCAAACTTTTGGACATTAAGACCATCTACTACTTTTGCTGCTTCATCAGCATTTTCAAAGTTAACGGATCTGGATCATCGATTACCAAACCGAGGGTTTTCAGAAGAATTGCGTTTTGAGATGATTAAACGCTGATGGTAGTATGGTGGAATGTAAAAGGTTTACTGGTAACAATAACTGAGCACGCATATATATCAGGTTATAATAAGGTTGTAATGAAAAGTTGAAGTTGATTTGCTGGAGCTGTGACAAAATTTGCCATTTTGAAAGGGATTACCAAGATTTTGGGTAATAATAACACTAAGGAATTAGTACAGCTACATTTTAAACATTTACTCAGTTTCCGTGGGTTTTTCAGGTGCTTAACTATATGAATCAATCTTTTCTTCCGTAGATAATGTGCAACTGGTTCATCCTCTCGATCGAGGTGTTTTCAAGAATCATGAAAGATTTGAACATGGATTGGAATCGTCAAGATACAAATGAAGTTTAAGATGAAATCAAGTGACAAACTTGAAGAATTGTTTAGTTTCATATGTTATAATCAATATTTTAATCATTTTAATTGTCCAAAGTTAGCAGTCCAATAGTCCAATAAATTCATATATAATTTAATATATAATATTCGAATTAATTTAATACGTATTGTGACCCGTGTACCGGTCTCAGTATTGATCACAACTCAAACTATATATATATTTTGGAATCAACCTCAACCCTGTATAGCCAACTCCAACATTCACATATAGAGTGTCTATGGTTGTTCCGAAATATATATATAGATGGGTCGATATGATATGTCGAAACCTTGTATACGTGTCCCGTTATTTAAAATGCGTAAAATAAATACAGAAATTAAATGACGATAAATAAAATTGTGAGAATGTAAATTGCGAGAATGTAAATTGCGATAATTAAATTGCGATAAATAAAATGTAACCAGTTAGCTAGGAACAGTTAGCGTGGATTCTTAACAATATTTCGATTAGTTAGTTCGTTTGTTTCTAACAAATTTTACTTTGTCCGATGTTTTCTTCATTATGCCACTTGTTGGATTTTGATAGGTCAAAATCCAAATATGAAATTGAACAAAAATGGATTCTGTGGTGAATGGATACGTATATCTTATGGATACAAGTAGGATAGTGACTGACTGTTGAATCAGAGTCGAAGAATGTACCGTGTAACTGATTAATGTGAAATACAAATATTCCTCGAGTATTACCTACCCGTTAAAATATTTTCACCATTATCAGTTTGTATAAAAGAATTTTAATTACAATCTTTATGAAAATATACTTGCATATATATTTTCTTCAGATGTAATCATGGATTTAATGATTCAATAAGATATTAAACTCATTTGATTTACTGTTAGAACTAGAATACATAATCTCTAAAACATTTAGAGACTACTTTAATCGTCATGAAGAACGAAGATAATCGATGTAGAACGATACGTAGAACGATGATTATACTCGAGGTACAGAATGAGATATTGAGGCATGGATTGTTGACGGTACTGATGTTGTTACTGATGGTACTGTTGGTGCCGATGATGTTGCTGAAGCTGGTAAATTTTTATACCATATTCTCCAGATTGACTACTCAAGCGCGAAGTTCGTTGACTCTTCTATTATTCCGGGATGATTGTTGATCGGAATGAGCGGATGAATAAGGTTTAGAATCTGAGTTATGATATAATTATGGCGAGATATTCAGGAAATGAGGGTGAAAATGGTGTTACGAACAGGTTCGCCGATAAGTGCTTCAGGTTCTTCATCAAGAGATGAATTCGGTTAATGGAAGGGATCGCCTTCTGCGCGTCTCCATTGATTAAATCAACTACGAACCCATCAGATGAATTGGGGATGGATGATTGGTTGATTCATTCTGGTGACACTGCTTTCGGAGCTTAAGTGAAACTCCATATCGAAATAGCTGTCGGAATCCGAGGAATTTGAACTGGTTGAGGGATTCATCTCGTACGATCAGCTAATGTATTTTCGATAAGAAATAGATTATAGGATGTAGATTAGTACCCTGCCATACATAATTTATATATGCATATATAATACTAAAATCCCTTAAGTTACGGAGAAATCTACGGAAGCTGTCAGACAAAGGTAACAATAACAGATATGCTAAGATATGAATTTATCTATACATTGTCTATGTAATAGAGGCAGTAAGACATGTCTAGACTAAGAATGATAAGCAGATAACTTTCCACTAAGAATGACAAACAATACTTATAATATGCAGCTAAGGTCGAAGCCCAGACTCGCTAATGCATCCTAACAACTATCAGTTAGACACATTAATGCAAGACCTGGTTCACTAGGACCAACGCTCTGATACCACCTATGACGACCCGTCCTTATCCATCTGGACGAAGTCATCAACATTTGGTCCCATTGCGATGATCGACTCCAAGTAATGTCCTTAAAATGAGCAAATGCACAGCGGAAGACTTAATTTGTACCTGAGAATAAACATGCTTAAAAGTGTCAACCAAAAGGTTGGTGAGTTCATAGGTTTATCATATCAATTATTTCAATATATTAATAGACTACAAGATTTCATAATCATAAACATAATACACTCGCAAGTGTATGTAAAGCATTCTAAGTGGTTGAGCACTTGGTAACCATACTTAACATTTAATCACGTCGCATATTCCCTTTATTATGAAATCTCACTACACCGTACCAAGTGTAGTTAGCGAAACGAAGTACTGTGCAACCGTTGAATACTGGTCGTCCAGTCCGGTTGGGGTTGTCAGGCCCGATAGATCTATCAACAGGATTCGCGTTTACAATACCACATGTAAATAGTAGTTACCAAGCTACAGGGAAATATGCCAGTGGTACAACTCAACGTAGAATATATTTTAAGTACTTGTGTCTATTTCGTAAAGCATTTATAAAAGCAGCGCATGTATTCTCAGCCCAAAATATATTGCGAAAGCAATTAAAAAGGGAGCAAATGAAACTCACAATATTGTATTTTGTAGTAAAAATACATCTGACGTCATTGAACAAGTATAGGGTTGACCTCGGATTCACGAACCTATATTCAATTATGTATATTAACACATGTAATGGTAATCGAACAAATTTTATATTTTAGTTAGTGATTTAATTGTTATCTTTATAAATTATATGTTTTATCAATAAATAATTTAAATATTTCTATTTTATGTATTTTAACTAAATAATTAGTATTTATTATAAAACGTTAATATAGGTATGTTATATGTATTAACTATAGTGTTTATATAACTAAAAATCATTTAATAAAATAGTATTAATAATATTAAATAAAAAGTTGTATTATTTTATAACAATATTATTTGTAAATATACTTAATAATGATAATAATAATAATTATGATTCTAAAAATAATAATACTTTTAATGATAGTAATATTAATAGTAATATTATCTTGATAATAACAATAATGATAGTTTTTAATGATAATCATACTTATAATAATAATGAAAATGATAATCTTAATAAAAATACTTTTGTTAATTATAATGATTTTAGCAAATGAATATTTTGATAATAATACTAATAATGGTATTAATAATAATAATAGTAATGATAATCATAATACTCATTTTAATGATAATAATAATAATAAGTGTAATATTTATGTTAGTATAGTAATAATAATCATAATAATAACAACAACAATAATCATAATAATAATAATTTTAATAATATAACTTAACTACCTCAAAAGCTTTTCTTAAAAAATAAAATGCCCCAGACATGACTCGAACCCGTGACCTCCTGCTCACACAAAAACACACATAACCATCAAACCATGCTTGCTTTCTTGAATTATTTCGTAACCCCATATACTTAATCCGTTTTGAGGAGCCCAACAACCATTTCATAAGTCCAACAGAACATTTGATTTCGGCCCAGTTTAAAATTTAGTGGATCTCATAAGCCTTAAAACTAATTTGATTAAATGGGTGTGAGGTGAATTAGATCAGACACATCATTATCATGTCACGTTCAAGATTATTATGATCATCATCTTCTTCATTGTTTACCGTTACCATAACCTCATTATCATAAAAAAAATGAAGGAGGAGATCGGAGTGGTGGTTGTTTAATCGACTTGAAGGTGATTAGTGTAAGATAATAAGGGTGTAGGGTGATTTTAGGTGGTCAAGGGTGGTGTATGTTTGTGGTTAAACCATATGATCTAGTGCTTATTGAAATACAGAAATAGATGGTTAAAGTGTTGATGTTAAGCAAGAGAAATAAGTAAAAACTCGATCGATTTCAGTAGTACACAAGTGGGGTGTGGTTGATATGAGATGAAGTAGTAGTAGATGAATGAGAATTGGAAAGATGATGGCAAGATACATGATATGCAGGATGTATATCTAATCATTGGAGTAGTTTTTAAAAGAAGAATAAAATTATTACACTCGGATATGATTGTGGTGGAATATATCTGTAAAGGTTTCAATTATTCATGTATATACAAATTTTCAATAGCAAAACATATATATTAAATTAAGGGTTTTCATGGAACGTGTGTGAATTTTTAACAATATGTTACCGACACTTTTTATGGATATTATATCGTGTTCCTTGCTAAACAGTTAACATATAAAAGTGTTCCTAAAAATCCCAAATATTTAAATTAAATTCCTTTATTTATTTCAGTCATTATGGTATAAAATTCGATCATTAAATATTAAATATAAATTACATCAACTGTCCCTCTCATTTATGGGTGAAATATAAAAAGTGTTAAAACTTAACAAATAGTTCCTAAATACATTTTTAATAAGCCTGAAATTTATATAACTTATTTTCAGATCACCGTTTACTTTAAAATCATATAAGTTCGTATTAAACTGGTTTAATATCGATCGAAACATCAAACGAGTATTACAATTATTTAATATTTATTTTTAACACACATTATATATATTTAGAGATATATTTTAAATAATAATTATTATAATATCTTATTTTTATTTTATTACATTTTAATAACATTAACATTTAATATTTCAAATTATACTTCCAATTATTATTTATATAACCATACACACATATCTATTTACAATTAATGGTTCGTGAATCGTCAAGAGTAGCCGAAGGTGAATTGAATATATGAAATAGTTCAAAATTTTGAGACTCCACCTAACAGACTTTGCTTATCGTGTTAGAAATATAAAATTTTATCGAGAGTTTGGTTTAAAATTAGTCGAAATTTGCCGGGTCGTGACAATATCATCTTGATAGCTCTATACTTTAGGATATTCTGGTAATTTGCCAAATCAAGATCGTGCCATTACGATTTTCTTCTTGGAACATTAACTATGTTCATCCAAAAATTCTTATCTACAAATTCTAGACCATTATCCGCCTGACTTAAGGTCGGGAAGAGAAAACGAAAGCTTGAAGCTCCGAAATATAATGGAGAATATAAAGCCCGATAACAACCCCGAAATTACAAACCTTGTATATCAATGCGTATAGTAATATAAAGACACATGAGGATGAAAAACACAATAACCCCAAGGTAATGGTAGAAGAAAATAACTTCCTCCGGTGGTAGATGAAAAAAAAGAATGACAGATATGAAAGTTAAGAGTATATCAAGAATCAATACTGGATGAAGCATATTAATGAATGCTTTAAAGTATGAAATGGGGAGAAAGACTAGAAGGTGTGAACTGTGGAAATAAAGAAATGAAGGGGCGAATTTATAGTAAAATATCAGATAGAGAAATCGAGACAGATTATCGCATTTAATCAAATAAGATCCTGATTTCCTTAATCGCCAAAGAACCAAATCTTATTACAAAGATTTTCTTTAAATTCCATGAATTCCAGAAATCAATCATAACTACGTCATCGGTTAAAACGAATATACGTTTACTCATTTCACTCTCTTGCGATAGCTTCCCTTATACTCTTCGCGTAATCAAATTGTTTTATCTATATTACTCAATGATGATAAAACTCTATTTATCAACTCATATTCGTCATGAAAACATTTTTAAAGTTAGCCATGACGACCTCGATCAAATTTCGGGACGAAATTTCTTTAACGGGTAGGTACTGTGACGACCCGAAAATTTCCGACCAAATTTAAACCTAACCTTTATATGTTTCCGACACGATAAGCAGAATTTGTAATGTTGAATCTCAAAAAGTTTGGAACTACATTCATGTAATCAATTACCCTTTGACCGTGTTTGACGATTCACGAACAATTATATGTATATAGATATGTATATATAATATATAATAACTGAAAACATTAACAAAGTATTTGATATATATGATACTTTACATGAACGTATTTGTTTCGATATATTTATCGACAGAATTAAGAGATAATATCAAATGATTGAATTATCAGATACATTATGATATGATTACGGGCCAATGTTATGAGGTCCACTGTGATTTAAGAAATCTATTCTTTTTGACAATATTCGGAAAATGGTAAAGTGATCTATAAGTAAGAACGTGGAGTGTAAATAACTTAGATGTTGAATATCGACAAGTTAAGTAACTCGACATTTTTCATTAAGATGATTTCATACGTTTATTAAACCTTTGGATTTTATCCCATGCTTCACCAACAGACTGTAATTTAAAAACTTGAAACCTATTATGAATATATATAATTCTACTTTTCTAAAATGTTTTATGATATAACGATTTAAATTAATATTAAATATATTTATACGCGTATTATACGTAAATAGTTTTATACTTTTACTATACTTTAACTTTACCTTTTCTTTACTTTTACTTTACTTTTACTTTATTTTAACTTTAATAATTCACTTTAATAATTCACTTTAATAATTCATACTTTAATAATTCACTTTAATAATTCATACTTTAATAATTTACTTTAACAATTCATACTTTAATAATTCACTTTAATAATTTAAAAATCTATTATAAATAGAATTCAATAGGTTTTAATATTTCATAGAAACTTGAAAATATATTTCTCTAAACTCTCTCAATCGAATTACATATATATATTTACTTAGTATTATTTCAAGATATTATTAGTATACATAAAATACTACGACGGAGTTATATTCAGACGATTTCAAAATAAGTTTTCAAACGGGATAGAGCTAAGGAAATTATGGGTTATAGCTATGGAGGTTATGGATATTGTTTGAGGGTATTGCTCGTGAGGTCAACCTAACTTTTATCATTTTCGTTGCGTCTACGTACTTTCCTGAAATATTGAATCACAATATTGATACGTGAGCATTCATATCTTATCTTTTATATATTAATAGTGTATCCCTGACTAGTGCTCGAGTATATATGATTATGCATGTTTGTATGCTTAGTTTCGTCGTTAAATAGTTTATGATAAATCACGAATTTGATACATATGCTACTGAGATAAGGTATATGATATGCATGTCATTGAAAAGCTAAAGAAAAATTAATAACTTTTCATTTAGAAATCGTGTGGGTTCGATGAACGGATTAAAAGATATGGTCAACTGAATTATTATTAATTTTAATATTATTATTAAAACGATTATTATAATTGTTATCAGTTGATGTTATTACTAAAATTATTTTTATTACTAAAAATTAATATTTTTATTGAAACTATCATTTTATTATTTTTATCATTATTATTATTATCAATATTATTTAATCAAATAAATATGCGTGCAAAGATATTTTTACCACACGTAATATAATTACATTAATAATACATACCACTATATTTTTATGATATTAAGTGAATTTTATAAATTTTATTACTTGAGATATATAAAAGTATATTTTTATCATATATGAATTTAAATATAAATTTTTATTTATTAATAAATGACTTGTATTATTTAGTATAATAAGATCTGATAAATATATTTAAATATATAAAACGACTATATATAAGTTATAAAATAAACATGTATAGATTTTGGAAGTCATTTTGGGTCAAGTTGACTTTTGTTGACTTTTGCATGTCGGTCTCGAGCATTAGGATTGTGATACACTACGACCTGACCTAAATTGTTAGACAGATATTGACCAACATATAAATATATATATATATATATACTTAATATAGGTTCATGAATCCGAGACAAACCCTGCACTTGTTCAGTGCCGTCATATACATAATTGCTACGAAATACAGTATTGTGAGTTTCGTTTGCTCCCTTTTTAATTGCTTTTGCAATATATATTTTTGGGCTGAGAATACATGCGCTGTTTTATAAATGTTTTACGAAATAGACACAAGTAGTAAAACTAATTCTACGTGGGTTTAAACCAGAAATATACCCTTAGCTTGGTAACATTAAACTACTTGTCTATGTACGGTAGGCGCGAATCCTAAAGATAGATCTATTAGGCCTGACAAACCCCATCCTGACTATGGGATGCTTTAGTACTTCGAGGTTATATTAAACACACCTGATCTGGTGTACTTAAGAGGGTAAAACATGAACGTTAAGGCTTGTTACCGGGTGCCTACAACTTATAGAATACTTTTATACACTTGCGAGTGTACATATATTTATAAACGGAAATCTTGTGGTCTATTAATATATTGAAATGATTGATATGATAAACCTATGAACTCACCAACCTTTTGGTTGACACTTTTAAGCATGTTTATTCTCAGGTATTAAAGAAATCTTCCACTGTGTATTAGCTCATTTTAAGGATATTACCTGGAGTCATTCATGACATACTTTGAAAGACGTTGCATTCGAGTCGTTGAGTTCATCAAGATTAATATTAAGTCAATTACAGTTGGATGTAATATGAAATGGTATGCATGCCGTCAATTTTTGATGTAAAGAAAGTTTGTCTTTTAAAAACGAATGTAATGTTTGTAAAACGTATCATATAGAGGTCAAATACCTCGCGATGTAATCAACTATTGTGAATCGTTTATAATGTATATGAACGGATCCTTTCAGAATTTTGTTAGAGTCTGGTATCCTCTCCTTTGTAGATAGAAGCCTTCGGATGTATCTCTTCTGGTTAGGAACTTTGGACATAGTGTCCAAGAATCTTCCATCTAGTTTGAAGGAATCAAGCTTGGATGGTTCTTCTTGTAGCCTTCCAGGATAAGGTACGCGAACTGGAGTTTCAAGGGTCAGCTTCTGAGTATATGTTGATTTGTTCTTGAGCCTAGTTGACCTTCTCCGTGGTTCTTCCTCTGGGATTATGGAATCCATTTGCTTTGCTTCTTCTATGTGTGGATTCTGGATAGTATTACTTGGCAATCTTCCGTGCGGTCGGGTTTCAAGGCGTTGTGATAACTGTCCGAGCTGCGTTTCCAAACTTTTGAGCAGAGCCAATTGATTTCTCATTAGTATCTCCGTCTGATCTTGTCTGGTTGCAGTTCTCTAATTTAACTGTTGTTGTCCTTGGATGAACTGGGTTAACTGATCATCAGCTCCGAGAGTGGGGCTAGCTGCTTTTGTAATCTGGGTGGTAGGGGAATTTTCCTCAACTGGGGGACCAGTGAGTGGAAGTGGTTGATCGTAGGTCAATTAAGATTGTTGGGCTGGATAAGGTGGATAGCGATAGCGGAAAGGTTGATTGCTTTGCTGAAATTGATTAACCCTTGGTGGTCGATTGAATCCAGGATTTGGTGGACGAGCTGGGTATTGAACGTAACAGACTGAACCGTTAGGGTTTTTGTACTTAACTTGATAGTCTTCAGTGGGTTGCGGATTGGTACAATTAACACAAGCCTGAGCTTGGTTAACCTGCTGCGGTTGCATCTTCAATTCTCTGAGTTGCTTGGCAAGAGATTCCATCTTGTCTGTGAGGGATTTGATGGCCTCCGTTTGATTGTTAAGTGCAGAGAGTGGGGCAGATGATAAAGTTGTTTCACCACTGTTCCAGTCATGATGATGCATCGTCATGTTCTCGAGCAATTCCCATGCTTCATCTGCGGTTTGGTTCATCAGATTCCCTTGAGCTGCTGCATCGATCGTCATCCTATGATTTACCGTAAGACCATTGTAGAAGGTACAAATTTGGGTTGACCCTTCTAACTGGTGATTAGGGCATTTCTTCAGCAGGGTTTTGAAACGCTCCCATGCAGTGTGAAGAGATTCATCATAACTTTGTTTGAAGTTAATGATGTCATTCTTCAGTTTGGTTTGTTTAGAAGGAGGGAAATATTTGGTTAGGAATTTAGTCGACATCTCCGTCCATGATGTGATGGAATCTTTTTCCAGTCCTTCAAACCAAGTTTGAGTATGATGAGTGAGAGAATAGGGGAACAAGTATAGCCGGACTATATCTTGTCCTATCCCTGGCTGTTTGTAGGAGTTCGAAAGAGATATGAATTTATCAAGGTGAGAATTAGGATCGTCATTCGGTAATCCATGAAATTGACAGCTATTCTGAATGAGCTGGATGATGTGATGTTTTAACTCGAATGAGTGTCCTTGAATCTCTGGAAATCTGATTGGTCCTCCTCGACCTTCAATCGTGGGTTTCGTGTTTTCTGCTAAAGTATCGCGTAACGCCATTTGGTTTTTGATTCGTGCTTCCTTGCGTGCTTTAGAGATTATTGCGTCTGGATCAGGTACGAATAACAATGGCCCTGGTCTAGATCGGGTTTGGGTCATACACTGGGTATGCCTTTTTGTTTTTAATTTTTACAAATAAGCTAAATTATAATAAGCTAAACTAAACTAATCTAATTCTAAGGTAATCTAATTTAATCTAAGGCAATCTAAGGTAATCTAAGGTGGTCTAACCTAAGGTAAACTAGAGTAATCTAAAGTAATCTAATCTAATTAACTAACTATCCTATGGTGGAATATGTTTTTGGTTCTGGCTACTGATTCCCTGGTATTTCGGTAACAAAGTTCCGCACAAACTATTCAACAAACCAAGTGGCCAGGCCAACTACGGAGAGGCAGGATCCTTTTGGTCCCAATATAATTGGCGACTGTTCGAAAAATCCAATTACCAAGTCCGTGTATAATTGTCTTTCTTAGACACCACTAAATGCTTGTGAATAAGTTTGATTGAAAACAGTATTGCCTGATACCAGTTCACCGGCAGCGGCGCCAAAAATTTACGTACCTCTCTTGATATGGCCGAAATGGACGGTTTTTATTTGTGCGGTGTCGTTAGTCCGTGGCTCGCTAGGATCAGCCACTCGTGGGAGAGGTTACTGTTTTAAATTTATATTTAGCGGGGCCTAAATCTTACAACTCCTTATAAGTAAGGGAAGTATGACCTAGAGTCGTATTTTTGAGATATCAGTAACATCGAACCTATATTGTAACCTAAGATAGTTAGGGAGTAGTGAATATTTATTTTGGGATTTTCTAATTTATAAGATAGATAAGGTAAATGCGATAAAATTTGTAATTCAGATAAGGTTAAAGTAAGTGCATACTATGACTTCATTAGTTATTCTGCCGACATTATGGAATGCTGGCTCATGAATAGGCAGAGGCCTTGTATTCATTACACTGGTCCTAAACGCCCCTGTCATAAGACATGTCACTGGGTACTGCGTTAGGCTTGAAGATTCTGAATAGACAGCAACGTCCCTTACCCCCGACGCCCGTGCAGTCTGACTACAGGCATACACGTTCAGACGGCTCATCCAATTAAGCGACTCGGTTGGGTGACGTATTAACATTCCAAAATGGTCTAAACTTTCTTAAGCATAATAGAATACATGGTGTACGATATCCAAGAGACGTGATGTGCCTCAATGCTTTCGTTAATGATTGGTAAAAGAGAGTTAGGCCCTTAAAAAGAGTTCAACCATAAAGAACACCATGGCCAAGTCAAGTCTAACTTCCATGAACACGTTCGGTTATCCTAACGGTCTAATCCTTTATGTGTCTAAACAAAAAGTTCCTTAATTAACTAAGAATCCCTTAATCGTGGTGCAATGCTTGAGACCGCGTTATGGTGCAGTGTAATGGTCAACACTAACCGTGTTCCATGGCCTTACTTAGCAGAGGTAAAGTTTACAACAACCGCTGTGCTTCAGCATGCACGTACGAAGTTTATATGCTTGGTGACTACACTAGCATGGTCTGGGACCGACAATGTACTAGGGGTCTAGTTATATGTTTCACTACGAAAGAGTCCTCAGTCGGAATCCAAAGCTCGATAGACTTACTACAACCGGTGTGCCTCGGTCGATCTTACGTTGTATCCGATAGACTTCTCTTACCAAGGGGTGACATAGATAGTGTACTCTGAATCGGGGTTCGTGACTTCCCAATAACAGAGCCTATAACTACGTTCTATTAGTTGAAAAAGCGATTGAGTTTAAAGCATAATCGGAAAGCATTTCGACAACATACACAGACCATAATATTATTTAGGCATTATAACTGCTTACATCATAGCATACACTAAAGATAACTACTCGCTAATCATGGCAATAATATCATAAAACATTATATAAGATAAAGGATAGAAGTACCAGTAGATTAAATGAGTTCTGAATACAAAAGTGACAACTTCAAGACTCCAGACCGCTCCTAATACAATCTTCAGCGTTCGCCTCCGGGTACTTAATTTCCTGCTCGGAGGTGAGAAGGCCTTGAAAGTATGACTAATATTGTACAAGAGAGAGAAAGAAGTGAATTGAAGTGTGTGTTGGAATGAATGACAAAGTCCCTTTAAATAGACTTGAAATTTGCCAGCATACGCCTGGCAGGGCGTATGGCAGGGCGTATGGCAGCCCGTTTTTGGCAGGCCGTATGCAAGGCAGGCCGTATGGTGGCTCGTGTGGTGGCTCATATATGGCAGGCCGTTTCCATACTGGCAGGCCGTATGGCTTGCTGGTCAGCCTTGATTCCCTGGATCGTAACTTAATTTCTTGTCTTTCACCGTTTTCGCTCTAGAATCTTCGTTATAGCTCCGATTCTCTTGATTCTTTTTGCCCCGCCTTTGTAATTACTTGTTCTTCAATTCTAACCGATGAAGTGGGTATTTTGCAGACAAAGTTCGAATCTTTCTTGTTTTTGGGCCTTAATACCGGGGTGAAAACGTGACTTTTTAGCCGATATCAGCGGCGCATGTATTCTCAGTCCCAAAAATAGATATTGCAAAAGCATTTAAAAAGGGAGAAAATGAAACTCACTATACTGTATTTTGTAGTAAAAATACATATGACGGCATTGAACAACTAAACAATGCAGGGTTGGCCTCGGTTTCACGAACCTATATCATTATATATATATATATATATATATATATATATATATATATATATATATATATATATATATATATATATATATATATATATATATATATATATATATTAAAACATATAAATATATAATCGTAATCGAATAAATTTATATGTTATTATTAGTGATGTATTTATTATATTTAATAATTTATAAGTTTCATTATTTATTTATATATTAATTAATATCCTTTATATATAGCTTAATTAATATGATTTTAATAATAAAAATGTAGTTACATGTAATATTCATATCATTGTAATGTATTTTTATATAAAAATACCTATTTGTACTAGAATTGATAATGATAAGAATTATAGTAATAATGTTAGTAATAATAGTAGTAATACTGATAATGTTAATTTTAATAATAATAAAGATAATAACTTTACTAATAATGTTACATTTTGATAAAAGTGATAGTTTTGATAAAATGTTAACTTTGAAAATTTTTAGTCATAATGACACTTCTAATAGAAATGATAATAATAATAATAACTTTAATAATGATAATAATAATGATATTAATAATAATCATAATCATAATAATAATAATAATAATAATAATAATAATAATAATAATAATAATAATAATAATAATAATAATAATAATAGTAGTTTTTAAATAAAAAAAGTTTAATAATAATGTTAATGAAATTAATATTTTTGATAATAATACTTAATACATAATAATAATAATAATAATAATAATAATAATAATAATAATAATAATAATAATAATAATAATAATAATAATAATAATAATAATAACAACAACAATAATAATAACAATCTTTTTACTAATGATAATATTAATAATAATACTTAATGATATTACTAGTAAGGATAATAATATTAATAACAACAATAATAATAATAATCCTAATTGTATTTATAATACATATACATATACTAATAATAACGATAATGATAATATTCTTAATTTGATTAATGATAATGATACTTCTAAATATTAGGGGTGATAACAAAATTATCATAATAATCATAATACTAACTAATAATGATAATAATAATAATAATAATAATAATAATAATAATAATAATAATAATAATAATAATAATAATAATAATAATAATAATAATAATAATAATAATAGTAGTAGTAGTAGTAGTAGTAGTAGTAGTAGTTGTAGTGACCCGAACTTTTCCATGTTTATATATATTAATTGAGATTAATATTTACATGACTAAATGTTTCCAACGTGTTAAGCAATCAAACTTGTTAAGACTTGATTAATTGAAATAGGTTTCATATAGACAATTGACCACCCAAGTTGACCGGTGATTCACGAACGTTAAAACTTGTAAAAACTATACGATGACATATATATGGTTATATATATAGTTAACATGATTTTATTATAAGTAAGTATCTCATTAGGTATTTTAACAATGAGTTATATGTAGTGACCCGAACTTTTCCATGTTTATATATATTAATTGAGATTGATATTTACATGATTAAATGTTTCCAACATGTTAAGCAATCAAACTTGTTAAGACTTGATTAATTGAAATATGTTTCATATAGACAATTGACCACCCAAGTTGACCGGCGATTCACGAACGTTAAAACTTGTAAAAACGACATGATGATATATATATGGATATACATATGGTTAACATGAGATTATGATAAGTAAGTATCTCCATAAGTATATTAACAATGATTTATATACATATAAACAAGACTACTAACTTAAGGATTTCGAAACGAGACATATATGTAACGATTATCGTTGTAACGACATTTAAATGTATATATATCATATTAAGATATATTAATATATCATAATATCATGATAATATAATAATTTAACATCTCATTAGATGTAATAAACAATGGGTTAACAACATTAATTGAGATCGTTAACTTAAAGGTTTCAAAACAACACTTACATGTAACGACTAACGATGACTTAACGACTCAGTTAAAATGTATATACATGTAGTGTATTTAGATGTATTAAAATACTTTTGGAATACTTCAAGACATATATCAAAACACTCATACTTAATGAAAATGGTTACAGTTACTTTTCCATTCTTTTCTTTCATCAAGAATTCTAGTCGTATTCTTACCCGTATTATACACAGCTTCAAAACGTACTTACTATGAGTATATACCAATAGGAACTAGCATGGGATTCCACTCTTGATTATGTCATGTATGACTAATCAATTTTAACTTCTACCATGAGCTAGTCAACTAACTAGAACTCCTTTTAACCCCACTCACCATTCACCAATTACCACTCATCATTCACTCCATTTCACTTCCAATTCTCTTTCTAATTCTCTCTCAACACACACACACTATTATGAACGTATTTTTCCAGTAGTTAATCATCATCTTCATCAAAAATCACTTCAATAATTAAGCTATAATCAATATAGGAAGAACACTTCAAGAACACTTCAAAAATCCCTTCAAGTTTGCTAATTTACTTCCAAGCTTTCTAATCCATTCCAAGTAATCATCTAAGATCAAGAAACTTTTGTTATATACAGTAGGTTATCTTTCTTATTCAAGGTAATATTCATATTCAAACTTTGATTCAATTTCTATAACTATAAACTATCTAAATTCGAGTAAAAATCTTACTTGAACTTGTTTTTGTGTCATGATCCTACTTCAAGAACTTTCAAGTCATCCAAGATCCTTTGAAGCTAGATCATTTCTTGTCACTTCCAGTAAGTTTACCTACTAAACTTGAGGTAGTAATGATGTTCATAACATCATTCGATTCATATATATAAAACTATCTTATTCGAAGGTTTAAACTCGTAATCACTAGAACATAGTTTAGTTAATTCTAAACTTGTTCGCAAACAAAAGTTAATCCTTCTAACTTGACTTTTAAAATTAACTACACACATGTTCTATATCTATTTGATATGCTAACTTAATGATTTAAAACCTGGAAACACGAAAAACATCGTAAAACCGAATTTTCTCCGTCGTAGTAACACCGCGGGCTGTTTTGGGTTAGTTAATTAAAAACTATGATAAACTTTGATTTAAAAGTTGTTATTCTGAGAAAATGATTTTTATTATGAACATGAAACTATATCCAAAAATTATGGTTAAACTCAAAGTGGAAGTATGTTTTCTAAAATGGTCATCTAGACGTCGTTCTTTCGACTAAAATGACTACCTTTACAAAAACGACTTGTAAAATAGAGTTCAGTATGAAACCATAGCAATTTGATTCACTCAAAACGGATTTAAAATGAGGAAGTTATGGGTAAAACAAGATTGGATAATTTTTCTCATTTTAGCTACGTGAAAATTGGTAACAAATCTATTCCAACCATAACTTAATCAACTTGTATTGTATATTATGTAATCTTGAGATACCATAGACACGTATACAATGTTTCAACCTATCATGTCGACACATCTATATATATTTCGGAACAACCATAGACACTCTATATGTGAATGTTGGAGTTAGCTATACAGGGTTGAGGTTGATTCCAAAATATATATAGTTTGAGTTGTGATCAATACTGAGATACGTATACACTGGGTCGTGGATTGATTCAAGATAATATTTATCAATTTATTTCTGTACATCTAACTGTGGATAACTAGCTGTAGGTTACTAACGAGGACAGCTGACTTAATAAACTTAAAACATCAAAATATATTAAAAGTGTTGTAAATATATTTTAAACATACTTTGATATATATGTATATATTGTTATAGGTTCGTGAATCAACCAGTGGCCAAGTCTTACTTCCCGACGAAGTAAAAATCTGTGAAAGTGAGTTATAGTCCCACTTTTAAAATCTAAAATTTTTGGGATGAGAATACATGCAGGTTTTATAAATGATTTACAAAATAGACACAAGTACGTGAAACTACATTCTATGGTTGAATTATCGAAATTGAATATGCCCCTGTTTATTAAGTCTGGTAATCTAAGAATTAGGGAACAGACACCCTAATTGACGCGAATCCTAAAGATAGATCTATTGGGCCTAACAAACCCCATCCAAAGTACCGGATGCTTTAGTACTTCAAAATTTATATCATATCCAAAGGGTGTCCCGGAATGATGGGGATATTCTTATATATATGCATCTTGTTAATGTCGGTTACCAGGTGTTCACCATATGAATGATTTTTATCTCTATGTATGGGATGTGTATTGAAATATGAAATCTTGTGGTCTGTTGTTACGATTTTATACATATAGGTTAAACCTATAACTCACCAACATTTTTGTTGACGTTTAAAGCATGTTTATTCTCAGGTGAATACTAAGAGCTTCCGCTGTTGCATACTAAAATAAGGACAAGATTTGGAGTCCATGTTTGTATGATATTGTGTAAAAACTGCATTCAAGAAACTGATTTCGATGTAACATATTTGTATTGTAAACCATTATGTAATGGTCGTGTGTAAACAAGATATTTTAGATTATCATTATTTGATAATCTACGTAAAGCTTTTAAACCTTTATTTATGAAATAAAGGTTATGGTTTGTTTTAAAAATGAATGCAGTCTTTGAAAAACGTCTCATATAGAGGTCAAAACCTCGCAACGAAATCAATTAATATGGAACGTTTTTAATCAATAAGAACGGGACATTTCAGTTGGTATCCGAGCGTTGGTCTTAGAGAACCAGAAAATTTGCATTAGTGTGTCTTATCGAGTTTGTTAGGATGCATTAGTAAGTCTGGACTTTGACCGTGTTTTCTTTAAAAATGATTGCTTAACATTTTTGTTGGAAACTATATATTTTTAACATATGAATAGTATGTGATATATTAATCTCTTAACGTGTTTGATATTATGTGATAGATGTCTACCTCTAGACCAAGTCCCATTGACTCACCTAATAATAATGAAGAGTCAAATGTAAATTGGAATGATTCGTGGACTGATTCACAAGTTCCCGAAGAGGAACCGGAAGAAGAGTCAGAACCGGAAGAAGAATCGGAACCGGAAGAAGAAATAGAACCGGTGGGGGAAATAATAAAACGGTTAAGTAAAATAGAATCCTCAACCAACCGACGAATGTTAATTATGGTCAATGGTGTTTCCGCCAAGGAAGCAAACTATTGGGAGGATTACCAATTCTCCGATGAATCGGATTCCGACGAGAATTCCGATGATGTTATAGAAATTACCTCAACTGAATTTAAAAAGGCAAAAGAAAATAATAAGGGAAAGGGCATAAAAATAGAGAAATCTAATTCCAACCCCGATGAACTTTATATGTATCGTCAACCCCCGAAGTCCTTAAGTTGTAACAATGACCCGGGAACCTCTAAACCACCAGGTTTTTCTAAACCAATGTGGACAACGACGGCTCGTATTAGGGGAACATCATATATCCCTAGAAACTTGGCAAAACGAACCAAAACCGAATAAGAGGAAACTAGCGAGTCGGAATAAGATAGTTATATTCGTGTGGTGTAATATGTGTAATATAGTGTGCTTATGCTTTATGATATATGTAAAAATTGCTTGTATTAATAAGTATTTTTTTTATGAATCTAACTCTTGTCTATTTTACAGTATAAAAACACAAAATGGATAGACAACCCAATATTTTAAGAGACCTACCCGGAGACATGATTGATGAAATCTTGTCTAGAGTCGGTCAGAATTCCTCGGCACAACTATTTAAGGCGAGATCAGTTTGTAAGACATTCGAAGAACGTTCCAAGAATGCCTTGGTTTATAAAAGGCTTTCGTTCGAAAGATGGGGGATATCACATTGGGAAATCCCTAAGTTACGATGTGTTTACTTTGACGCATATATTGTGGGGAACCCAAATGCTATTTTACGCAACGGGTTAAGAAATTATTTTGACTCAGTATATCCGAATATAGGACTTCATGATTTAGAAAAAGCGGCTAACATGCAACATAAAGAAGCATGTTATGCTTACGGGTTAGTAATGTTCGCTTCTCACCAAAGTGAGAACAAGAACATCGGGCTACAACTATTAAACAAAACGTTCCCACAAGTGACGGAGTCGGTGATTGGGGTAAGAAATGAGGTTTTTAGGTTATTACGAGACTGTTGGTCTTTACGTAACCCTCGTCCCTTTGACGATGTTACAACACGCTGTCTTATCAACGGCCATAACGGTTATGTTCCACAAGACCAGGGATGGGAAGTAGTCCTAGTAAAACCAGAATGCATGACTTGTTTCTGGACGTATGAATTACGTGTCTTTATTGCCTTTGCTGAACGACTTGTGTACTAGCTAGAATTATCTTCACAACTATCTTGTATCAAAGTTATTGTGTGCTATATTTCATGCTTTATGTAAAATAAGCGGTATTGTAAGTTTGTAAAATATTGTATAAAAGTTTGAACGCGAAATATTATTACAATAAGTTTTTCATATAGAATTGTAGTAGTTGAATTGTATATTAGCTACTAAGTATGAACTTAACGGGTAGGTACTACCCGAATTTAAACTTATAAAACGCTAATATGAAGAAAAAGCTTTTATAAATGAGTTCATATTATGCTACGAAATACTATTAACTATTCTTAATATTCTGTATGATTAACTTGTTCCATTTGACTATTTTAAAGGAAATGGCACCGACTACTCGACACACCGTGAATATGAATGAAGAGGAATTCCGTACTTTTCTAGCTTCAAACATAGCCGCAGTACAGGCTGCGCTATATACCAACAATAACCTTGGATCTGGCAGTACAGGAAATCGTGTAGGATGCACCTACAAAGAATTCACTGCCTGCAAACCTTTGGAATTTGATGGAACCGAAGGACCGATCGGATTGAAATGGTGGACCGAGAAGGTCAAATCGGTGTTTGCCATAAGTAAGTGTACTGAAGAGGACAAAGTGAAGTACGCTACGCATACCTTCACAGGTTCTGCGTTAACATGTTGGAATACCTATCTAGAGCAAGTGGGACAAGATGATGCGTACGCACTACCGTGGTCAGCATTCAAGCACTTGATGAACGAGAAGTACCATCCCAGAACCGAGGTCAATAAGCTCAAGACAGAACTTAGAGGGTTACGAACCCAAGGATTTGATATTACCACGTACGAAAGACGATTCACAGAATTGTGCCTATTGTGTCCGGGAGCATTCGAAGATGAGGAAGAGAAGATCGACGCGTTTGTGAAAGGATTACCGGAAAGAATCCAAGAAGATATAAGTTCACACGAGCCCGCCTCCATACAACAGGCATGTAGAATGGCTCACAAACTAGTGAACCAGATTGAAGAAAGAATTAAAGAACAGACTGCTGAAGAGGCCAATGTGAAGCAAGTCAAAAGAAAGTGGAAGGAAAACGGTGATAAGAATCACCAATACAACAACAACAGCAATTACAACAATAATCGCAACAATTATCCCAACAATCGCAACATCAATCGCAACTACAACAAACGGCCCAACAACAACAACAACAACAACAGCAACAGCAACTACAACAATCATCCCAACAACAATAATAACCGCAACAACAACAACAATCAGAAGAAGCTATGCCAAAGGTGTGAAAAGTATCACTCGGGGTTCTGCACCAAATTTTGCAACAAGTGTAAAAGAAATGGTCATAGTGCGGCGAAGTGTGAGGTCTACAGACCAGGGGTTAATAGAACGAAAGGAACAAATGGTGTCGGAAGGAGTAATGGCGGAGCAAGTAGTGTCAGAGCAAGTTATGCCAATGTAGTTTGTTATAAATGTGGAAAACCGGGCCACATTATTAGAAATTGCCCGAACCAGGAGAACACGAATGGACAAGGCCGCGAAAGAGTTTTCAATATTAATGCGGCAGAGGCACAGGAAGACCTGGAGCTTGTTACGGGTACGTTTCTTATTGACAATAAATCTGCTTACGTTTTATTTGATTCGCGTGCGGATAGAAGCTATATGAGTATAGATTTTTGTGCTAAATTAAGTTGTCCATTGACGCCTTTGGATAGTAAATTTTTACTCGAATTAGCAAATAGTAAATTAATTTCAGCAGATAATATATGTCGGAATCGAGAAATTAAACTGGTTAGCGAAACATTTAAGATTGATTTGATACCAGTAGAGTTATGGAGTTTTGATGTGATAATCGGTATGGACTGGTTGAAAGAAGTGAAAGCAGAGATCGTTTATTACAAAAATTCAATTCGCATTATACGAGAAAAAGGAAAACCCTTAATGGTGTACGGAGAAAAGGGAAACACGAAGCTACATATTATTAGTAATTTGAAGGCACAAAAACTAATAAGAAAAGGTTGCTATGCTGTTCTAGCACACGTCGAGAAAGTACAAACTGAAGAAAAGAGCATCAATGATGTTCCCATTGCAAAAGAATTTACCGATGTATTTCCGAAAGAATTACCGGGATTACCCCCACAGCGATCCGTTGAATTTCAATTAGATCTTGTACCAGGAGCTGCACCAATAGCTCGTACTCCTTACAGACTCGCACCCAGCTAGATGAAAGAACTGCAAAGCCAATTACAAGAACTTTTAGAGCGTGGTTTCATTCGACCAAGCACATCACCGTGGGGAGCTCCTGTTTTGTTTGTCAAGAAGAAAGATGGTACATTCAGGTTGTGTATCGACTACCGAGAGTTGAAGAAACTTACCATCAAGAACCGCTACCCACTACCGAGAATCGACGACTTATTTGATCAACTACAAGGCTCGTCTGTTTATTCAAAGATTGACTTACGTTCCGGGTATCATCAAATGCGGGTGAAAGAAGATGATATTCCAAAGACTGCTTTCAGAACACGTTACGGTCATTACGAGTTTATGGTCTTGCCGTTTGGTTTAACTAATGCACCAGCTGTGTTCATGGACCTTATGAACCGAGTGTGTGGACCATACCTTGACAAGTTTTTCATTGTTTTCATTGATGACATACTTATTTACTCAAAGAATGACCAAGAACACGGTGAACATTTGAGAAAGGTGTTAGAAGTATTGAGGAAGGAATAATTGTACGCTAAGTTTTCAAAGTGTGCATTTTGGTTGGAAGAAGTTCAATTCCTCGGTCACATAGTGAACAAAGAAGGTATTAAGGTAGATACGGCAAAGATAGAAACTGTTGAAAAGTGGGAAACCCCGAAAACTCCGAAACACATACGCCAGTTTTTAGGACTAGCTGGTTACTACAGAAGGTTCATCCAAGACTTTTCCAAAATAGCAAAACCCTTGACTGCATTAACGCATAAAGGGAAGAAATTTGAATGGAATGATGAACAAGAGAAAGCGTTTCAGTTATTGAAGAAAAAGCTAACTACGGCACCTATATTGTCATTGCCTGAAGGGAATGATGATTTTGTAATTTATTGTGACGCATCAAAGCAAGGTCTCGGTTGTGTATTAATGCAACGAACGAAGGTGATTGCTTATGCGTCTAGACAATTGAAGATTCACGAACAAAATTATACGACGCATGATTTGGAATTAGGCGCGGTTGTTTTTGCATTAAAGACTTGGAGGCACTACTTATATGGGGTCAAAAGTATTATATATACCGACCACAAAAGTCTTCAACACATATTTAATCAGAAACAACTGAATATGAGGCAGCGTAGGTGGATTGAATTATTGAATGATTACGACTTTGAGATTCGTTACCACCCGGGGAAGGCAAATGTGGTAGCCGATGCCTTGAGCAGGAAGGACAGAGAACCCATTCGAGTAAAATCTATGAATATAATGATTCATAATAACCTTACTACTCAAATAAAGGAGGCGCAACAAGGAGTTTTAAAAGAGGGAAATTTAAAGGATGAAATACCCAAAGGATCGGAGAAACATCTTAATATTCGGGAAGACGGAACCCGGTATAGGGCTGAAAGGATTTGGGTACCAAAATTTGGAGATATGAGAGAAATGGTACTTAGAGAAGCTCATAAAACCAGATACTCAATACATCCTGGAACGGGGAAGATGTACAAGGATCTCAGGAAATATTTTTGGTGGCCGGGTATGAAAGCTGATGTTGCTAAATACGTAGGAGAATGTTTGACGTGTTCTAAGGTCAAAGCTGAGCATCAGAAACCATCAGGTCTACTTCAACAACCCGAAATCCTGGAATGGAAATGGGAAAACATTACCATGGATTTCATCACTAAATTGCCAAGGACTGCAAGTGGTTTTGATACCATTTGGGTAATAGTTGATCGTCTCACTAAATCAGCACATTTCCTACCAATAAGAGAAGATGACAAGATGGAGAATTAGCACGACTGTATTTGAAGGAAGTCGTCTCCAGACATGGAATACCAATCTCTATTATCTCTGATAGGGATGGCAGATTTATTTCAAGATTCTAGCAGACATTACAGCAAGCATTAGGAACTCGTCTAGACATGAGTACTGCCTATCATCCACAAACTGATGGCGAAAGGACGATACAAACACTTGAAGACATGCTACGAGCATGTGTTATTGATTTCGGAAACAGTTGGGATCGACATCTACCATTAGCAGAATTTTTCTACAACAACAGCTACCATTCAAGCATTGAGATGGTGCCGTTTGAAGCACTTTATGGTAGAAAGTGCAGGTCTCCGATTTGTTGGAGTGAAGTGGGGGATAGACAGATTACGGGTCCGGAGATTATACAAGAAACTACCGAGAAGATCATCCAAATTCAACAACGGTTGAAAACCGCCCAAAGTCGACAAAAGAGCTACGCTGACATTAAAAGAAAAGATATAGAATTTGAAATTGGAGAGATGGTCATGCTTAAAGTTGCACCTTGGAAAGGCGTTGTTCGATTTGGTAAACGAGGGAAATTAAATCCAAGGTATATTGGACCATTCAAGATTATTGATCGTGTCGGACCAGTAGCTTACCGACTTGAGTTACCTCAACAACGCGCGGCTGTACATAACACTTTCCACGTCTCGAATTTGAAGAAATGTTTTTCTAAAGAAGATCTCACTATTCCGTTAGATGAAATCCAAATCAACGAAAAACTCCAATTCATCGAAGAACCCGTCGAAATAATGGATCGTGAGGTTAAAAGACTTAAGCAAAACAAGATACCAATTGTTAAGGTTCGATGGAATGCTCGTAGAGGACCCGAGTTCACCTGGGAGCGTGAAGATCAGATGAAGAAGAAATACCCGCATCTATTTCCAGAAGATTCGTCAACACCTTCAACAGCATAAAATTTCGGGACGAAATTTATTTAACGGGTAGGTACTGTAGTGACCCGAACTTTTCCATATTTATATATATTAATTGAGATTGATATTTACATGATTAAATGTTTCCAACATGTTAAGCAATCAAACTTGTTAAGACTTGATTAATTGAAATATGTTTCATATAGACAATTGACCATCCAAGTTGACCGGCGATTCACGAACGTTAAAACTTATAAAAACGACATGACGCTATATATATGGATATACATATGGTTAAAATGAGAATATGATAAGTAAGTATCTCCATAAGTATATTAACAATGAGTTATATACATATAAACAAGACTACTAACTTAAGGATTTCGAAACGAGACATATATGTAACGATTATCGTTGTAACGACATTTAAATGTATATATATCATATTAAGATATATTAATATATCATAATATCATGATAATATAATAATTTAACATCTCATTAGATATAATAAAAAATAGGTTAACAACATTAATTGAGATCGTTAACTTAAAGGTTTCAAAACAACACTTACATGTAACGACTAACGATGACTTAACGACTCAATTAAAATGTATATACATGTAGTGTATTTAGATGTATTAAAATACTTTTAGAAGACTTCAAGACATATATCAAAACACTCATACTTAACGAAAATGGTTAAAGTTACTTTTCCATTCTTTTCTTTCATCAAGAATTCTAGTCGTATTCTTACCCGTATTATACACAGCTTCAAAACGTACTTACTATGAGTATATACCAATAGGAACTAGCATGGGATTCCACTCTTGATTATGTCATGTATGAATAATCAATTTTAACTTCTACCATGAGCTAGTCAACTAACTAGAACTCCTTTTAACCACACTCACCATTCACCAATTACCACTCATCATTTACTCCATTTCACTTCCAATTCTCTTTCTAATTCTCTCTCAACACACACACACTATTATGAACGTATTTTTCCAGTAGTTAATCATCATCTTCATCAAAAATCACTTCAAGAATCAAGCTATAATCATCATAGGAAGAACACTTCAAGAAAACTTCAAAAATCCCTTCAAGTTTACTAATTTACTTCCAAGCTTTCTAATCCATTCCAAGTAATCATCTAAGATCAAGAAACCTTTGTTATATACAGTAGGTTATATTTCTTATTCAAGGTAATATTCATATTCAAACTTTGATTCAATTTCTATAACTATAAACTATCTAAATTCGAGTAAAAATCTTACTTGAACTTGTTTTTGTGTCATGATCCTACTTCAAGAACTTTCAAGTCATCCAAGATCCTTTGAAGCTAGATCATTTCTTGTCACTTCCAGTAGGTTTACCTACTAAACTTGAGGTAGTAATGATGTTCATAACATCATTCGATTCATATATATAAAACTATCTTATTCGAAGGTTTAAACTCGTAATCACTAGAACATAGTTTAGTTAATTCTAAACTTGTTCGCAAACAAAAGTTAATCCTTCTAACATGACTTTTAAAATTAACTACACACATGTTCTATATCTATATGATATGCTAACTTAATGATTTAAAACCTGGAAACACGAAAAACACCGTAAAACCGGATTTACGCCGTCGTAGTAACACCGCAGGCTGTTTTGGGTTAGTTAATTAAAAACTATGATAAACTTTGATTTAAAAGTTTTTATTCTGAGAAAATGATTTTTATTATGAACATGAAACTATATCCAAAAATTATGGTTAAACTCAAAGTGGAAGTATGTTTTCTAAAATGGTCATCTAGACGTCGTTCTTTCGACTAAAATGACTACCTTTACAAAAACAACTTGTAACTTATTTTTCTGACAATAAACCTATACTTTTTCTGTTTAGATTCATAAAATAGAGTTCAATATGAAACCATAGCAATTTGATTCACTCAAAACGGATTTAAAATGAAGAAGTTATGGGTAAAACAAGATTGGATAATTTTTCTCATTTTAGCTACGTGAAAATTGGTAACAAATCTATTCCAACCATAACTTAATCAACTTGTATTGTATATTATGTAATCTTGAGATACCATAGACACGTATACAATGTTTCGACCTATCATGTCGACACATCTATATATATTTCGGAACAACCATAGACACTCTATATGTGAATGTTGGAGTTAGCTATACAGGGTTGAGGTTGATTCCAAAATATATATAGTTTGAGTTGTGATCAATACTGAGATACGTATACACTGGGTCGTGGATTGATTCAAGATAATATTTATCGATTTATTTCTGTACATCTAACTGTGGACAACTAGTTGTAGGTTAGTAACGAGGACAGCTGACTTAATAAACTTAAAACATCAAAATATATTAAAAGTGTTATAAATATATTTTAAACATACTTTGATATATATGTATATATTGTTATAGGTTCGTGAATCAACCAGTGGCCAAGTCTTACTTCCCGACGAAGTAAAAATCTGTGAAAGTGAGTTATAGTCCCACTTTTAAAATCTAATATTTTGGAATGAGAATACATGCATGTTTTATAAATGATTTACAAAATAGACACAAGTACGTGAAACTACATTCTATGGTTGAATTATCGAAATCGAATATGCCCCTGTTTATTAAGTCTGGTAATCTAAAAATTAGGGAACAGACACCCTAATTGACGCGAATCCTAAAGATAGATCTATTGGGCCTAACAAACCCTATCCAAAGTACCGGATGCTTTAGTACTTCGAAATTTATATCATATCCAAAGGGTGTCCCGGAATGATGGGGATATTCTTATATATATGCATCTTGTTAATGTCGGTTACCAGGTGTTCACCATATGAATGATTTTTATCTCTATGTATGGGATGTGTATTGAAATATGAAATCTTGTGGTCTATTGTTACGATTTGATACATATAGGTTAAACCTATAACTCACCAACATTTTTGTTGACGTTTAAAGCATGTTTATTCTCAGGTGAATACTAAGAGCTTCCGATGTTGCATACTAAAATAAGGACAAGATTTGGAGCCCATGTTTGTATGATATTGTGTAAAAACTGCATTCAAGAAACTGATTTCGATGTAACATATTTGTATTGTAAACCATTATGTAATGGTCGTGTATAAACAGGATATTTTAGATTATCATTATTTGATAATCTACGTAAAGCTTTTAAACCTTTATTTATGAAATAAAGGTTATGGTTTGTTTTAAAAATGAATGCAGTCTTTGAAAAACGTCTCATATAGAGGTCAAAACCTCGCAACGAAATCAATTAATATGGAACGTTTTTAATCAATAAGAACGGGACATTTCATTATATACATAAAAAAATGAGACTATTAAATTAAGAAACTCGAAAACGATATATATAATGATTATCGTTATAACAACGTCTTACTAGGTACATATGAATCATATTAAGATATTGATACACTTGGTTAATTATGTTAAATGATAAGTAAATATATCATTAAGTGTATTAACAATGAACTACATATGTAAAAATAAGACTACTAACTTAATGATTTCGAAACGAGACATATATGTAACGATTATCGTTGTAACGACATTTAACTGTATATATATCATACTACGATATATTATATATCATAATATCATGATAATGTAACAATTTAACATCTCATTTGATATAATAAATAATGGGTTAACAACATTTAACAAGATCGTTAACCTAAAGGTTTCAAAATAACATTTACATGTAACGACTAACGATGACTTAACGACTCAGTTAAAATGTATATACATGTAGTGTTTTAATATGTATTCATACACTTTTGAAAGACTTTAATACACTTATCAAAATACTTCTACTTAACAAAAATGCTTACAATTACATCCTCGTTCATTTTCATCAACAATTCTACTCGTATGCACCTGTATTCGTAATCGTACAATACACAGCTTTTAGATGTATGTACTATTGGTATATACACTCCAATGATTAGCTCTTAGCAGCCCATGTGAGTCACCTAACACATGTGGGAACCATCATTTGGTAACTAGCATGAAATATCTCATAAAATTACAAAAATATGAGTAATCACTCATGACTTATTTACATGAAAACAAAATTACATATCCTTTATATCTAATCCATATACCAATGACCAAAAACACCTACAAACACTTTCGTTCGTCAATTTTCTTCATCTAATTAATCTCTCTCAAGTTCTAAGTGTTCTTCATAAATTCCATAAGTATAGTTTCATAAAAATCAAGAATACTTCAAAGTTTGCAAGTCTACTTCCAAGCTTTCTAATCCATTCCAAGTAATCATCTAAGATCAAGGAACCTTTGTTATTTATAGTAGGTTATCTTTATAATTCAAGGTAATATTCAAATTCAAACTTTGATTCAATTTCTACAACTATAACAATCTTATTTCGAGTGAAAATCTTACTTGAACTGTTTTCGTGTCATGATTCTGTTTCAAGCACTTTCAAGCCATCCAAGGATCCTTTGAAGCTAGATCCATTTTTCTCATTTCCAGTGGTTTTATCCAGAAAACTTGAGGTAGTAATGATGTTCATAACATCATTCGATTCATACATATAAAGCTATCTTATTCGAAGGTTTAAACTTGTAATCACTAGAACATAGTTTAGTTAATTCTAAACTTGTTCGCAAACAAAAGTTAATCCTTCTAACTTGACTTTTAAAATCAACTAAACACATGTTCTATATCTATATGATATGCTAACTTAATGATTTAAAACCTGGAAACACGATGAACACCATAAAATCGGATATACGCCGTCGTAGTGAAACCGTGGGCTGTTTTGGTTTGGATAATTAAAAACTATGATAAACTTTGATTTAAAAGTTGTTCTTCTGAGAAAATGATTTTTCTTATGAAACTATATCCAAAAATCATGGTTAAACTCAAAGTGGAAGTATGTTTTCCAAAATGGTCATCTAGACGTCGTTCTTTCGACTGAAATGACTACCTTTAAAAAATGACTTGGAACCTGTAATTCCGACTATAAACTTATACTTTTTTTGTATAGATTCATAAAGTTAAGTTCAATATGAAACCATAGCAATTTGATTCACTCAAAACGGATTTAAAATGAAGAAGTTATGCGTAAAACAAGATTGGTTATTTTTGCTTGTTGTAGCTACGTGAAAATTGGTAACAAATCTATATTAATCATATCCTAGCTAACTTATATTGTATTATACATGTATTCTAATATATTATGTAATCATGGGATACCATAGACACGTATGCAAATGTTTTGACATGTCATAACCCATCTACATATATTATTTGGAACAACCATAGACACTCTATATGCAGTAATGTTGGAGTTAGCTATACAGGGTTGAGGTTGATTCTAAAAATATATATAGTTTGAGTTGTGATCTAGCCTGAGACGTGTATACACTGGGTCGTGGATTGATTCAAGATAATATATATCGATTTATTTCTGTACATCTAATTATGGACAACTAGTTGTAGGTTACTAACAAGGACAGCTGACTTAATAAACTTAAAACAGTAAAACGTATTAAAAATGTTGTAAATATATTTTTAACATACTTTGATATATATGTACATATCTGTTATAGGTTCGTGAATCGACCAGTGGCCAAGTCTTACTTCCCGACGAAGTAAAAATCTGTGAAAGTGAGTTATAGTTCCACTTTTAAAATCTAATATTTTTGGGATGAGAATACATTCAGATTTTATAAATGATTTACAAAATAGACACAAGTACGTGAAACTACATTCTATGGTTGAATTATCGAAATCGAATATGCCCCTTTTTATTAAGTCTGGTAATCTAAGAATTAGGGAAAAGACACCCTAATTGACCCGAATCCTAAAGATAGATCTATTGGGCCTAACATACTCATCCAAAGTACCGGATGCTTTAGTACTTCAAAATTTATATCATATCCGAAAGGTATTCCGGAATGATGGGGATATTCTTATATATGCATCTTGTTAATGTCGGTTACCAGGTGTTCACCATATGAATGATTTTTATCTCTATGTATGGGATGTATTGAAATATGAAATCTTGTGGTCTATTGTTATGATTTGATATATTTAGGTTAAACCTATTACTCACCAACATTTTTGTTGACGTTTAAAACATGTTTATTCTCAGGTGAATACTAAGAGCTTCCGCTGTTGCATACTAAAATAAGGACAAGATTTGGAGTCCATGTTTGTATGATATTGTGTAAAAACTGCATTCAAGAAACATATGTCGATGTAATATATTTCTATTGTAAACCATTATGTAATGGTCGTGTGTAAACAGTATATTTTAGATTATCATTAATTGATAATCTACGTAATGTTTTTAAAACCTTTATTGATAAAATAAAGGTTATGGTTATTTTAAAAATGAATGCAGTCTTTGAAAAACATCTCATATAGAGGTCAAAACCTCGCAACGAAATCAATATATATGGAACGTTTATAATCAATATGAACGGGACATTTCAGTTGGTATCCGAGTGTTGGTCTTAGAGAACCAGAAAATTTGCATTAGTGTGTCTTATCGAGTTTGTTAGGATGCATTAGTGAGTCTGGACTTCGACCGTGTTTTCTTTAAAAATGATTGCTTAACATTTTTGTTGGAAACTATATATTATTAACATGTAAATATTATGTGATATATTAATCTCTTAACATGTTTGATATTGTGTGATAGATGTCTACCTCTAGCACAAATCCCATTGACTCACCTAATAATAACGAAGAGTCGAATATATATTGGAAAGATTCACAAGTTCCCGAAGAACCGGAAGAAGAGGAAACGAAACCGGAAGAAGAGGAACAGGATGAAGAGGAACCAGAAGAAGAGGTTCCGGAGGGGGGAATAGTAGGAACAACAAAAAACCGGTTAAATAAAAGAAAATCCTCAACCAATGGACCAAAGTTAATAATGGTCAATGGTGTTTCCGCTAAGGAAGCAAAATATTGGGAAAATTACCAATTTTCCGATGAATCGGATCCTGATGAGGATTCCGATGATGTTATAGAAATTACCCCGACCCAATTTAATGAGGCAAAAAAAAATAATAAGGGAAAAAGCATCAAAATAGAAAAATCTGATACCGACCCCGATGAACTTTATATGTACCGTCAACACCCGTATTTTCAATATCGTGACAATAACCAGGGAACCTCTAAACCACCAGGTTTTTCTAAACCAATGTGGAAAATGACGACTCGTATTAGAGGAACATCATATATCCCTAGAAAATTAGGAAAAAGAACCAAGTCCGAAGAAGAAGAAACCAGTGATTCAGATTAGAGGGGTGTGAGCATGTTGTGTAATAAATGTATTGTAGTGTGCTTGTACTTTTATGTTCTATGTAAAAATTGCTTGTATTGTTTGTTTTTACGAATCTAATCCTTATCTATTTTACAGTATAAAAACAAAATGGACGTTAAGGGTAGACAACCGAATATTTTAGAAGACCTACCAGAGGATATCATTGAGGAAATCTTGTCTAGAGTCGGTCCGAATTCATCAGCACATTTAGTTATGGCGAAATTAACTTGTCAAACATTTAAAAGACTTTCCAGAAATGTCTTAGTTTATAAAAGGCTTTCCTTTGATAGGTGGGGTATATCACATTGGGGAGACTTTAAGTACGCTGTGTTTTCTTTAAAGCGTTAAATGCGGGGAACCCAAATGCAATTTTACGCTACGGGTTAAGAACCTATTTTGACTCAACATATCCCAACATAGGATTTCGTGAATTAGAAAGAGCTTCTAACATGCAACATAAAGAAGCATGTTATGCTTACGGGTTAGTGATGTTCGCTTCTTACCAAAGTGAGAAAAAGAACATCGGATTGCAACTTTTAAATAAAACCTTCCCACAAGTGACGGATTCAATAGTTGGGGTGAGAAACAAGGTTTTTAGATTATTACGGGGCTGTTGGACATTACGAAACCCTCGTCCTTTTGACGACATTACAACATGCTGCCTAGCTAATGGTCATAACGGTTATTTTCCACAAGACCAAGGATGGGAAGTCGTCTTAGTAAAACCAGAATGCATGACTTGTTTCTGGACTTATGAATTACGTGTCTTTATTTCCTTTGCTGAACAACTTGCATATTAACTAGATTTATCTTCAAAACTGTCCTGTATCATAGTGTACTATGTTTCATGTTATATGTAATATAGCGAAGTTGTAAGTTTGAAGAATATTTGTATGTGATATATTATTATAATCAGTTTTTCATATGGAATTGTAGTAGTTGAATTGTATATTAGCTACTAAATATGAACTTAACGGGTAGGTAGTACCCGAATTTAAAATTATAAAATGCTAATATGAAGAAAAAGATTTTATAAATGAGTTCATATTATGCTACTAGATACTATTGACTACTCTTAATATTCTGTATGATTAAATTTTTTCATTTGACTATTTTGAAGGAAATGGCACCGACTACTCGACACACCTTGAATATGAGCGAAGAGGAATTTCGTGCCTTTCTTGCTTCAAACATAGCCGCAGTACAGGCCGCGCTACATACCAACAATAACTTTGAATCTAGCAATACAGCTAACGGCGCAAGAAATCGTGTAGGATGCTCCTACAAGGAATTCACTGCCTGCAAACCTTCAGAATTTGATGGAACCGAAGGACCAATTGGATTGAAACGGTGGACCGAGAAAGTCGAATCGGTGTTTGCCGTAAGTAAGTGTACTGACGGAGACAAAGTGAAGTACGCTACGCATACCTTCACATGTATTACGTTAACATGGCGGAATACATATCTAGAGCAAGTGGGACAAGATGCTGCTTACGCGCTACCGTGGTCAGCATTCAAGCACTTGATGAATGAGAAGTACCGTCCCAGAACCGAGGTCAATAAGCTCAAGTCAGAACTTAGAGGGTTACGAACACAGGGATTCGATATTACTTCGTACGAAAGACGATTCACAGAATTTTGCCTATTGTGTCCGAGAGCTTTCGAAGATGAGGAAGAGAAGATCGACGCGTTTGTGAAAGGGTTACCAGAGAGAATCCAAGAAGATATAAGTTCACATGAGCCTGCCTCCATACAAAAGGCATGTAGAATGGCTCACAAACTAGTGAACCATATTGAGGGAAAAATTAAAGAACGGGCGGCCGAAGAGGCCAACGTGAAGTTAGTCAAAAGAAAGTGGGAGGAAAACGGTGATAAGAGTCACCAAAACAACAACAACTATCCCAACAATCGCAACATCAATCGCAACTACAACAAACGGCACAACAACAACAACAACAACAACAACAACAACAACAATAACAATAACAACAACAACAACAACAACAACTACAACAATCATCCCAACAACAATAACAACCGCAACAACAACAACAATCAGAAGCAGCTATGCCAAAGTTGTGAAAAGTATCACTCGGGGTTTTGCACCAAATTTTAAAATAAGTGTAAAAGAAATGGTCATAGCGCGGCGAATTGTGAGGTCTACGGACCAGGGGTTAATAGAACGACATGAACAAATGGTTTCGGAACGAGTAATGGCGGAGCAAGTAGTGTCGAAGCAAGTTATGCAAATGTAGT
Source organism: Rutidosis leptorrhynchoides (assembly GCF_046630445.1). Lineage (NCBI taxonomy): Eukaryota > Viridiplantae > Streptophyta > Magnoliopsida > Asterales > Asteraceae > Rutidosis > Rutidosis leptorrhynchoides. The sequence continues at coordinate 196,336,554 of NC_092341.1, read as the reverse complement.
TTGTTATAAATGTGGAAAACCGGGCCACATTATTAGAAATTGCCCGAACCAGGAGAACACGAATGGACAAGGTCGCGGAAGAGTTTTCAATATTAATGCGGCAGAGGCACAGGAAGACCCGGAACTTGTTATGGGTACGTTTCTTATTGACAATAAATCTGCTTACGTTTTATTTGATTCGGGTGCGGATAGAAGCTATATGAGTAGAGATTTTTGTGCTAAATTAAGTTGTCCATTGACGCCGTTAAATAGTAAATTTTTACTCGAATTAGCAAACGGTAAATTAATTTCAGCAGATTATATATGCCGAAATCGAGAAATTAAACTGGGTAGTGAAATATTTAAGATTGATTTGATACCAATAGAGTTAGGGAGTTTTGATGTAATAGTTGGCATGGACTGGCTGAAGGAGATGAAAGCAGAGATCGTATGTTACAAAAATGCAATTCGCATTGTACGAGAAGAAGGAGAACCCTTAATGGTGTACGAAGAAAAGGGCAACACGAAGCTACATCTTATTAGTAATTTTAAGGCACAAAAACTAATAAGAAAAGGTTGCTATGCTGTTCTAGCACACGTCGATAAAGTACAAACTAAAGAAAAGAGCATCATTGATGTTCCCGTCTCAAAAGAATTTCCCGATGTATTTTCGAAAGAATTACCGGGACTACCTCCACATCGATCTGTTGAATTTCAAATAGATCTTGTATCAGGAGCTGCACCAATATCTCGTGATCCTTACAGACTCGCACCCAGCGAGATGAAAGAACTGCAAAGCCAACTGCAAGAACTATTAGAACGTGGTTTTATTCGACCAAGCACATCACCATGGGGAGCTCCTGTTTTTTTGTCAAGAAGAAGGATGGTACATTTAGGTTGTGTATTGACTACAGAGAGTTGAATAAACTTACCAATAAAAAACCGTTATCCACTGCCAAGAATTGACGACTTATTTGATCAACTACAAGGCTCGTCGGTTTATTCGAAAATCGATTTACGTTCTGGATATCATCAAATGCGAGTAATGGAGGATAATATTCCAAAAATAGCTTTTAGGACGCGTTATGGTCATTACGAGTTTATGGTTATGCCATTTGGATTGACTAACGCACCAGCTATGTTCATGGACCTTATGAACCGAGTGTGTGGGCCATATCTTGACAAGTTTGTCATTGTTTTCATCGATGACATACTTATTTACTCAAAGAATGATCAAGAGCACGAAGAACATTTGAGAAAAGTGCTAGAAGTATTGAGGAAAGAAAAACTGTACGCTAAGTTTTCAAAGTGTGCATTTTGGTTGGAAGAAGTTCAATTCCTCGGTCACATAGTGAACAAAGAAGGTATCCAGGTGGACCCGACAAAGATCGAAACCGTTGAAAAGTGGAAAACCCCAAAAACTCCGAATCATATACGTCAATTTTTAGGATTGGCTGGTTACTACAGAAGATTCATCCAAGATTTCTCCAAAATAGCAAAACCCTTGACTGCATTAACGCATAAAGGGAAGAAATTTGAATGGAAGGATGAACAAGAGAAGGCGTTTCAGTTATTGAAGAAAAAGCTAACTACGGCACCTATATTGTCATTGCCTGAAGGGAATGATGATTTTGTGATTTATTGTGACGCATCAAAGCAAGGTCTCGGTTGTGTATTAATGTAACGAATGAAGGCGATTGCTTATGCGTCTAGACAATTGAAGATTCACGAGCAAAATTATACGACTCATGATTTGGAATTGGGTGCTGTTGTTTTTGCATTAAAGACTTGGAGGCATTATTTATATGGGGTCAAAAGTATTATATATACCGACCACAAAAGTCTCCAACATATATTTAATCAGAAGCAATTGAATATGAGACAACGCAGGTGGATTAAACTCTTGAATGATTATGATTTTGAGATTCGATACCACCCGGGGAAGGCGAATGTGGTAGCTGACGCTTTGAGTAGAAATGACAGAGAACCTATACGGGTAAAAGCTATGAATATAATTATTCGTACTAACCTTACTACTCAAATAAAGGAGGCACAACAGGGGGTTGTAAAAGAAGGAAAGTTGAAGGATGAAATACCCAAAGGATCGGAGAAGCATCTTAATATTCGAGAAGATGGAACCCGGTATAGGGCTGAAAGAATTTGGGTACCAAAATTTGGAGATATGAGAGAAATGGTACTTAGAGAAGCTCATAAAACCAAATACTCAATACATCCTGGAACGGGGAAGATGTACAAGGATCTCAAGAAATATTTTTGGTGGCCGGGTATAAAAGCCGATATTGCTAAATATGTAGGAGAATGTTTGACGTGTTCTAAGGTCAAAGCTGAACATCAGAAAGCATCAGGTATACTACAACAACCTGAAATCCCGGAATGGAAATGGGAAAACATTACCATGGATTTCATTACTAAATTGCCAAGGACTGCAAGTGGTTATGATACTATTTGGGTAATAGTTGATCGTCTCACCAAGTCAGCACACTTCCTGCCAATAAGAGAAGATGACAAGATGGAGAAGTTAGCACGATTGTATTTGAAGGAAGTCGTCTCCAGACATGGAATACCAATCTCTATTATCTCTGATAGGGATGGCAGATTTATTTCAAGATTCTGGCAGACATTACAGTAAGTATTAGGAACTCGTCTAGACATGAGTACTACCTATCATCCACAAACTGATGGGCAGAGCGAAAGGACGATACAAACGCTTGAAGACATGCTACGAGCATGTGTTATTGATTTCAGAAACAGTTGGGATCGACACCTACCATTAGCAGAATTTTTCTACAACAACAGTTATTATTCTAGTATTGAGATGGCGCCGTTGAGGCACTTTATGGTAGAAAGTGCAGGTCTCCGATTTGTTGGAATGAAGTGGGGGATAGACAGATTACGGGTCTGGAGATAATACAAGAAACTACCGAGAAAATCATCCAAATTTAACAACGATTGAATACCGCCCAGAGTCGACAAAAGAGCTACGTGGACAGTAAAAGAAAAGATATAGAGTTTGAAATTGGAGAAATGGTCATGCTTAAGGTTTCACCTTGGAAAGGCGTTGTTCGATTTGGTAAACTGGGGAAACTAAATCCAAGGTACATTGGACCATTCAAGATTATAGATCGTGTCGGACCAGTAGCTTACCAACTGGAGCTACCTCAACAACTCGCGGCTGTACATAACACTTTCCACGTCTCGAATTTGAAGAAATTTTTTGCTAAAGAAGATCTCACTATTCCATTGGACGAAATCTAAATCAATGAAAAACTTCAGTTCATTGAAGAACCCGTCGAAATAATGGATCGTGAGGTTAAGAGACTTAAGCAAAACAATATACCGATTGTTAAGGTTCAATGGAATACTCGTAGAGGACCCGAGTTCAGAAGCATGAAGATTAGATGAAGAAGAAATACCCGCATCTATTTCCAGAAGATTCGTCAACACCTTCAACAGCATAAAATTTCGGGACGAAATTTATTTAACGGGTAGGTACTGTAGTGACCCAAACTTTTTCATGTTTATATATATTAATTGAGATTGATATTTACATGACTAAATGTTTCCAACATGTTAAGCAATCAAACTTGTTAAGACTTGATTAATTGAAATAGGTTTCATATAGACAATTGACCACCCAAGTTGACCGGTGATTCACGAACGTTAAAACTTGTAAAAACTATACGATGACATATATATGGTTATATATATAGTTAACATGATTTTATTTTAAGTAATTATCTCATTAGGTATTTTAACAATGAGTTATATACATAAAAATGAGACTATTAAATTAAGAAACTCGAAAACGATATATATAACGATTATCGTTATAACAACGTCTTACTAGGTACATATGAATCATATTATGATATTGATACACTTGGTTAATTATGCTAAATGATAAGTAAATATATCATTAAGTGTATTAATAATGAACTACATATGTAAAAATAAGACTACTAACTTAATGATTTCGAAACGAGACATATATGTAATGATTATCGTTGTAACGACATTTAACTGTATATATATCATACTAAGATATATTATATATCATAATATCATGATAATGTAACAATTTAACATCTCATTTGATATAATAAACAATGGGTTAACAACATTTAACAAGATCGTTAACCTAAAGGTTTCAAAACAACATTTACATGTAATGACTAACGATGACTTAACGACTCCGTTAAAATGTATATACATGCAGTGTTTTAATATGTATTCATACACTTATGAAAGACTTCAAGACACTTATCAAAATACTTCAACTTAACAAAAATGCTTACAATTACATCCTCATTCAGTTTCATCAACAATTCTACTCGTATGCACCCGTATTCGTACTCGTACAATACACAGCTTTTAGATGTATGTACTATTGGTATATACACTCCAATGATCAGCTCTTAGCAGCCCATGTGAGTCACCTAACACATGTGGGAACCATCATTTGGAAACTAGCATGAAATATCTCATAAAATTACAAAAATATGAGTAATCATTCATGACTTATTTACATGAAAACAAAATTACATATCCTGTATATCTAATCCATATACCAACGACCAAAAACACCTACAAACACTTTAATTTTTCAATTTTCTTCATCTAAATAATCTCTATCAAGTTCCATCTTCAAGTTCTAAGTGTTCTTCATAAATTCCATAAGTATAGTTTCATAATAATCAAGAATACTTCCAAGTTTGCAAGTCTACTTCCAAGCTTTCTAATCCATTCCAAGTAATCATCTAAGATCAAGGAACCTTTGTTATTTATAGTAGGTTATCTTTCTAATTCAAGGTAATATTCATATTCAAACTTTGATTCAATTTCTACAACTATAACAATCTTATTTCGAGTGAAAATCTTACTTGAACTGTTTTCGTGTCATGATTCTGTTTCAAGAACTTTCAAGCCATCCAAGGATCCTTTAAAGCTAGATCCATTTTTCTCATTTCCAGTGGTTTTATCCAGAAAACTTGAGGTAGTAATGATGTTCATAACATCATTCGATTCATACATATAAAGCTATCTTATTCGAAGGTTTAAACTTGTAATCACTAGAACATAGTTTAGTTAATTCTAAACTTGTTCGCAAACAAAAGTTAATCCTTATAACTTGACTTTTAAAATCAACTAAACACATATTTTATATCTATATGATATGCTAACTTAATGATTTAAAACCTGGAAACACGATGAACACTATAAAATAAGATATACGACGTCGTAGTGAAACCGGGGGCTGTTTTGGTTTGGATAATTAAAAACTATGATAAACTTTGATTTAAAAGTTGTTCTTCTGGGAAAATGATTTTTCTTATGAAACTATATCCAAAAATCATGGTTAAACTCAAAGTGGAAGTATGTTTTCTAAAATGGTCATCTAGACGTCGTTCTTTCGACTGAAATGACTACCTTTAAAAAATGACTTGTAACCTATAATTCCAACTAAAAACTTATACTTTTTTTGTATAGATTCATAAAGTTAAGTTCAATATGAAACCACAGTAATTTGATTCACTTAAAACGGATTTAAAATGAAGAAGTTATGGGTAAAACATGATTGGTTATTTTTGCTTGTTGTAGGTACGTGAAAATTGGTAACAAATCTATATTAATCATATCCTAGCTAACTTATATTGTATTATACATGTATTCTAATCTATTATGTAATCTTGGGATACCATAGACACGTATGCAAATGTTTTGACATATCATATCGACCCATCTATATATATTATTTGGAACAACCATAGACACTCTATATGCAGTAATGTTGGAGTTAGCTATACAGGGTTGAGGTAGATTCTAAAAATATATATAGTTTGAGTTGTGATCTAGCCTGATACGTGTATACACTGGGTCGTGGATTGATTCAAGATAATATATATCGATTTATTTTTGTACATCTAATTATGGACAACTAGTTGTAGGTTACTAACAAGGACAGCTGACTTAATAAACTTAAAACAGTAAAACGTATTAAAAATGTTGTAAATATATTTTGAACATATTTTGATATATATGTACATATTTGTTATAGGTTCGAGAATCGACCAGTGGCCAAGTCTTACTTCCCGACGAAGTAAAAATCTGTGAAAGTGAGTTATAGTCCCACTTTTAAAATCTAATATTTTTGGGATGAGAATACATGCAGTTTTATAAATGATTTACAAAATAGACACAAGTACGTGAAACTACATTCTATGGTTGAATTATCAAAATCGAATATGCCCCTTTTTATTAAGTCTGGTAATCTAAGAATTAGGGAACAGACACCCTAATTGACGCAAATCCTAAAGATAGATCTATTGGGCCTAACAAACCCCATCCAAAGTACCGGATGCTTTAGTACTTCAAAATTTATATCTTATCCGAAGGGTGTCCCGGAATGATGGGGATATTCTTATATATGCATCTTGTTAATGTCGGTTACCAGGTGTTCACCATATGAATGATTTTTATCTCTATGTATGGGATGTGTATTGAAATATGAAATCTTGTGGTCTATTATTACGATTTGATATATATAGGTTAAACATATAACTCACCAACATTTTTGTTGACGTTTAAAGCATGTTTATTCTCAGGTGAATACTAAGAGCTTTCGCTGTTGCATACTAAAATAAGGACAAGATTTGGAGTCCATGTTTGTATGATATTGTGTAAAAACTGCATTCAAGAAACATATGTTGATGTAATAAATTTCTATTGTAAACCATTATGTAATGGTCGTGTGTAAACAGTATATTTTAAATTATCATTATTTGATAATCTGCGTAATATTTTTAAAACCTTTATTGATAAAATAAAGGTTATGGTTGTTTTAAAAATGAATGCAGTCTTTGAAAAACGTCTCATATAGAGGTCAAAACCTCGCAACGAAATCAATTAATATGGAACGTTTATAATCAATATGAACGGGACATTTTGGTAGTAGAAAAGAGAACAAAAGTATATACCCTTCTAAATTGTTTTTCTAAAAAGAAATGCTCTAGACGAGACTCGAACCCGAGACCTCTCGCTCACCCGCTAACCCCCATAACCATGCTTCCAACTGAGCTTTTCTGATTTAATATTCGTTTTAATTATATATATCCCGTTCTTTCTGTTTCCTATGTTCATCATCTCCTTCTTCCTTAAAATTTCAAATCGACAGAAGGTTCAACAATCTACTAACAACGATTTCTAAGTTGTGTTCTTTGACTTGCAACCGAAAAATACTTAATCTATATTGATTCCTAAGTTAATTAAAATCAAAAAAAATAAAAATTAGCTGTTGTTACCGTCGCGGCTATGAAAGAAAAAAAAAATTGATTTTGATTTTCGATAACGTTTTAGATCAAACTTATAACATAAAATAGGTTGTAATCCACTCCTTGAAACTATTGATATCGTTAATTTCAGTCAATTCGCAACAACAAACTCAAATTTCTTCAAGAACAATTTGGTTGACTTTTTGAAAATTATCTTTGACTCGACAATTCGAATTTATTTTCGCGAATTGGGACTTGAAAATTTGCAGAGAGTTTGGTTAGATTATTCCTAATAACTCTGCAATTTTAGATTTTGTAAAATAATTTGAATTCGGACTTTTGATATAAAGTGATACGAACAGAGAAAATGAGTTCTACTTTTTCTATCTAATTTTTCTGTTTTTCTCAATTTAGCAGTAGCTAATAGCAATATATCTGATAATAATAATATTGATCGAATAATTGAAGCAGTAATATGATTGTTGTGTAGTGATTGGTGGTTGACAAATAAGATCACGGGCAAAGAAAAATTTGGAATTGATAATGAAATAGAACAGATTCTACTCCTTTATCTCTTTTATAATATATTTAAATGTTTTTATATTTTTAATTAATAACTATATTAATAATAATATTGTTAGTAATAAAAATATACTAATAATAATAATGGAATAATAAAAATAATAATGATATCAACGAAAATATTACTTAATATTAATGATAATAATAATAGAAATAATAATAATAATGCTAATAATATTAATAATACCTAATATTACTATAAATAATGAAAGTAGTAATAATAATAATAATAATAATTATAATAATATTAATATTGATAACAGTAATGTTAGTAATAATATTAATATAACAATTTATATATATCAACTTTCATATCTATATGTTATATATCTAAAATAATATTATTAATAATACTAATATTAATCATAATAACTAAAATTATAATTTTACTACTAGTTATCATAATATTAATAATAATAATAACATAACAAATAAAATGTATCAAATTTCATTTTATAATTAATAATATTAATAATTAATAATACTAATATTAATATTAATATTAATATTTATGAAAGTAATAATATTAATATTACAACTATATTTTAACTTTTATTATATATTAATTATGTAATATTTAATAATCATATAATATATTATATAATAATTTTTATTGAATATTTATTATTTATAAATTTTATATACATCACAATATACATATAATAATAGTTATAGAAATAATATATTTATATATAAGTTCATTTTAATGACTTTTAATTCACATATTTAATTTTAATGTTTATTTTATAATTTCAAATTATTATATATATACTTTCATTTATATATATGCATATTTATTTATACACCATTGTTCGTGAATCGTCGGGCACAATTAAAGGGTAATTGATTACGTGAAAACAGTTCAAAGTTTTTGAGACTCAACATTACAGACTTTGCTTATCGTGTTGAAATCATATAAAGATTAAATTTAAATTTGGTCAAAAATTTTCGGGTCATCACAAGGCACTCATTGGATAGATATATTTTGGCGTAAACACTAGATTCCCTACTAATTGATTTCTCGATTAGCATGTCACGAGGAACTAGGCTATCGTGATTTTGATCGGATAGACTATGCTCAACTCCCGATGCTTTATCCAGTTTAAGGATATGAGCGGCCCATCTTGGATGCAATTCATACCTTGGGCGCACGAATAAAGTAGCATAGATATATATATATATATATATATATATATATATATATATATATATATATATATATATATAGAATATCCAACCTTTCTTAACACCTTAGTGTATCACCCAAGTGAGTGGTTATGATTGTGTTTCGAATTCCTTTATGTTAATGGTTTGGTAAAATCTAAGGGTTTGTAGACAAATTAGAACCTCTGATAGTTCTCAGTCATCCTTAAAGATTTATAAGCTTAGTTTGTATTGTAGTGCGTTAAATTCCCATTTATGACTTAAACCAGCCCTTACTTAAATCTACCCAATAAATCCCTTAGTTATCCACCATATACTAGAATTATAGTGGTTCCATAGCTTATAACCTTGACCATGCTCAAGTGATCCTATAGTACATCAACACTGTACTCAACTGCTACAAGAGTATTTCCTCGAGTCTTATACTCTAGACCAATGTCTTGATCTGGTCCTTTGGTAATTCCCCATGTATTTTATAGTATTTTCGATTGGTTCATACCTTGACCAATGTATAAACACAGATAATTAATTACCTTATAATTGTTGACTTTATAAAAGGTTTTAATCACGTTTATTGATGGAAGGACGATAATAACGAGGTTTAATATCATAGACAGAAAGCGAGTACGAAACGATAATCATCCCTAACTAACATTATTAAATCATGGCAAACAATCAAGCAATTACCGACACATCATGGCAACAAGCATTTCTAATATTAATAAATCATAAACATCGAACAAGAATATTATAATAAATTAATAAAAGAATGGATAGATATTATCGAATAATGTCGGCAGAATAACACTTATATTTCTTCATAATATCCGTAGCGTTACAATGCTTGATAGCTTCTACTACTAACTACATACTATTCTCGTATTGATCACTAGAGAGCGAAAATAGAGAGAGAATTATTTTTCTAATCTCTGTACTTTTCTCTCTCTAAAATCTAGAGAGAGAAAGTAAAGAGAGAACTAATCTCTTATAGATCACTAGAGAGCGACTATAGAGAGATGTTTTAGAGAGAGAAGTAAAAAAGGTGTGTCTTGAAATAGTGGGATGAAGTCCCCATTTATAAGAAATGCATGGTGGCAAAATTGTAATTAAATTGTTGAAAAACCCCTGGTAGGGGGTTTGGCAGGGGGTTTGGCAGGTAGGATTTTTTGTTGGAAAATGGCTGGCAAACGGCTGACAGGCCGTTTGACAGGCCGTTTGACAGGCCGTTTGGCAGGCCCGTTTGCAAGGACAATCCATTTTGTGTGCCCGCTTGCCAAGGCTAGATGGCAAGCCGTTTTACATACTGGCAGGCCGTTTGGTAAGCCGTTTGGCCTGCCTGTTTCCTGGATCGTAACTTGATTTCTTGTCTTTCACCATTTTCGCTCTAGAATCTTCGTTTTAGCTCCGATTCTCTGGATTCTTTTTGCAGTGTCTTAGTAATTACTTTATCTACAAATTTAACCAAAAAAGTGATTATTTTGCCGAAAAAGTTTTGAACTTTATTGTGACGACCCGGAAATTTTCGACCAAATTTAAACTTAATCTTATTATGATTCCGACACGATAAGCAAAGTCTGTAAGGTTGAGTCTCAAAAAGTTTGAACTGTTTCAAATAGACCTTTGACTAATCTCGACGATTCATGAATAATTAATTGTAAATAGATATGTGTGTATGTATATATATGAATAATAATTCGAAATATAAAAATAAAATAATGGTTAGAATAAATATTTATTTATAAGAATTATTTTTTTTGAAAATCTTTATCCGTCACTAATGATCAACGGAGCACGAATTTCAGTCCGTGAATGAAATAATGATGGCTAATATCATCACACGTTTAATTCATTAATTTTTATTATATTGAAATTATTACTTCAAATACTATGCTTGAAAATGATATACAACTGAATATGACCTTATTTCTTTTCATCTGAAGTTGTGAGATTAGTGAATGCTTACTGTACTTGATTGATTCTACATCAAAAAATTAAACATAATAAATAAACCCACTTGTTTTCATTGGATTAGTGAATGTTTACTGCACATGTGATATATGAATTAGATTGCTATTTGTTGCTTTTGTTCTCACTTACAATCGAACCTTATATATATATATATATATATATATATATATATATATATATATATATATATATATATATATATAACAAGTAAACTACATCTTATATGAATCACTTGCGCCATCTCATCACTATCTCCTATTCCATTGTGCTTTCCAAACACAAGCATACAAACATGTTAAAATCCTATCTATTGTTCCTGTTTCTATTTTTGTTTGGGTTAACACCTTGACACATGTGACGACCCGGAAATTTCCGACTAAATTTAAACTTTATCTTTATATTATTCTGACACGATAAGCAATGTTTGTTAAGTTAAATCTCAAAAATTTTAAACTATGTTTATACATTCATTTAAACCTCGACCAAATTCCAATGATTCACGAACCATTAAATGAACATATATGAATATGTATGTATATGTGTATATGTTATAAATTGAAAATGTCAACAAAGTATTTAAACGTATAATGCTTTATATGAACGTATTTGTTTCAATATGATTATCGATGAAATTAAAAAATATATATTAAATGATTGAATTATCAGAAACATTGAATTATGATTACAAGTCTCTGTTGAGAGGTCCACTATGATTTGAAAAAATCTATTCCTCTTAACGATATTCGGAATAATTTGTAAAGCTATTTATAAATAAAAATAAAAAGTGTCATTTACGAAAGTTAGACAAAAGCTAGTGGAGAATTGGTTTCCATAATATTATATTAATCTATTTTTAAACGTACAAAAACATTTTCAGTTTAAAGAGAACTTTATTATTAAAACGTATATAACTTTTATAAATATCTAGAATCACTTTTGACAACTCATTACTTAACCAGTATAATAAATATAAAGATATTTATATTTTATTTCATTAAATATATATAACAATTTAAATTAATATTATATATATTTATATGCGTATTATACATACATAGTTTTTATACTTTTACTATACTTTAACTTTACCTTTACTTTACTTTTACTTTACTTTAACTTTAATAATTCACTTTAATAATTCACTTTAATAATTCATACTTTAATAATTCACTTTAATAATTCATACTTTAATAATTCACTTTAATAATTCATACTTTAATAATTCACTTTAATAATTCATACTTTAATAATTCACTTTAATAATTAAAAAAATCTATTATAAATAAAATTCAATAGGTTTCATTATTTCATAGAAACTTGAAAATATATTTCTCTAAACTCTCTCAATCGATTTACATATATATATATTACGATGGAGTGATGTCCGAGTGATTTCAAAATAGTTTTTTTGAGTGAATCGAAGCTAAGGAAATTATGAGTTATAGCTATGGAGGAGATGGGTATGGTTCATGGGTATGCTCGTGAGGTCAATCTAGTGTTTATCATCTTCGTTGCGTCTACGTACTTTCCTGCAATATTGAATCTCAATATTGATACGTGAGCACTCATAACTTAACTTTTATATATCCATAGTGTATTCCTGACTAGTGCTCGAGTATATAGGATTATGCATGCTTGTACATTCGATATTGTCCTTAGATAGGTTTGTTAAATCCTGAATTAGATGCATATGCTACTGAGATAGGGTATATGATATGCATGTCATTGAAAAGCCAGCGAAAAATTAAGAACTTTTCATTTAGATATCGAATGGTTTTGATGAACGGATTAGAAGTTATAATCAACTGAATTTTAGTATTATTGTTAAAATGATTATTATTACTATCGTCGTTATTATTTTAATAGAAATATCATTGTTATTATAAAATATCATTATTACTATTATGTTAGTATTATCATTTTATCATAATAACATTTTTAGTAAATATAAATATTGTTATTTTTTTATAGAATAATAATAATTATTATTACAAAATAATACAACTTTTACTTATTATTATTATGATCAATATTATTTTATCAAATAAATAGGGGATACAAAGATATTTTTCACCACGCGTAATATAATTACATTAATAATACTTACCACTATAGTTTTACGATATTAAGTGAACTTTATAAATTTTACTACTTAAGATATATAAAAGTATATTTTATCATATATAAACGTTAATATAAATTTTTATTAATAAATGACTTTTATTATTATAAAATCTAAAAAATATATTTAAATATATAAAACGACTATAGTTAAGTTATATAATAAACACGTATAAATTTTAGAAGTCATTTTGGGTCAAGTTGACTTTTGTTGACTTTTGCATAGTAGTCTCGAGCATTAGGATTGTGGTTGTGACGACCCGGAAATTTCCGACCAAATTAAAACTTAATCTTTATATGTTCCAACACAATAAGCAAAGCCTGTAATGTTGAGTCTCGAAATGTTTGAACTATTTATATAGATTCATTTAACCTGTGACTATTTCCGACGATTCACGAACAATTGTGTGTAAATAAATATGTAAATATATATACATGTATAAATATAAGAGTGCATATTAAGTTGTATTAATAAAATACAAAATAATCATTTGAATTGAAAATATAAAATAATGTACAAGATAATTAAGATTAAAATTTATTTATGATTTAAACGAATTCTTATTTTTATTTGTTATCATTTTTATGATATTATTTAGTTATTTTATTAGAATTATTATTAATATTATTAGGGTATTTACTATTAATATTTATTAAAAATAAAAATAGGGAATCCCATTATGTTAGAAGTAACTATCAATTTTTTTTCTTTTTCTTCACATGAAAATAATTTACGTACTTCATGTCTCCAGTTTGTTACAAGTCTACTTCACAAATCAATTGGAAATCAATTTAACTGTTAAATCATGTACCTAATCACTCTATATAAGTTACAAACTGCAATTTGAGTTGAAAACAAAGAAAACCCAGAAAACAAGCTCGACACTCGGTACATTCATCTTTTTCACCATATTTTGATTTAGAACAAATTTTCAAAATGTAATAATGCAGTCATGTTAGGAATCGTCTATCTAAACTATCTGTAAGTTTTCAATCCTCAATTCTTTCTATTCATTTCTAATTTGAGAGTCAAAGTTTTGGTTTTCAAAGTCAACTAAGTGTTCTTGAATCAAATTCGAGTTTGTTTTGATATCTCCAGTTAATTTGATGATCCATAAAGATTATAGGAATGATTTGCAACACAATTCATGTTGTAATCATAACCTATAACACTCTTAATCTAAAAATCAATTTTTGAGTTCTTGAGTTCTTCACAGTGATATACACTAACGTGAATTCGAAACAAATTTTAAAAACTAAAAATGTAGAGTTGTTAGGAATCATTTACTTAAACTTCCTGCAAAATCTCAAGTTCTAATTCTTGATAACGAATTCGAATTTGCGAGTCAAAGTTAAATTGTCAAAAGTCAACTGTTTTGTTCTTGGAGAAATTAGAGCTTGTTTTGATGTTTTAAGTTCAATTGACGATTTCAATAGTTTTTAGGAATGATTTGAAACATGTTTCATGTTGTAAAGATTGTCCAAAACGAACTCAAAATTGAAAACAAAATTTTTTTTTTCTTGGCTACAAGCAAGCAGTAGGATTTTTTTGTTTTTTTTTTTCTCATTTTTTTTATATCATGAACACATTTTTATTTTTTATTTCATGTTTGTTTAGAAGTCCTAAAACCATTTTGATGATTGACTATTAAGAATGAAGTTGTTTGATTGTTTAGATTTTGGTGAAGAAGATGAAGTGGGTTGAAACATGTAATAGATAAGTATTTGGGTTTGTATTATAAATCAGAAAAACTGAAATGGAGGAATGGTTAAGGGTGTTGATGAGTGAACGAGAGGTCTCGGGTTCGAGCCCGGCTTGGTGCAATTTTTTAAAAACTGACTCCTAAGGTAGTTTTATACTTTTAAAAATTATTATTATTATTAATATTATTATTATTATCCTTAGGTATTTCTACAATTATTAATTTTACAAAACAAAAGATATATATGTAAATATATTATTACATAAAATATACTAATATTACATAAAATTATGTTTCAACTAATATTATTGATATAACATTAATTAAATATCAAATAAGTATCATAATATATTATAAGAATAACTAATACATAACAAATATATAAACTTAATTGATTTATACTATAATGTGTTAATACTTGATATAGGTTCGTAAATCCGAGGCCAACCCTGCATTGTTCAATGTCGTCATATGTATTTTTACTACAAAATACAGTATTGTGAGTTTCATTTACCTTTTTACCCTTTATATTTTTGGGCTGAGAATACATGCGCAACTTTTATAACTGTTTTACGAAATAGACACAAGTAATCGAAATTACGTTCTATGGTTGAATGATCGAAACTGAATATGCCCCTTTTCATTAAGTCTGGTAATCTAAGAATTAGGGAACAGACACCCTAATTGACGCGAACTCTAAAGATAGATCTATCGGGCCCAACAAGCCCCATCCAAAGTACCGGATGCTTTAGTACTTCGAAATTTATATCATGTCCGAAGGAGGATCCCGGAATGATGGGGATATTCTTATATGCATATTGTGAATGTCGGTTACCAGGTGTTCAATCCATATTGAATGATATTTTTGTCTCTATGCATGGGACGTATGATTATGAGAAATTGAAGTATGAAATCTTGTGGTCTATTAAAATTATGAAATGATTCTTTATGATAAACTAATGAACTCACCAACCTTTTGGTTGACACTTTAAAGCATGTTTATTCTCAGGTACGAAAGAAATCTTCTGCTGTGCATTTGCTCATATTAGAGATATTATTTGGAGTCATTCATGACATATTTCAAAAGATGTTGCATTCGAGTCGTTGAGTTCATCAAGATTATTATTAAGTTAATTATATTTGGATATATTATGAAATGCTTTACATGCCTGTCAACTGTCGATGTAACAAAAGTTTGTCTTTTAAAAACGAATGCAATGTTTGTAAAATTTATCATATAGAGGTTAATTACCTCGCGATGTAATCAACTGTTGTGAATCATTTGTAATCGATATGGACTTCGTTCGGATGGATTAGGATGGGTCTCTACAGTTGGTATCAGAGCGGTGGTCATAGCGAACCAGGTCTTGCATTAGCGTGCCTAACTGATAGTCGTTAGGATGCATTAGTGAGTCTGGACTTCGACCGTGTCTGCATGTCAAAAGTTTTGCTTATCATTTTTATCGGAAAACATCTGCTTATCATCCTTAGGAAATTACCTACTAATTATTCTTAGTCTAGACACATTTTACTGCATTGACTGCATGAATAGTGTATAGACAAAATTCATATCTTAGCGTATCTGACAATTCATATCTTAGTGTATCTGTTACTATAGACCTTGCCTGATATCTCTCGTAATTTTCTCCTTAATTTAAGGGATCCTGGTACTATATATATCTATGCAAATTATGCATTGAGAATACCATCTAACTATCAATTGATGCCACTAAACTCTTCATACCAAAAATCTTTCCTGAGATCGTTTAAGATGGCCTCTACGAATCGACCAAGTTCCTCTGACTCCGAAGACAGCGTGACAGGAGCACACCAACCAATCAACTACCGTGATTACTGGAGAAAATGGGGATGGGTTCGCGACATACTCACCCTATGGAGAAAGGAAGAAGGTAATCCATATCATGAATCAAATCTACCACCTAACCTTGGAGTACTTGACCCGCTCACCGGCGAACCCGTTCGCAATACCGTTTATACCCTATTTGCAAGAATTTTTCGTTTTGAAACTACCATTAATGGAACTAGAGAAGATATCCGACCTCTACCTCACATTGATAAACAACTCGGGTTAGTAGAAGAAGTTAGAGAACTCCGAGCTCGAGTATTAACTTTAGAGAGCATGGTATACAATTTGCAATCATCAACAGTATCACCAACACCAGTAACATCACCAGCCTTAGCACCAATGGCACCAGTACCACCAAAAACCCAAGTTTCAACAATCCATGCCTCAACATCTCATTCTGTACCTCGAGTATAATTATCGTTCCACAAATCATTCTACATCATTTATCTTCGTTCGACATGACGATTATGTAAACTCTAATGTTTTAGAGATTATGTATCATAGTTCTAATTGTAAATCTGATGAGTTTAATATCACATTGACTCATTAAATCCATAATTACATCTGAAGAAAATATATATGTAAATATATTTTCATAAAGATTGTGATTAAAAATTCTTTCGTACAAACTGTTAATGGTAAAAATATTTTAACGGGTAGGTAATACCCGAAAAATATTTAAGATTTCACATTAATAAGTTACATTGTACAGTCTTCGAATCTGATTCAACGGTCGATTACCATCCTACCTACATCTATCGATATACGAATCCGTTCACCATAGAATAACCATTTTCATTCAAATTCAATTTCATATTTGGATTTTTACTTACCAGAATCCAACAAGTGGCATAATGAAGAAATAATGGACACAATAAAAATTGATTAGAAACAGACTAATTAACAATATGGAATTTTGTTAAGAAACCATGCTAACTGTTCCAGTTAACTGTTCCTAGCTAACTGATTACATTCTATTTATCGCATTTTATTTATTGCAATTTAATTATCGCAATTTACATTCCCGCAATTTTATTTATTGTCATCTAATTTCTGTTATTTACTTTACGCACTTTAGTTATCGTTATTTAATTCCTGTTATTTATTTTACGCACTTTAAATATCGGGACACGTATACAAGGTTTTGACATATCATATCGATGCATCTATATATATTATTTGGAATCACCATAGACACTCTATATGCAGTAATGATCGAGTTCTCTATACAGGGTTGAGGTTGATTCTATAATAATATATATACTTTGAGTTGTGATCGAGTCTGAGACACGTACACGGGTCCCGATACGTATTAATTAATTCGGATATTATATATTAAGCTATATATGTATTATCGGACTGTTAATTGTGGACTATCAAATATGGACTGTCGACATTGGATAATTAAAATGAATTAAAATATTTGATTATAACATATGAAACTAAACATATCTTCAAGTTTGCCACTTGATCTCATCTTAAACCTCATCTGTATCTTGACGATTACAATCTGCGTTCAAACCTTTCATAATTCTTGAAAACACCTCAATCGATAGGATGAATCAACCGCACTTCATCTACGGAAGGAAAGTTTTATGCATATAGTTATGCACCTGAGAAACTCTCGGCAACTGAGTAAAAGTTTAACACGTAGCCGCATCAGATCCTTTGGCATTTATTAGCAAAAATAACTTTGCGATCCCTTTTCAAAGTAGCCAATTTTGTCACAGCTCCAGCAAGTCAACTTTGACTTTTCATTCGAAGTAGCCTTACTATAATCCTGATATATACAATTACCCTTTTTATAACGGAGAATTCTTTTATATTCCACCATATTATCAGAAGACGTACCAGCAGCCTCGTTGTTTTTTTGTTGCTTAAATCTCTCTGACAAATCATTATATTTATTCATTGAAACCCTATCATATACTCATCCGCATCTTGTAACGAGAACTGCCATACCAATTACCGAGAATCAGCAAATTTGTATTTTGAGTCTCGCAACGTTTCCACATCAACAGTTATATGTATCCATATAACATTTATCTCTTAGAACTATGATCTTCCATTCTGAAATTCAGAAAAGCACCCAGTCTGTGAATTAATGCTCTAAATTTTGAAAAGTTGAATGAAGCAACAAAAACTATGGATGATTTTAACAGTCAAAAGTTTGATAAAAAAAAAGATACGTTGGAAAAGCTCAAAAGGAAGTTTGGTACTGAAAAACGAATTGAGCAAACCATGAAGGAGACTCTGAGCAAATCACAAGGACTAAACTTGTACATAAAGAACCCTGATGATTCTGTTTCTGATGAAGTCTTTAGTGAATATCTTGCTCCTTATTTATTCTAAATCCTTGCGAAAGGATTTTCTTCATCAACATTCGATCTCAGAAATTCTGAAAATATCATCATAAATATCTTTGATATTTCCGAGAATATTTTCATAACAATTCTTATCTGAAATCATTAATCTCTTCGTGCTATCAGTGTTACATCATATAGAAACTGTTAGTTTCTATATTCTGTTAACTTTCGAGCTTGAAATATGAATGTTATTGAAGTAATGTTGGGAACTGATGCATGAGTTAGTATAATATAATGATACTTGATCAACGTGATTATATTACAGTAAGTCATGCTGAGTGTCTAATGGAACGTGATGATTCACAGATCATAACGTCATCATGTGCCATGTTACACGACTCTTACATTCTACCCAATCTCCAAGTATATCAAGAACATATATTCTTATAGTTCTATCTTTTCAGATATTCTAGTAATTTGAAAAATCAAGATCGTGCCATTACGATTTCCTTCTAGAAAATTAACTATGTTCATTTCAAAATCTATATCAACGAATTCCGGACCATTATTCGCTTGACTTGAAGTCGGGAAGAGGAGACGAAAGTATGGAACTCTTGAATATAAAGAAAATATAAAGCTTGACAACAACACATAAATTACAAACCGTGCATATCAATACGTATTGCCACGTAAAGGCACGGGAAAATTAAAAACACTATAACCCCAAGATAATAGTAGAAGTAAATATAATCCTCCGGTGGTAGATGAAAGAGAAGAATGACAGATATGAAAGTTAAGAGTATATCAAGGATCAGAACTGGATGGAGCATATTAATGAATGCTTTAAAAATATGAATCAGGGGAGAAAGAATGGAAGGTGTGAGCTGTGAAAATAAGGAAACGAAGGGAGTGGATTTATAGTAAAATATCCGACAGAGCAATCGAAACAGATTATTGCATTTAATCAAAGAAGATCTGATTTCCTATATCGCCGAAGAACCAAATCTTATTACGAAGATTTTCTTTAAATTCCATGAATTCCGGAAATCAATCATAAATACGTCATCAGTTCCCTCTCTTACGATAGCTTCGATTATACTCTTCGCGTAATCAAATTTTTTTTTACCTATATTACTCATTGATGATAAAACTCTAATTTCTAGCTTGGATACGTCATGAAAACATACTTATTGTCAGCCATGACCATTCCACTCAAATTTCGGGACGAAATTTCTTTAACGGGTAGGTACTGTGACAACCCGGAAATTTCTGACCAAATTAAAACTTAATCTTTATATGTTCCAACACAATAAGCAAAGCCTGTAATGTTGAGTCTCGAAATGTTTGAACTATTTATACAGATTCATTTAACCTGTGACTATTTCCGACGATTCACGAACAATTGTGTGTAAATAAATATGTAAATATATATACATGTATAAATATAAGAGTGCATATTAAGTTGTATTAATAAAATACAAAATAATCATTTGAATTGAAAATGTAAAATAATGTACAAGATAATTAAGATTAAAATTTATTTATGATTTAAACGAATTCTTATTTTTATTTATTATCATTTTTATGATATTATTTAGTTATTTTATTAGAATTATTATTAATATTATTAGGGTATTTACTATTAATATTTATTAAAAATAAAAATAGGGAATCCCATTATGTTAGAAGTAACTATCAATTTTTTTTCTTTTTCTTCACATGAAAATAATTTACGTACTTCATGTCTCCAGTTTGTTACAAGTCTACTTCACAAATCAATTGGAAATCAATTTAACTGTTAAATCATGTACCTAATCACTCTATATAAGTTACAAACTGCAATTTGAGTTGAAAACAAAGAAAACCCAGAAAATAAGCTCGACACTCGGTACATTCATCCTTTTCACCATATTTTGATTTAGAACAAATTTTCAAAATGTAATAATGCAGTCATGTTAGGAATCGTCTATCTAAACTATCTGTAAGTTTTCAATCCTCAATTCTTTCTATTAATTTCTAATTTGAGAGTCAAAGTTTTGGTTTTCAAAGTCAACTAAGTGTTCTTGAATCAAATTCGAGTTTGTTTTGATATCTCCAGTTAATTTGATGATCCATAAAGATTATAGGAATGATTTGCAACACAATTCATGTTGTAATCATAACCTATAACACTCTTAATCTAAAAATCAATTTTTGAGTTTTTGAGTTCTTCACAGTGATATACACTAACGTGAATTCAAAACAAATTTCAAAAACTAAAAATGTAGAGTTGTTAGGAATCATTTACTTAAACTTCCTGCAAAATCTCAAGTTCCAATTCTTGATAACGAATTCGAATTTACGAGTCAAAGTTAAATTGTCAAAAGTCAACTGTTTTGTTCTTGGAGAAATTAGAGCTTGTTTTGATGTTTTAAGTTCAATTGACGATTTCAATAGTTTTTAGGAATGATTTGAAACATGTTTCATGTTGTAAAGATTGTCCAAAACGAACTCAAAATTGAAAACAAAATTTTTTTTTTTCTTGGCTACAAGCAAGCAGTAGGATTTTTTTTTTTTTTTTTTTCTCATTTTTTTTATATCATGAATACATTTTTATTTTTTGTTTCATGTTTGTTTAGAAGTCCTAAAACCATTTTGATGATTGACTATTAAGAATGAAGTTGTTTGATTGTTTAGATTTTGGTGAAGAAGATGAAGTGGGTTGAAACATGTAATAGATAAGTATTTGAGTTTGTATTATAAATTAGAAAAACTAAAATTGAGGAATGGTTAAGGGTGTTGATGAGTGAACGAGAGATCTCGGGTTCGAGCCCAGCTTGGTGCAATTTTTTAAAAACTGACTCCTAAGGTAGTTTTATACTTTTAAAAATTATTATTATTATTATTATTATTATTATTATTATTATCCTTAGGTATTTCTACAATTATTAATTTTACAAAACAAAAGATATATATGTAAATATATTATTACATAAAAATACTAATATTACATAAAATTATGTTTCAACTAATATTATTGATATAACATTAATTAAATATCAAATAAGTATCATAATATATTATAAGAATAATTAATACATAACAAATATATAAACTTAATTGATTTATACTATAATGTGTTAATACTTGATATAGGTTCGTGAATCCGAGGCCAACCCTGCATTGTTCAATGTCGTCATATGTATTTTTACTACAAAATACAGTATTGTGAGTTTCATTTACCTTTTTACCCTTTATATTTTTGGGCTGAGAATACATGCGCAACTTTTATAACTGTTTTACGAAATAGACACAAGTAATCGAAATTACGTTCTATGGTTGAATGATCGAAACTGAATATGCCCCTTTTCATTAAGTCTGGTAATCTAAGAATTAGGGAACAGACACCCTAATTGACGCGAACTCTAAAGATAGATCTATCGGGCCCAACAAGCCCCATCCAAAGTACCGGATGCTTTAGTACTTCGAAATTTATATCATGTCCGAAGGAGGATCCCGGAATGATGGGGATATTCTTATATGCATATTGTGAATGTCGGTTACCAGGTGTTCAATCCATATGAATGATATTTTTGTCTCTATGCATGGGACGTATGATTATGAGAAATTGAAGTATGAAATCTTGTGGTCTATTAAAGTTATGAAATGATTCTTTATGATAAACTAATGAACTCACCAACCTTTTGGTTGACACTTTAAAGCATGTTTATTCTCAGGTACGAAAGAAATCTTCCGCTGTGCATTTGCTCATATTAGAGATATTACTTGGAGTCATTCATGACATATTTCAAAAGATGTTGCATTCGAGTCGTTGAGTTCATCAAGATTATTATTAAGTCAATTATATTTGGATATATTATGAAATGCTTTACATGCCTGTCAACTGTCGATGTAACGAAAGTTTGTCTTTTAAAAACGAATGCAATGTTTGTAAAATTTATCATATAGAGGTTAATTACCTCGCGATGTAATCAACTGTTGTGAATCGTTTGTAATTGATATGGACTTCGTCCGGATGGATTAGGACGGGTCTCTACAGTGGTACACTATGACTTGACCAAAAATTGTTAGATAAATATTGACCAACATATAAATATATATAATTAATATAGGTTCGTGAATCCGAGGCAAACCTTGCACTTGTTAAATGACGTTATATGTATTTTTACTACGAAATACAGTATGGTGAGTTTCATTTGCTCCCTTTTATATATATTTTTGGGAATGACAATACATGCGCTGTTTTTATAAATGTTTTACGAAATAGGCACAAGTACTAATACTAATTCTACGTGGGTTTAAACCAGAAATATACCCTTAGCTTGGTAACATTAAACTACTTATCTATGTACGGTAGGCGCGAATCCTAAAGATAGATCTATTGGGCCTGACAAACTCCATCCTGACTATGGCTTGCTTTAGTACTTCGAGGTTATTTTAAACACACCTGATCTGGTGTACTTCAGAGGGTAAAACATGAATGTTAAGGCTTGTTACCGGGTGCCTACAACTTATAGAATAGTTTTATACACTTGCGAGTGTACATATATTTATAAACGGAAATCTTGTGGTCTATTAATATATTGAAATGATTGTTATGATAAACCTATGAACTCACCAACCTTTTGGTTGACACTTTAAAGCATGTTTATTCTCAGGTATTAAAGAAATCTTCCGCTGTGCATTAGCTCATTTTAAGGATATTACTTGGAGTCATTCATGGCATATTTTGAAAGACGTTGCATTCGAGTCATTGAGTTCATCAAGATTATTATTATGTCAATTATAGTTGGATGTATTATGAAATGGTGTGCATGCCGTCAACTTTCCTTGTAAAGAAAGTTTGTCTTTTAAAAACGAATGCAATGTTTGTAAAATGTATCATATAGAGGTCAAATACCTCGCGATGTAATCAACTATTGTGAATCGTTTATAATGTATATGAACGGGTCCTTTCAGTTGGTATCAGAGCGGTGGTCTTAGCGAACCAGGTCTGCATTAGTGTGTCTAACTGATAGTCGTTAGGATGCATTAGTGAGCCTGGACTTCGACCGTGTCTGCATGTCAAAAGTTTTGCTTATCATTTTTCTCAGAAATTGCCTGCTTATCATTCTTAGTCTAGACACATCTTACTGCATTGATTGCATGAATAGTGTATAGACAAAATTTATATCTTAGCGTATCTGCTAATCCATATCTTAGTGTATCTGTTACTGTAAACTTTGCCTGACATATCCCGTAAATTCCTTCGTAATCTACGAAATCTTTTGCGCTATATATATAGATATTCTATGTAATTAGAATACCACCCGATAGTCGAAAAATCATTTCATACCGAAAAATCCTTTATTCAATCGAACGAAATGGAATTCGTCATTATTTCAAGTCCCTCGAATTCCGATATGGAATCCCACTCAAGCTTCGAAAGCAGTGTGACCGGAATGGATCAACCAATTAGCCATCATCTATTCTGGATGAATTGGGGATAGGTTCGTAGCCTCCTCAATAATTGGAGACAAGAAGAAGGTGATCCCTTCCATCCACCACATTGCCCTCTTGGCGATGAACCTGAAGCACTTACCGGCGAACCGGTCCGAAACACCATTTTCTCTCTCATTTCCAGAGTATCTCGTCACGATTATATACTACATCAAATTCAAGATTTTATTTATCCGCTCGTCCGAATCGACAATCACCCCGGTGTAATAGAAGAAGTCAAAGAGCTTCACGCTCGAGTAGTGGCTTTAGAGAATATGGTGCAAGGGTTACAAACACCAACAGCAGCACCAGCAGCATAACCAGTACCACCATCAGCAACACCAACAGTACCATCACCACCACCAACAGTAACATTCGCATCCCACACTTCAACATCACAACCTATATCCCACGAGTAACAATGACATACACTCTATAGATACCAAGGAATACCAACAACAACAAACGATGAAGTATTGATTCATAACTTCATTGGAGAAATATTTTGCGACGATTATGTAGTCTCTAAAGTCTTAGATATTATCTATTCTAGCCCTAACCATAAATTAGATGAGTGAACCCAAATGATAGAAGGAAAAGTAGAAACCCTAACAAGAATGATGTGTGGTTTACAAGCTAGACTTGATTTACCAACAGCATCAACAGTACCATGAACATCACCAGTACAGTCAGTGCCATCAGCGTTGTCAGAATCAGCAGCACCTATAACATCACAAACTCCGTCAGTTCAAGAATCACCATGGACATCACTATAAATCAACAATAAGTATGTCATATCAATGAGTTATGAAGTATTAACTCATTTCCACTGAAGGATTTATATGTATATCTTATATATATAAATTTTTAGACCATAATAAATATTTCCGTACTAAGCTATTATGTGTGAATCTTAACTACTCGGTTAATTCATGTTACTAATATGAAATAATGTAGGTCCTTCGTCCACAACTTAACCATTATTAACTATAATCTCTGCCTCAATTCAATAAATCCCAATTCATAATAAATCAAGTGAATTATTCAAATATAAGTTTGATTTTTCACTTTCATCGTCGATGTACTCGAAACTTTTCAAATAACATTATTCGTACCTTGCAAAATTCAAAAGAATTCCACAAACACCAACAAATAACGAAGTATTAATTCATAATTTCAATTTTATTGAATAAATACTCCGTAAAAGTTATGTAATTTCTAAAGTCTTTAGGGATTATTCAGTTCTAGTTTCAACCGTAAATCAAATGAGTTTAATTTAATATTAACTCATTAAATCTATGTTACATCTGAAGAAAATATGCACATATATATTTTCATAAAGACTAATAAAATTCTGTTGTACAAAATATTAATTGTGAAATTTTTTTTAACGGGTAGGTAATACCCGAGAGATATATAAATTCACAATTAATATGTTACATTTTTCGAATCTGATTAAGAAAATCATCAACGATACTCCCAAAATCTCACAACAATATACATTCTTGTATAGAAATCAAAACAACCATTCTCACCCAAATTTGATTACGCATTCTGATTTTGACAAATCAAAATCCAAGTCATGATTTAACAGAAGACATCACTTTTAGATTCCTACATCTTTCAACGCTATACTTTGACTTCAAAACTGTGTTAGAAGATCATATGTATATTAACGATTACAAACTATGTTCAAACTCTCTAAAGTTTTCGAAGACACTTCAAACAATGAACAATCGAGATGATGATCCAACCACATATTACCCACATTTATGTACCTAAAAAGCTCTCGAAGCCAAAGTCATAGTTCGACGCGTATCCGTGTCAGACCCTTTGGCATTTATTAGCTAAAATGACTTTTCAATTCCTTTTCAAAGTAGACAATTTTGTCATAGCTCCAGCAAGTCAACTTCGACTTTTCAGTTGGACTAGTCTTATTATAACCTCGATAGATACGTTGCCCTTTCGTCATCGTTACTGGGGACCTTTCATATCTCGCCACCTTAGCAATAAACTTACCAACAACTTCAATTATCTTTGAATTTTCAGAAAATCATTATATTTATTGAAATCACATCATTTACTCATTCGCATCTTGTAACGAGAATTGTCATACAAATCATCGGAAAACAATAACCAGTATTTTGAAATCTCGCAGCATGTCTATGCCAACCGTTATTTGTGTACGTAAAACGTCTATCTCCTGGACTTACATACTTTGAATGTGAAGTTCTGAAAAATATTTTGAACTGCAAACTAGTTCTTGAAATGCTGACGAAGCATCGAAAACTGTAAACGATCGTAACAGTAAAAAGTTTGATGACAAAGAATAGTAAGGTGGTAAAGCTGAGAAAAAGAGAAGGTTTGGAACTGGAAAACGGATTGAACAGACTATGAAGGAGGCTGTGGACAAATAACAAAGACTAAATCTGCCTTCAAAGAATCCAAATGATTCAGTGCCTGCTAAAGTCATTAACGAATACCTTACTCTTTATTCTAAACCTTTACAGACAAATCTTCATCATCATCCATCAATATTAGATATTCTAAGATATTATCATATCTTTCATTATAAATATCCGCGATATTTCTGAAGATATTTTCACAACTAATCTTATCTGAAGTCACTTATCTCTTTGCTCTATCAGTGTTACATCATATAAGAAACTATTAGTTTCTATATTCTATAAACTTTCGAGTTTAAATTATGAATGTTTTGAAGTAGTGTTGGGAACTGAAGCATGAGTTAGTATAATATAATGACACTTGATCAACGTGATTATATTACAGTAAGTCATGCTGAGTTTTTAATGGGACATGACGATTCACAGACCATGCCGTCATCATGTTCCATGTTACACGACTCTTGTATTCTATTTAATCCCTAAAAATATTAAGAATATATTTTCTTGTTGATTCGGTCTTTTCAGGGTATTCTGGTAAATTAACAAATCAAGATCGTGCCATTACCATTTCCTTCTTAGAACATTAACTATGTTCATTCTGAAATTCATATCTGCGAATACTGGACCATTACAAACGTTGCTTAATCGCAAGAAGAAGAAATGAAAGGACAAAACTCCAAAATATAAATTGGAGTATAAATCTCAACAAATAGAAGGGAGCATTAACTGTGGATGTCAATGATTATAGAAGACAAAAGCAGGGGCTTTGAAATATAAGGGAAGATATAAAACCCAACAACCACCCAAAAATTATAAACCGTATATATCGATGCATATAGCAATATAAAGACACGGAAGAACTAAAAATACTATAAAACCGAGAGTATAGTAGAAGTAAATAGATTTTTCCGGAAGAAGATGAAAAAGAAGAACGACAGATATGAAAGTGAGGAGTATATCAAGAACCAGTACTGGATGAAGCATATTGACAAGTACTTTAAAATATGAGTTGAGGGAGAAAGAATAGAAGGTGTGAGTTGTAAGAAAATGAAGGAGGTGGATTTATAGTGAAATACCCGACAGAAAAATCAAGATGGATTATCGTATTAATTCAAAGAGAATTATAATCTCCTTAATCACCGAAGCATCAAATCCAACATAGATTACAAAGATTTTCTTTAAATTCGGAGATCAATTGTGATGACGTCAAAAGATATGACGAATCACTATAATCTTATTTCCTTCATTTACGATAACTTCCCTCATACGCTTTGAGTAATCAAATTATTTTATCCATACTTCTTAGACATGGTAAAACTTCATAATCGTCATAATAACATTCTCATTGTTAGCCATAACGACCTCTATCAAATTTCAGGTACGAAATTTCTTTAACGGGTAGGTACTGTGACGACCCGGAAATTTCTGACTAAATTTAAACTTTATCTTTATATTATTCTGACACGATAAGCAATGTTTGTTAAGTTAAATCTCAAGGATTTTAAACTATGTTTATACATTCATTTAAACCTCGACCAAATTTCAATGATTCACGAACCATTAAATGAACATATATGAATATGTATGTATATGTGTATATGTTATAAATTGAAAATGTCAACAAAGTATTTAAACGTATAATGCTTTATATGAACGTATTTGTTTCAATATGATTATCGATGAAATTAAAAAATATATATTAAATGATTGAATTATCAGAATCATTAAATTATGATTACAAGTCTCTGTTGAGAGATCCACTATGATTTGAGAAAATCTATTCCTCTTAACGATATTCGGAATAATTTGTAAAGCTATTTATAAATAAAAATAAAAAGTGTCATTTACGAAAGTTAGACAAAAGCTAGTGGAGAATTGGTTTCCATAATATTCTATTAATCTATTTTCAAACGTGCAAAAACATTTTCAGTTTAAAGAGAACTTTATTATTAAAATGTATATAACTTTTATAAATATCTAGAATCACTTTTGACAACTCATTACTTAACCAGTATAATAAATATAAAGATATTTATATTTTATTTCATTAAATATATATAACGATTTAAATTAATATTATATATATTTATACGCGTATTATACATACATAGTTTTTATACTTTTACTATACTTTAACTTTATCTTTACTTTACTTTTACTTAACTTTAACTTTAATAATTCACTTTAATAATTCATACTTTAATAATTCACTTTAATAATTCATACTTTAATAATTCACTTTAATAATTCATACTTTAATAATTCACTTTAATAATTCATACTTTAATAATTTACTTTAATAATTAAAAAAAGCTATTATAAATAGAATTCAATAGGTTTTATTATTTCATAGAAACTTGAAAATATATTTCTCTAAACTCTCTCAATCGATTTATATATATATATATATATATATATATATATATATATATATATATATATATATATATATATATATATATATATATATATATATATATATATATATATATTTGCTCTGTATTATTTCAAGATATTATTAGTATACATAAAATATTACGACGGAGTGATGTCCGAGTGATTTCAAAATAGTTTTTTGAGTGAGTCGAAGCTAAGGAAATTATGGGTTATAGCTATGGAGGTGATGGGTATGGTTCATGGGTATGCTCGTGAGGCCAATCTAGTGTTTATCATCTCCGTTGCGTCTACGTACTTTCCTGCAATATTGAATCTTAATATTGATACGTGAGCACTCATAACTTAACTTTTATATATCAATAGTGTATCCCTGACTAGTGCTCGAGTATATAGGATTATGCATGCTTGTACATTCGATATTGTCCTTAGATAGGTTTGTTAAATCCTAAATTAGATACATATGCTACTGAGATAGGGTATATGATATGCATGTCATTGGAAAGCTAGCGAAAAATTAAGAACTTATCATTTAGATATCGAATGGTTTCGATGAATGGATTAGAAGTTACAATCAACTGAATTTTAGTATTTTTGTTAAAATGATTATTATTACTATCGTCGTTATTATTTTAATAGAAATATCATTGTTATTATAAAATATCATTATTACTATTATGTTAGTATTATCATTTTTTCATAATAACATTTTTAGTAAATATAAATATTGTTATTTTTTTATAGAATAATAATAATTATTATTACAAAATAATACAACGTTTACTTATTATTATTATGATCAATATTATTTTATCAAATAAATAGGGGATACAAAGATATTTTTCACCACGCGTAATATAATTACATTAATAATACTTACCACTATAGTTTTACGATATTAAGTGAACTTTATAAATTTTACTACTTAAGATATATAAAAGTATATTTTATCATATATAAACGTTAATATAAATTTTTATTAATAAATGACTTTTATTATTATAAAATCTAATAAATATATTTAAATATATAAAACGGCTATAGTTAAGTTATATAATAAACAGGTATAAATTTTAGAAGTCATTTTGGGTCAAGTTGACTTTTGTTGACTTTTGCATATTAGTCTCGAGCATTAGGATTGTGGTACACTATGACTTGACCAAAAATTGTTAGACAAATATTGACCAACATATAAATATATATAATTAATATAGGTTCGTGAATCCGAGGCCAACCTTGCACTTGTTAAATGACATTATATGTATTTTTACTACGAAATACAGTATGGTGAGTTTTATTTGCTCCCTTTTATATATATTTTTGGGACTGAGAATACATGCGCTGTTTTTATAAATGTTTTACGAAATAGGCACAAGTACTAAAACTAATTCTACGTGGGTTTAAACCAGAAATATACCCTTAGCTTGGTAACATTAAACTACTTGTCTATGTACGGTAGGCGCGAAT
The DNA here is from genome assembly GCF_046630445.1 of Rutidosis leptorrhynchoides. NCBI lineage: Eukaryota > Viridiplantae > Streptophyta > Magnoliopsida > Asterales > Asteraceae > Rutidosis > Rutidosis leptorrhynchoides. The sequence goes on along the minus strand of NC_092341.1, from coordinate 196,305,831 downwards.
CCTAAAGATAGATCTATTGGGCCTGACAAACCCCATCCTGACTATGGGATGCTTTAGTACTTCGAGGTTATTTTAAACACACCTGATCTGGTGCACTTCAGAGGGTAAAACATGAACGTTAAGGCTTGTTACCGGGTGCCTACAACTTATAGAATACTTTTATACACTTGCGAGTGTACATATATTTATAAACGGAAATCTTGTGGTCTATTAATATATTGAAATGATTGTTATGATAAACCTATGAACTCACCAACCTTTTAGTTGACACTTTAAAGCATGTTTATTCTCAGGTATTAAAGAAATCTTCCGCTGTGCATTAGCTCATTTTAAGGATATTACTTGGAGTCATTCATGGAATATTTTGAAAGACGTTGCATTCAAGTCATTGAGTTCATCAAGATTATTATTATGTCAATTATAGTTGGATGTATTATGAAATGGTGTGCATGCCGTCAACTTTCGTTGTAAAGAAAGTTTGTCTTTTAAAAACGAATGCAATGTTTGTAATATGTATCATATAGAGGTCAAATACCTCGCGATGTAATCAACTATTGTTAATCGTTTATAATGTATATAAACGGGTCCTTTCAACACATATATGTAAACACATCAGCATAAATTATTATAGATTACCTTACTGTGAATTATTATATACCCTATCTATATTTTGATATACTTGCATAGATATAGATATCAACATGAATCTAAATCATTTTCCTTATATTTTGGCACACATGTATGTATTCTTTACTCCTTAACTTTTCCTTCTTGCTCTCTACTACAACCCATCGATGAACCAAACCATCACCACTACCATAACTACCATTGTGATTCGACACCATCACTCACTTTACCTTCGACCACTCTTCTTCTATGCTGAACAACCAATATCCACCTTCCACCACCATTTACCAAGATCACCACCACAACCACCATTATACATCACCACTGCTACATTATTACCTTCTGTTTTACAGACGTGAATCCTCCTCTCCTGCAAATTAATAAACTCAGCCAAACACCCATTTGATCACTTGTGCATCTGAAACAATCAACCCACTTGACTGCTTGTTACCTGCTACTACCACCATCATATACGCTTCTGTTTACCCTGCAACATAATCGAAAACATTTCAACTATGGTACGCTTTCTGTTTCCGATTAGAACAAAACATCAACCTCTCTTAATCACTATTATCTATATCCATCATCATTAACATGAAATAATAAGAACCATAACAAAAATCAATTACCCGATCACTGTTCTATTCTCAATCTTCAACCCATCGATCGCCACCCTATACAACTCGTCACCACCACTGCAACCACTGGATATCACAAACCATCGCATCTGCAACACCTTCAATCATAACTGCTGATGCTCAGTTTGGTTCTGTATCGAGTCTATGCAAAAACAATCACCACCATCAAAACCCACCAACAACACCTTTATTTACTATATATGTTGAATCTAATTAAAAAAAGTACATAACATATATATATATATATATATATATATATATATATATATATATATATATATATATATATATATATATATATATATATATATATATATATATGAATAAATTAAGAGTATATCCATTAACGGATTACTTACTTGATCAATTGATGAACTGATTTCCTTAATCGATTGATAACGATTAACGATGATGATAAAGATTGATGATGACGATTGAACGATGATGATGATGAATCAATACTGTCCATCAATGATTGTTGCTAGATTCATTGATCTGTGAAGAATCGAAAATCCCCTAAATCACTTATCTTCTCTGCTGTTGCCATGCTACTTCGATCTGATTTGGGAGATAAACATACCGCGTATTTGTATTTATTTATTAGGTACTCCGTAAAAATACTATTATTATTATTATTATTATTATTATTATTATTATTATTATTATTATTATTATTATTATTGTTGTTGTTGTTATTAGAATTATTATTAATATTATTATATTCATTATTATCATTATAATTAAAATTATGAGAATTATAATTTTTATTAAAAGTAATATTTTTATTATCATTTTTATTAAAATTATTATTAGTAATAAAATTATCATTATCATTAAAATTATCATTTACTATTAAATTTAATATTATTACTAAAACTATTATTTTTATTAAATTTATCATTATTATTAGAATTACCATTATTTTTATTTTGTTGCAATTATCATTATTTTAGTATTATTATAATTATTATATTAGCAAACAAATAATGTTTTTATAAAACTATATTTATTATATATATCATATTACATACTAACATTTTTAACTAAAATATTATTATTATTTAAGTTACATATAATATATAAAAAAAATATCTTAATATAATCATATATATAAACTTTAATACATTATATATATTTTAGTTAAAACACTTTAATATGAATCTAATATACATATTAAGTTGAAGGTATTTCGTATGCCCGAGAGACATATTAAATTAATGTGGCTAATGTGTTATGATCCAAGTCGGGTCATACCCAATAACAAACTTACCGACACTTTATTCGTATTTAATTTTAGCGGTTGGATCGTTGATTAAATACACGACACTTGAACTTTAAGGAAAAGGTTTCTTAAATAATGTTACTTGATATGTTTATATATAAGTTATGAAATAACTTATATATAACAAGGATTTAATTATTTATAGGTTAAATAATTAAGTTATGTCACATTTTATAAAATTGGTTTTATAAAATATACATAACAAATAATATACATGTTTATATAATGTGTTTTATAAAATTAAGTTTTATAAAAACTGATTTTATAAAATCAGTTTTTTATATATATAATGTATATATATTATAAAAGATCCTTGTAGTGGCATTGGGAGTTCAAGAAGCATGCTAGAGATTCCTTTTGATGCCCATGCTTTCCCAATTCCTATAACATGCATCTTGACTCACTTTGGGACCAAGAGAAGCAATTTACATATCAAAAAAACTGCACAAAACTTCTGCTATTCTGCTGTCCAAAACGTGGGGTATATGCAGCTCAAAGGAGTTCATAATTTGGTTTTTATAAGCTCCATTCAAGTGTGATTAAATCCTAACCAAAGTACTAAGTGTTGGTTACAAGTTTGGGGTATTATCTCTTGAGGTTCCATAGTTTTGGAACTAGTATTCATCATCATCTTTCTTGGTACTTGCTGTCTAGGTTTTAAGGTTTAAATAAAGTAGTTTTCTAGCTTGGTTAGTAAGGTTATAAGGTACCAAAGTCTACCCAAGGTTATGGGTGATATTGGAGAAGAATAAGCTTGGTGTTTTCATCTTCAAATTCATCATTCTTGGAAGTAAATAACCTCCTAACTTGGAGAAGGTATAACTTCTAAATTACTATCTTGTAGTTTGTAAGCATATTATTTCACAACTTGATCCATGGGATTTAACTTTAAAATGGTTTAAAGATTAACAAGTTAAAATGTAACTAACATGCTTCCGCTTTGATATGTTTCTTAAAAGGTTTTAAGTATCATGAAACTTGTTAAATCCCAACAATGGTATCTAGAGCCGAAGTTGTTGAAATATGCTTCGAGATGGTTATTAAACCCACTATAATTTTGCATTCTATGAACATGCATGAAGTAGAATGTAAAATTTTCGGTTTTGGGTGGTTGTCATTTTGGCCAAAATCACTTGTGATTCTGCATTCTGTACTGCCAATCACTTGTAATTCTGTACTGCCAATCACTTGTGATTCTGTGTTGCAGATCACTTGTGATTCTGTACTGCCAATCACTTGTGATTCTGTGTTGCAGATCACTTGTGATTCTGTGTTTCCAATCACTTGTGATTCTGTATTGCCTATCACTTATGTTGATGATGTTCACAATCTAAGCCTTGACCTTGTGTTTGGTTGCATGCATGGTTGATTGATATTTATTCAATTGGTTTGTAATAATATTTATTCATTTGGCATGTAATAATTCATTTGGTTATGTAATTTATTTTATATTTGGTATGTAAAATAGATTAGGTTGTAATTTCATTTTTTAGACAAAATGTATTAGGATATATTTTGTAAAATGATGAAGAATGATGAAGACTTGAAGAACACATGAAGAAGCATTTGGATGCAAGGTTAAGTGGGAGATTTGAAATCTCCTACTTTGTGTTATAACCCCTTATCCGGTGGCATTTGTTTTCGGCTAAACAAATGTCTACCAAAATGGCTAGATTGTGAACATCTTTGTTTTGCATGCGTGGTTGTTTTAATTTCTTGTATGATTGTGGATTGTGTGTTTGTATGCTACAAGTTAATCACACAAGTTAACAACAAACAAAACTAAAATTTAATTGGTTAAATTAGACGTTATTAATCACATGCAAAACGACAATTTAAAATGGTTAAATTGAAATGGCTAAAAGGACATTAATAAACGGTTATTAAGATCATGATAAGGATCATATATATAAAATGGTTTACATCATGTAATTGGTTTAATTACAAGACATGAAAATGGATTTCATAAGTACCATACACTAAATGCATGTTGGTGTATAGCAAAATGTTTTCTTAAACTAGAATTTATGAAAACTTAAAATCCCTTTACAAATACAAGGTAAACAAGTTAAACGCCATCCTTTTGTGGGAACACTTGAACATAGTAGTGAACTCATAATGGGATAAAGGTCACCTAACCATTATGAACTAGCTAATATGCTTAAGGTAAAATTCGCACACTTGTGGGATAAAGGTCACCTAACCACTTGTATGTTAATTTTACATGTTTTCACAAGTAGGACGACTTGATTTGGGAATCATGAACTTAGGGTCACCGAAGCATGATGAACAAATAGGCGTTGATGGGATAAATATGCCATGCAAAAGGATTGCATGATCCCAAAACTTAGAAGTTGCAAAAGGATTGCAATTGTCATATAATGACTACCTAGCTAAATCAAATGACGGGATAAAGGTCACCTAACCGAAATTTGGTTTACCGTTGGATTCTAATATTTAATAAGTCAATTATAATAAGAGGGTATTGTTTTTTAAATTTAAAATCGATACTTAAAAGAACTTTGTTGAATTTTGTAGATGGCCGCCAATAACAACAACAACATGCAAAACGCACCACTTAACCTAAACCACCTATCATTAAGGTCTCTCTTAGAAAAGACAAACTCAACCATACCAACTTTATGGATTGGTTCCGCAATCTTCGGATTGTCCTCAAACAAGAGGATAAAGCGTATGTACTTGAGGACCCCATTCCCGATCAACCGGATGAGAATGATGTGGAGGCAATGGCCTCTTACGATAAGTATTGCCACGACTCCCTTCAAGTCTCATGCTTAATGCTTGGGACTATGATACCCGAACTCCAAAAGGATTTCGAACATCATAGTGCATACGACATGATAACGCAATTGAAGGAGATGTTCCTTCAACAAGCGCGTGTCGAACGCTTCGAAACGGTTCGAGCGCTACATGCTTGTCGTATGGACGATACCCAATCGGTTTCATCTTATGTACTTAAGATGAAAAGCCTTATCGATCGTGCTAACCGTCTTAACCTAAACATATCAAATGAGTTAGCCACCGATCTTATCCTTAACTCCCTATCAAAAAGGTTTGATCAATTTGTAATTAATTACAATATGAATGGGATGGATAAGAGCATAGGTGAGCTTCACGGTATGCTTAGAACGGCGGAAACTAGCATGGGTAAAAGGGCTTTACCCGTGTTAGCAATCGATCAAGGTGGGTCCAAAGGTAAGACCTCTAAGCCAAAGGTGGCTAAGAGAAAAGGACCCGCTTACCAAGGTAAAGGGAAGGGGAAGATGGTTACCCCAACCATCAACAAGGCTAAAAAGCAAAAGGTAGCCGAGAAGGCAAACCCCAAGGAAGACCCATGTTTCGGTTGCGGTGAAATGGGTCATTGGAAACGAAACTGTCCGATCTATCTTAAGGAGTTGAAGGATAAGAGGGATGCAGGGCAAACCTCAGGTAATATATATATGGTATATATAGAGCTTAGTATTACTTCTTCTAATACATGGGTATTAGACACTGGATGTGGAACTCACATTTGCAATTCATTGCAGGGGTTCAAAAGAAGTAGCAAGCAAACGGGAACATCAAGTCTCTACATGGGTAATGGAGCCAAAGTGCAAGTGAAGGCTCAAGGAGACTTTGTGTTAAAGCTTCCAAGTGGTTTGGAACTTATTTTGAAAGATGTTTTGTATGCACCCGATTTATGTCGAAACATTATTTCCATTTCCCGTTTGAAACAATGTGGTTTTAATCTTAATTTTGTTAATGATGATATCCATATTTATTTAGATAATGTATTCTATTTCAAGGCTTCGCCTTCAAATGGAATTTATGAATTGGTTCATGATGACGCATCATCGAGCTCTATATACCATACAAGCACCAAGAAACTCAAAAGGGATTTGAGTGATTCCTACTTATGGCATTGTCGCCTTGGTCACATAAACAAGAACCGAATGCATACACTTCAAAGGAATGGACTTTTGAAATCAAATGAAATGGATTCATTTGATGTATGCGAATCTTGTTTACAAGGCAAAATGACTAAAGCACCTTTCAAAGGGACTTATGAAAGGGCTAAAGATTTATTGGGATTAATACATTCGGATGTATGTGGACCCTTTAAACCCATAACTAGGAATGGTGAAAGATACTTTGTTACTTTCATTGATGACTTTAGTCGTTTCGGATATGTCTACTTATTAAGACACAAGGACGAAACGTTTGAAGCATTCAAAGAATATCAAAACGAAGTACAAAATCAACTCAATAGGACAATTAAGGTACTACGTACCGATAGAGGAGGTGAATACCTAAGCGATGCCTTCCAAGATCATCTTAGGAGTTGTGGGATTATCTCACAACTTACTCCACCCGGAACACCCCAACTTAATGGAGTTTCCGAAAGGAGGAACCGAACCCTAATGGATATGGTTCGATCTATGATGGCAAGAAGCTCGTTGCCTCTATCATTTTGGGGTTATTGTCTAAGCTCCGCGGCTCGTATTTTAAATATGGCCCCAACCAAGAAAGTGGAACGAACTCCTCACGAGATGTGGTTTGGTAAACCTCCATCTCTATCATACTTAAAAGTATGGGGATGTGAAGCTTATCCTAAGCGTTACGTCCCTAATAAGTTGAATGCTCGATCCACGAAGTGTATCTTCATAGGATATCCCAAGGATGATATGGGATACTATTTCTATGATCCATCCGAGCAGAATGTATTTATTGCTCGGAAGGCGGAATTCCTTGAAACTAAGTTCCTAATGGAAGGAAATAGTGAAAGGAAGATAGATCTTGAAGAGGTTCAAGATCAAGTAGATGATACACAATTGGTTGACACTAGCACTCAACATGAAAATGTTGATAGTGATCAAATGGATGATCAAAATACACAAGACATTCGTAGATCTGGTAGGATTAGCAATCCTCCTGAGAGATATGGGTTTCTCATAGATGGTTGCTATACGGTTGATTTGGATGAACCAACAAACTACCAAGATGCTTTATCAAGGATTGATAAAGATAAATGGCAGGAAGCCATGAACGCCGAGATGCAATCCATGTATGAAAACCAAGTGTGGGAACTTGTTGAGCAACCTCCTAGCTCTAAGCTAGTTGATTGCAAATGGCTTTTCAAAATGAAAACCGACATACATGGAAACTTGGATACATATAAAGCTAGACTTGTTGCAAAAGGTTTCACTCAAACTCAAGGGGTTGATTATGATGAAACTTTCTCGCCTGTGGCAATGCTAAAGTCTATTAGGATATTATTTGCCATTGCTGCTCACTACGACTATGAAATATGGCAAATGGATGTCAAAACCGCTTTCCTAAATGGATATCTTATGGAAGATGTCTATATGGTCCAGCCTGAAGGTTTTGTTGATCCAAAATATCCTAAAAGTGTATGCAAGTTGAAGAAGTCAATCTACGGATTGAAACAAGCATCTAGAATGTGGAATCATCGTTTTAATGAGGAAGCCGAGAAATTTGGCTTCATTAAAAATGGTGATGAAGCTTGTGTATATAAGAAAGATAGTGGGAGCACCATCATGTTCCTTGTACTATATGTGGATGATATATTATTATTTGGGAATGATATTACCACAATGCAAGGAGTCAAAACTTGGCTAAAGAGTTGCTTCTCCATTAAGGATCTTGGAGATGCACAATATATATTGGGGATAGGGATCTATAGAAATAGATCCAAGAGATTGATAGGTTTAAGTCAAAGTACATACATTGATAAAATCTTGAAAAGGTTCAAGATGGAAAACTCTAAGAGAGGTTTGGTACCTATTCAAAAGGGAACCGTTCTCAGTTCATCTCAGTGTCCTGCCACGAAAGATGAACAAGAGAGAATGAAGAAAGTCCCATACGCATCTGCTATTGGGTCTATCATGTATGCAACGATATGTACTAGACCGGATGTGTCATGCGCTCTAAGCTTGACAAGTAGATACCAGAACAACCCAGGAAACAGTCATTGGATTGCTGTTAAAAGTATATTGAAATACCTTAAGAGAACTAAGGATATGTTTCTAATATATGGGTCTGGTGAGGAGGAACTCGCCGTAAAAGGTTACGTGGACGCGAGTTTCCAAACTGATCGAGATGACTCTCGATCACAATCCGGTTATGTCTTCATGTTAAATGGTGGTGCGGTCTCTTGGAAGAGTTCGAAACAGGAAGTTGTTGCGTTATCCACTACAGAGTCGGAGTACATTGCCGCCTCACTGGCAGCTCAGGAAGCTGCATGGATGAAGAAATTCATCGACGACTTAGGAGTGGTCCCTTCCATTCAGGACCCTCTTGAGATCTTTTGTGACAACGAGGGTGCGATTGCTCAAATCAAGGAACCTCGTGCTCATCAAAAGACTCGTCACATTGAGCGGAGATTCAACTACATCAGGGATGAGGTTGAAAAGGGAAAGATATGTATTCACAAAGTTCACACAGATCAAAATGTTGCGGATCCACTCACGAAGCTTTTACATGGGCCAAAACATGAGGGACATGTTTGTGCATTAGGGCTTCGATATTCTAGTGATTGGATATGATCTATTTTAAGTATTGTACCGGAACGAAATTATTCAAACTCATTAATATAACTATGGTGTTAATTTATTTGAGTTATGTTCCTATTTTGCATATTTCATCCATGAATAAGCAATTACTCTAAATTTCCGTAGTCGATCACATTTGTGGGAACAAGTGTAGTGACCCGAACTTTTCCATGTTTATATATATTAATTGAGATTGATATTTACATGATTAAATGTTTCCAACATGTTAAGCAATCAAACTTGTTAAGACTTGATTAATTGAAATAGGTTTCATATAGACAATTGACCACCCAAGTTGACCGGTGATTCACGAACGTTAAAACTTGTAAAAAAACTATATGATGACATATATATGGTTATATATATAGTTAACATGATATTATGATAAGTAAACATATCATTAATTATATTAACAATGAACTACATATGTAAAAACAAGACTACTAACTTAATGATTTTGAAACGAGACATATATGTAACGTTTATCGTTGTAACGACATTTAATGTATATATATCATATTAAGAGATATTCGTACATCATAATATCATGATAATATAATAATTTAAAATCTCTTTTGTTATTATAAACATTGGGTTAACAACATTTAACAAGATCGTTAACCTAAAGGTTTCAAAACAACACTTACATGTAACGACTAACGATGACTTAACGACTCAGTTAAAATGTATATACATGTAGTGTTTTAATATGTATTTATACACTTTTGAAAGACTTCAATACACTTATCAAAATACTTCTACTTAACAAAAATGCTTACAATTACATTCTCGTTCAGTTTCATCAACAATTCTACTCGTATGCACCCGTATTCGTACTCGTACAATACACAGCTTTTAGATGTATGTACTATTGGTATATACACTCCAATGATCAGCTCTTAGCAGCCCATGTGAGTCACCTAACACATGTGGGAACCATCATTTGGCAACTAGCATGAAATATCTCATAAGATTACAAAAATATGAGTAATCATTCATGACTTATTTACATGAAAACAAAATTACATATCCTTTATATCTAATCCATACACCAACGACCAAAAACACCTACAAACACTTTCATTCTTCAATTTTCTTCATCTAATTGAACTCTCTCAAGTTCTATCTTCAAGTTCTAAGTGTTCTTCATAAATTCCAAAAGTTCTAGTTTCATAAAATCAAGAATACTTTCAAGTTTGCTAGCTCACTTCCAATCTTGTAAAGTGATCATCCAACCTCAAGAAATCTTTGTTTCTTACAGTAGGTTATCATTCTAATACAAGGTAATAATCATATTCAAACTTTGGTTCAATTTCTATAACTATAACAATCTTATTTCAAGTGATGATCTTACTTGAACTTGTTTTCGTGTCATGATTTTGCTTCAAGAACTTTGAGCCATCCAAGGATCCATTGAAGCTAGATCCATTTTTCTCTTTTCCAGTAGGTTCATCCAAGGAACTTAAGGTAGTAATGATGTTCATAACATCATTCGATTCATACATATAAAGCTATCTTATTCGAAGGTTTAAACTTGTAATCACTAGAACATAGTTTAGTTAATTCTAAACTTGTTCGCAAACAAAAGTTAATCCTTCTAACTTGACTTTTAAAATCAACTAAACACATGTTCTATATCTATATGATATGCTAACTTAATGATTTAAAACCTGGAAACACGAAAAACACCGTAAAACCGGATTTACGCCGTCGTAGTAACACCGCGGGCTGTTTTGGGTTAGTTAATTAAAAACTATGATAAACTTTGATTTAAAAGTTGTTATTCTGAGAAAATGTTTTTTATTATGAACATGAAACTATATCCAAAAATTATGGTTAAACTCAAAGTGGAAGTATGTTTTCTAAAATGGTCATCTAGACGTCGTTCTTTCGACTGAAATGACTACCTTTACAAAAACGACTTGTAACTTATTTTTCCGACTAGAAACCTATACTTTTTTTGTTTAGATTCATAAAATAGAGTTCAATATGAAACCATAGCAATTTGATTCACTCAAAACGGATTTAAAATGAAGAAGTTATGGGTAAAACAAGATTGGATAATTTTTCTCATTTTAGCTACGTGAAAATTGGTAACAAATCTATTCCAACCATAACTTAATCAACTTGTATTATATATTATGTAATCTTGAGATACCATAGACACGTATACAATGTTTCGACCTATCATGTCGACACATCTATATATATTTCGGAACAACCATAGACACTCTATATGTGAATGTTGGAGTTAGCTATACAGGGTTGAGGTTGATTCCAAAATATATATAGTTTGAGTTGTGATCAATACTGAGATACGTATACACTGGGTCGTGGATTGATTCAAGATAATATTTATCGATTTATTTCTGTACATCTAACTGTGGACAACTAGTTGTAGGTTACTAACGAGGACAGCTGACTTAATAAACTTAAAACATCAAAATATATTAAAAGTGTTGTAAATATATTTTGAACATACTTTGATATATATGTATATATTGTTATAGGTTCGTGAATCAACCAGTGGCCAAGTCTTACTTCCCGACGAAGTAAAAATCTGTGAAAGTGAGTTATAGTCCCACTTTTAAAATCTAATATTTTTGGGATGAGAATACATGCAGGTTTTATAAATAATTTACAAAATAGACACAAGTACGTGAAACTACATTCTATGGTTGAATTATCGAAATCGAATATGCCCCTTTTTATTAAGTCTGGTAATCTAAGAATTAGGGAACAGACACCCTAATTGACGCGAATCCTAAAGATAGATCTATTGGGCCTAACAAACCCCATCCAAAGTACCGGATGCTTTAGTACTTCGAAATTTATATCATATCCGAAGGGTGTCCCGGAATGATGGGGATATTCTTATATATGCATCTTGTTATTGTCGGTTACCAGGTGTTCACCATATGAATGATTTTTATCTCTATGTATGGGATGTGTATTGAAATATGAAATCTTGTGGCCTATTGTTACGATTTGATATATATAGGTTAAACCTATAACTCACCAACATTTTTGTTGACGTTTTAAGCATGTTTATTCTCAGGTGATTATTAAGAGCTTCCGCTGTCGCATACTTAAATAAGGACAAGATTTGGAGTCCATGCTTGTATGATATTGTGTAAAAACTGCATTCAAGAAACTTATTTTGTTGTAACATATTTGTATTGTAAACCATTATGTAATGGTCGTGTGTAAACAGGATATTTTAGATTATCATTATTTGATAATCTACGTAAAGCTTTTTAAACCTTTATTGATGAAATAAAGGTTATGGTTTGTTTAAAAATGAATGCAGTCTTTGAAAAACGTCTCATATAGAGGTCAAAACCTCGCAACGAAATCAATTAATATGGAACGTTTTTAATCAATAAGAACGGGACATTTCAGTTGGTATCCGAGCGTTGGTCTTAGAGAACCAGAATTTTGCATTAGTGTGTCTTATCGAGTTTGTTAGGATGCATTAGTGAGTCTGGACTTCGACCGTGTTTACTTGAAAAATGATTGCTTAACAAATTTTGTTGGAAACTATATATTTTTAACATGTGAATATTATGTGATATATTAATCTCTTAACGCGTTTGATATTATGTGATAGATGTCTACCTCTAGAACAAGTCCCATTGACTCACCTAATAATAATGAAGAGTCAAATGTAAATTGGAATGATTCGTGGACTGATTCACAAGTTCCCGAAGAGGAACCGGAAGAAGAGTCGGAACCGGAAGAAGAATCGGAACCGGAAGAAGAATCGGAACCGGATGAAGAAATAGAACCGGTGGGGGAAATAATAAAACGGTTAAGTAAAAGAAAATCCTCAACCAACCGACCAAAGTTAATTATGGTCAATGGTGTTTCCGCCAAGGAAGCAAAATATTGGGAGGATTACCAATTCTCCGATGAATCGGATTCCGACGAGAATTCCGATGATGTTATAGAAATTACCCCAACTGAATTTAAAAAGGCAAAAGAAAATAATAAGGGAAAGGGCATAAAAATAGAGAAATCTAATTCCAACCCCGATGAACTTTATATGTATCGTCAACCCCCGAAGTCCTTAAGTTGTAACAATGACCCGGGAACCTCTAAACCACCAGGTTTTTCTAAACCAATGTGGAAAATTACGGCTCGTATTAGGGGAACATCATATATCCCTAGAAACTTGGCAAAACGAACCAAAACCGAAGAAGAAGAAACGAGCGAGTCGGAATAAGATAGTTGTATTCGTGTGGTGTAATATATGGAATATAGTGTTCTTATGCTTTATGATATATGTAAAAATTGCTTGTATTAATAAGTATTTTTTTTATGAATCTAACTCTTGTCTATTTTACAGTTTAAAAACACAAAATGGATAGACAACCCAATATTTTAAGAGACCTACCCGGAGACATGATTGATGAAATCTTGTCTAGAGTCGGCCAGAATTCTTCGGCACAACTATTTAAGGCGAGATCAGTTTGTAAGACATTCGAAGAACGTTCCAAGAATGTCTTGGTTTATAAGAGACTTTCGTTTGAAAGATGGGGGATATCACATTGGGAAACCCATAAGTTACGATGTGTTTACTTTGACGCATATATTGCGGGGAACCCAAATGCTATTTTACGCAACGGGTTAAGAAATTATTTTGACTCAATATATCCGAATATTGGACTTCGTGATTTAGAAAAAGCGGCTAACATGCAACATAAAGAAGCATGTTATGCTTACGGATTAGTAATGTTCGCTTCTCACCAAAGTGAGAACAAGAACATCGGGCTACAACTATTAAACAAAACGTTTCCACAAGTGACGGAGTCGGTAATTGGGGTAAGAAATGAGGTTTTTAGATTATTACGGGACTGTTGGACATTACGTAACCCTCGTCCCTTTGATGACGTTACAACACGCTGTCTTATCAACGGCCATAACGGTTATGTTGCACAAGACCAAGGATGGGAAGTAGTCCTAGTAAAACCAGAATGCATGACTTGTTTCTGGACGTATGAATTACGTGTCTTTATTGCCTTTGCTGAACGACTTGTGTACTAGCTAGAATTGTCTTCACAACTATCTTGTATCAAAGTTATTGTGTGCTATATTTCATGCTTTATGTAAAATAAGCGGTATTGTAAGTTTGTAAAATATTGTATAAAAGTTTGAACGCGAAATATTATTATAATCAGTTTTTCATATAGAATTGTAGTAGTTGAATTGTATATTAGCTACTAAGTATGAACTTAACGGGTAGGTACTACCCGAATTTAAACTTATAAAACGCTAATATGAAGAAAAAGCTTTTATAAATGAGTTCATATTATGCTACGAAATACTATTAACTACTCTTAATATTCTGTATGATTAACTTGTTCCATTTAACTATTTTGAAGGAAATGGCACCGACTACTCGACACACCGTGAATATGAATGAAGAGGAATTCCGTACTTTTCTAGCTTCAAACATAGCCGCAGTACAGGCTGCGCTACATACCAACAATAACCTTGGATCTAGCAGTACAGGAAATCGTGTAGGATGCACCTACAAAGAATTCACTGCCTGCAAACCTTTGGAATTTGATGGAACCGAAGGACCGATCGGATTGAAACGGTGGACCGAGAAGGTTGAATCGGTGTTTGCCATAAGTAAGTGTACTGAAGAGGACAAAGTGAAGTACGCTACGCATACCTTCACAGGTTCTGCGTTAACATGGTGGAATACCTATCTAGAGCAAGTGGGACAAGATGATGCGTACGCACTACCGTGGTCAGCATTCAAGCACTTGATGAACGAGAAGTACCGTCCCAGAACCGAGGTCAATAAGCTCAAGACAGAACTTAGAGGGTTACGAACCCAAGGATTTGATATTACCACGTACGAAAGACGATTCACAGAATTGTGCCTATTGTGTCCGGGAGCATTCGAAGATGAGGAAGAGAAGATCGACGCGTTTGTGAAAGGATTACCGGAAAGAATCCAAGAAGATATAAGTTCACACGAGCCCGCCTCCATACAACAGGCATGTAGAATGGCTCACAAACTAGTGAACCAGATTGAAGAAAGAATTAAAGAACAGACTGCTGAAGAGGCCAATGTGAAGCAAGTCAAAAGAAAGTGGGAGGAAAACGGTGATAAAAATCACCAATACAACAACAACAGCAATTACAACAATAATCGCAACAATTATCCCAACAATCGCAACATCAATCGCAACTACAACAAACGGCCCAACAACAACAACAACAACAACAACAGCAACTACAACAATCATCCCAACAACAATAATAACCGCAACAACAACAACAATCAGAAGCAACTATGCCAAAGGTGTGAAAAGAATCACTCGGGGTTCTGCACCAAATTTTGCAACAAGTGTAAAAGAAATGGTCATAGCGCGGCGAAGTGTGAGGTCTACGGACCAGGGGTTAATAGAACGAAAGGAACAAATGGTGTCGGAACGAGTAATGGCGGAGCAAGTAGTGTCGGAGCAAGTTATGCCAATGTAGTTTGTTATAAATGTGGAAAACCAGGCCACATTATTAGAAATTGCCCGAACCAGGAGAACACGAATGGACAAGGCCGTGGAAGAGTTTTCAATATTAATGCGGTAGAGGCACAGGAAGACCCGGAGCTTGTTACGGGTACGTTTCTTATTGACAATAAATCTGCTTACGTTTTATTTGATTCGGGTGCGGATAGAAGCTATATGAGTAGAGATTTTTGTGCTAAATTAAGTTGTCCATTGACGCCTTTGGATAGTAAATTTTTACTCGAATTAGCAAATGGTAAATTAATTTCAGCAGATAATATATGTCGGAATCGAGAAATTAAACTGGTTAGCGAAACATTTAAGATTGATTTGATACCAGTAGAGTTAGGGAGTTTTGATGTGATAATCGGTATGGACTGGTTGAAAGAAGTGAAAGCGGAGATCGTTTGTTACAAAAATGCAATTCGCATTATACGAGAAAAAGGAAAACCCTTAATGGTGTACGGAGAAAAGGGCAACACGAAGCTACATCTTATTAGTAATTTGAAGGCACAAAAACTAATAAGAAAAGGTTGCTATGCTGTTCTAGCACACGTCGAGAAAGTACAAACTGAAGAAAAGAGCATCAATGATGTTCCCATTGCAAAAGAATTTCCCGATGTATTTCCGAAAGAATTACCGGGATTACCCCCACATCGATCCGTTGAATTTCAAATAGATCTTGTACCAGGAGCTGCACCAATAGCTCGTGCTCCTTACAGACTCGCACCCAGCGAGATGAAAGAACTGCAAAGCCAATTACAAGAACTTTTAGAGCGTGGTTTCATTCGACCAAGCACATCACCGTGGGGAGCTCCTGTTTTGTTTGTCAAGAAGAAAGATGGTACATTCAGGTTGTGTATCGACTACCGAGAGTTGAACAAACTTACCATCAAGAACCGCTACCCACTACCGAGAATCGACGACTTATTTGATCAACTACAAGGCTCGTCTGTTTATTCAAAGATTGACTTACGTTCCGGGTATCATCAAATGCGGGTGAAAGAAGATGATATTCCAAAGACTGCTTTCAGAACACGTTACGGTCATTACGAGTTTATGGTCATGCCGTTTGGTTTAACTAATGCACCAGCTGTGTTCATGGACCTTATGAACCGAGTGTGTGGACCATACCTTGACAAGTTTGTCATTGTTTTCATTGATGACATACTTATTTACTCAAAGAATGACCAAGAACACGGTGAACATTTGAGAAAGGTGTTAGAAGTATTGAGGAAGGAAGAATTGTACGCTAAGTTTTCAAAGTGTGCATTTTGGTTGGAAGAAGTTCAATTCCTCGGTCACATAGTGAACAAAGAAGGTATTAAGGTGGATCCGGCAAAGATAGAAACTGTTGAAAAGTGGGAAACCCCGAAAACTCCGAAACACATACGCCAGTTTTTAGGACTAGCTGGTTACTACAGAAGGTTCATCCAAGACTTTTCCAGAATAGCAAAACCCTTGACTGCATTAACGCATAAAGGGAAGAAATTTGAATGGAATGATGAACAAGAGAAAGCGTTTCAGTTATTGAAGAAAAAGCTAACTACGGCACCTATATTGTCATTGCCTGAAGGGAATGATGATTTTGTGATTTATTGTGATGCATCAAAGCAAGGTCTCGGTTGTGTATTAATGCAACGAACGAAGGTGATTGCTTATGCGTCTAGACAATTGAAGATTCACGAACAAAATTATACGACGCATGATTTGGAATTAGGCGCGGTTGTTTTTGCATTAAAGACTTGGAGGCACTACTTATATGGGGTCAAAAGTATTATATATACCGACCACAAAAGTCTTCAACACATATTTAATCAGAAACAACTGAATATGAGGCAGCGTAGGTGGATTGAATTATTGAATGATTACGATTTTGAGATTCGTTACCACCCGGGGAAGGCAAATGTGGTAGCCGATGCCTTGAGCAGGAAGGATAGAGAACCCATTCGAGTAAAATCTATGAATATAATGA
The DNA here is from genome assembly GCF_046630445.1 of Rutidosis leptorrhynchoides. Lineage (NCBI taxonomy): Eukaryota > Viridiplantae > Streptophyta > Magnoliopsida > Asterales > Asteraceae > Rutidosis > Rutidosis leptorrhynchoides. The sequence continues at coordinate 196,288,216 of NC_092341.1, read as the reverse complement.
TTCATAATAACATTACTACTCAAATAAAGGAGGCGCAACAAGGAGTTTTAAAAGAGGGAAATTTAAAGGATGAAATACCCAAAGGATCGGAGAAGCATCTTAATATTCGGGAAGACGGAACCCGGTATAGGGCTGAAAGGATTTGGGTACCAAAATTTGGAGATATGAGAGAAATGGTACTTAGAGAAGCTCATAAAACCAGATACTCAATACATCCTGGAACGGGGAAGATGTACAAGGATCTCAAGAAACATTTTTGGTGGCCGGGTATGAAAGCCGATGTTGCTAAATACGTAGGAGAATGTTTGACGTGTTCTAAGGTCAAAGCTGAGCATCAGAAACCATCAGGTCTACTTCAACAACCCGAAATCCCGGAATGGAAATGGGAAAACATTACCATGGATTTCATCACTAAATTGCCAAGGACTGCAAGTGGTTTTGATACTATTTGGGTAATAGTTGATCGTCTCACCAAATCAGCACACTTCCTACCAATAAGAGAAGATGACAAGATGGAGAAGTTAGCACGACTGTATTTGAAGGAAGTCGTCTCCAGACATGGAATACCAATCTCTATTATCTCTGATAGGGATGGCAGATTTATTTCAAGATTCTGGCAGACATTACAGCAAGCATTAGGAACTCGTCTAGACATGAGTACTGCCTATCATCCACAAACTGATGGGCAGAGCGAAAGGACGATACAAACGCTTGAAGACATGCTACGAGCATGTGTTATTGATTTCGGAAACAGTTGGGATCGACATCTACCGTTAGCAGAATTTTCCTACAACAACAGCTACCATTCAAGCATTGAGATGGCGCCGTTTGAATCACTTTATGGTAGAAAGTGCAGGTCTCCGATTTGTTGGAGTGAGGTGGGGGATAGACAGATTACGGGTCCGGAGATTATACAAGAAACTACCGAGAAGATCATCCAAATTCAACAACGGTTGAAAACCGCCCAAAGTCGACAAAAGAGCTACGCTGACATTAAAAGAAAAGATATAGAATTTGAAATTGGAGAGATGGTCATGCTTAAAGTTTCACCTTGGAAAGGCGTTGTTCGATTTGGTAAACGAGGGAAATTTAATCCAAGGTATATTGGACCATTCAAGATTATTGATCGTGTCGGACCAGTAGCTTACCGACTTGAGTTACCTCAACAACTCGCGGCTGTACATAACACTTTCCACGTCTCGAATTTGAAGAAATGTTTTGCTAAAGAAGATCTCACTATTCCGTTAGATGAAATCCAAATCAACGAAAAACTCCAATTCATCGAAGAACCCGTCGAAATAATGGATCGTGAGGTTAAAAGACTTAAGCAAAACAAGATACCAATTGTTAAGGTTCGATGGAATGCTCGTAGAGGACCCGAGTTCACCTGGGAGCGTGAAGATCAGATGAAGAAGAAATACCCGCATCTATTTCCAGAAGATTCGTCAACACCTTCAACAGCTTAAAATTTCGGGACGAAATTTATTTAACGGGTAGGTACTGTAGTGACCCGAACTTTTCCATGTTTATATATATTAATTGAGATTGATATTTACATGATTAAATGTTTCCAACATGTTAAGCAATCAAACTTGTTAAGACTTGATTAATTGAAATAGGTTTCATATAGACAATTGACCACCCAAGTTGACCGGTGATTCACGAACGTTAAAACTTGTAAAAAAACTATATGATGACATATATATGGTTATATATATAGTTAACATGATATTATGATAAGTAAACATATCATTAATTATATTAACAATGAACTACATATGTAAAAACAAGACTACTAACTTAATGATTTTGAAACGAGACATATATGTAACGTTTATCGTTGTAACGACATTTAATGTATATATATCATATTAAGAGATATTCGTACATCATAATATCATGATAATATAATAATTTAAAATCTCTTTTGTTATTATAAACATTGGGTTAACAACATTTAACAAGATCGTTAACCTAAAGGTTTCAAAACAACACTTACATGTAACGACTAACGATGACTTAACGACTCAGTTAAAATGTATATACATGTAGTGTTTTAATATGTATTTATACACTTTTGAAAGACTTCAATACACTTATCAAAATACTTCTACTTAACAAAAATGCTTACAATTACATTCTCGTTCAGTTTCATCAACAATTCTACTCGTATGCACCCGTATTCGTACTCGTACAATACACAGCTTTTAGATGTATGTACTATTGGTATATACACTCCAATGATCAGCTCTTAGCAGCCCATGTGAGTCACCTAACACATGTGGGAACCATCATTTGGCAACTAGCATGAAATATCTCATAAGATTACAAAAATATGAGTAATCATTCATGACTTATTTACATGAAAACAAAATTACATATCCTTTATATCTAATCCATACACCAACGACCAAAAACACCTACAAACACTTTCATTCTTCAATTTTCTTCATCTAATTGAACTCTCTCAAGTTCTATCTTCAAGTTCTAAGTGTTCTTCATAAATTCCAAAAGTTCTAGTTTCATAAAATCAAGAATACTTTCAAGTTTGCTAGCTCACTTCCAATCTTGTAAAGTGATCATCCAACCTCAAGAAATCTTTGTTTCTTACAGTAGGTTATCATTCTAATACAAGGTAATAATCATATTCAAACTTTGGTTCAATTTCTATAACTATAACAATCTTATTTCAAGTGATGATCTTACTTGAACTTGTTTTCGTGTCATGATTTTGCTTCAAGAACTTTGAGCCATCCAAGGATCCATTGAAGCTAGATCCATTTTTCTCTTTTCCAGTAGGTTCATCCAAGGAACTTAAGGTAGTAATGATGTTCATAACATCATTCGATTCATACATATAAAGCTATCTTATTCGAAGGTTTAAACTTGTAATCACTAGAACATAGTTTAGTTAATTCTAAACTTGTTCGCAAACAAAAGTTAATCCTTCTAACTTGACTTTTAAAATCAACTAAACACATGTTCTATATCTATATGATATGCTAACTTAATGATTTAAAACCTGGAAACACGAAAAACACCGTAAAACCGGATTTACGCCGTCGTAGTAACACCGCGGGCTGTTTTGGGTTAGTTAATTAAAAACTATGATAAACTTTGATTTAAAAGTTGTTATTCTGAGAAAATGTTTTTTATTATGAACATGAAACTATATCCAAAAATTATGGTTAAACTCAAAGTGGAAGTATGTTTTCTAAAATGGTCATCTAGACGTCGTTCTTTCGACTGAAATGACTACCTTTACAAAAACGACTTGTAACTTATTTTTCCGACTAGAAACCTATACTTTTTTTGTTTAGATTCATAAAATAGAGTTCAATATGAAACCATAGCAATTTGATTCACTCAAAACGGATTTAAAATGAAGAAGTTATGGGTAAAACAAGATTGGATAATTTTTCTCATTTTAGCTACGTGAAAATTGGTAACAAATCTATTCCAACCATAACTTAATCAACTTGTATTATATATTATGTAATCTTGAGATACCATAGACACGTATACAATGTTTCGACCTATCATGTCGACACATCTATATATATTTCGGAACAACCATAGACACTCTATATGTGAATGTTGGAGTTAGCTATACAGGGTTGAGGTTGATTCCAAAATATATATAGTTTGAGTTGTGATCAATACTGAGATACGTATACACTGGGTCGTGGATTGATTCAAGATAATATTTATCGATTTATTTCTGTACATCTAACTGTGGACAACTAGTTGTAGGTTACTAACGAGGACAGCTGACTTAATAAACTTAAAACATCAAAATATATTAAAAGTGTTGTAAATATATTTTGAACATACTTTGATATATATGTATATATTGTTATAGGTTCGTGAATCAACCAGTGGCCAAGTCTTACTTCCCGACGAAGTAAAAATCTGTGAAAGTGAGTTATAGTCCCACTTTTAAAATCTAATATTTTTGGGATGAGAATACATGCAGGTTTTATAAATAATTTACAAAATAGACACAAGTACGTGAAACTACATTCTATGGTTGAATTATCGAAATCGAATATGCCCCTTTTTATTAAGTCTGGTAATCTAAGAATTAGGGAACAGACACCCTAATTGACGCGAATCCTAAAGATAGATCTATTGGGCCTAACAAACCCCATCCAAAGTACCGGATGCTTTAGTACTTCGAAATTTATATCATATCCGAAGGGTGTCCCGGAATGATGGGGATATTCTTATATATGCATCTTGTTATTGTCGGTTACCAGGTGTTCACCATATGAATGATTTTTATCTCTATGTATGGGATGTGTATTGAAATATGAAATCTTGTGGTCTATTGTTACGATTTGATATATATAGGTTAAACCTATAACTCACCAACATTTTTGTTGACGTTTTAAGCATGTTTATTCTCAGGTGATTATTAAGAGCTTCCGCTGTCGCATACTTAAATAAGGACAAGATTTGGAGTCCATGCTTGTATGATATTGTGTAAAAACTGCATTCAAGAAACTTATTTTGTTGTAACATATTTGTATTGTAAACCATTATGTAATGGTCGTGTGTAAACAGGATATTTTAGATTATCATTATTTGATAATCTACGTAAAGCTTTTTAAACCTTTATTGATGAAATAAAGGTTATGGTTTGTTTAAAAATGAATGCAGTCTTTGAAAAACGTCTCATATAGAGGTCAAAACCTCGCAACGAAATCAATTAATATGGAACGTTTTTAATCAATAAGAACGGGACATTTCAACAAGTGTGAGGTTTAGACTATTATGAACTCGGATTGGTATACATTCATAGGTTGAATGTGGGGCAAGGTTGCAACCAAGGTTCATAGATATTTGTGGGAAACAAATATTGGAAGACCCGCTCTCAAGAATTACTGTATAGAGCCTTTGTGGTTGATCACATGTAATCTTGAGTAAAGGCGAATATCATTGTATCCTCTGACCTGAGATACATATTGGGTTCGGATATTCACTAAGTACTGTGCCTTGATTCTTTCCTTCGCTATTCTGAAACATGGTAGTACATAAGGAAGAACTCAGGTATATTACAAAGTGTATATCTAGGACGTATGTAGTCAAGATGGAATTTGTCCCTCTTATTCGTTGAGAGTCAGATGTCTAAGGCCTGAAAAGTTAAATCTATAAGAGAGTGATCACTCTGTATCTCTTGGATTTAACATGACATCTATGATGAAAGGATATAATGAAAGATTCACCTACATATATCAGTTCGAGTAGGGAACTCGAAAAGGGATGATGTTATTGAATGGCACAAAGTCATAACATATTAGGGGTGATGGACGGTGTGTTAGGCTGTATCCATCACTTGCATTAATTTCTTATGTTTCTCGTGCAAGTGGGAGATTGAAGGTATTTCGTATGCCCGAGAGACATATTAAATTAATGTGGCTAATGTGTTATGATCCAAGTCGGGTCATACCCAATAACAAACTTACCGACACTTTATTCGTATTTAATTTTAGCGGTTGGATCGTTGATTAAATACACGACACTTGAACTTTAAGGAAAAGGTTTCTTAAATAATGTTACTTGATATGTTTATATATAAGTTATGAAATAACTTATATATAACAAGGATTTAATTATTTATAGGTTAAATAATTAAGTTATGTCACATTTTATAAAATTGGTTTTATAAAATATACATAACAAATAATATACATGTTTATATAATGTGTTTTATAAAATTAAGTTTTATAAAAACTGATTTTATAAAATCAGTTTTTTTTATATATAATGTATATTATAAAAGATCCTTGTAGTGGCATTGGGAGTTCAAGAAGCATGCTAGAGATTCCTTTTGATGCCCATGCTTTCCCAATTCCTATAACATGCATCTTGACTCACTTTGGGACCAAGAGAAGCAATTTACATATCAAAAAAACTGCACAAAACTTCTGCTATTCTGCTGTCCAAAACGTGGGGTATATGCAGCTCAAAGGAGTTCATAATTTGGTTTTTATAAGCTCCATTCAAGTGTGATTAAATCCTAACCAAAGTACTAAGTGTTGGTTACAAGTTTGGGGTATTATCTCTTGAGGTTCCATAGTTTTGGAACTAGTATTCATCATCATCTTTCTTGGTACTTGCTGTCTAGGTTTTAAGGTTCAAATAAAGTAGTTTTCTAGCTTGGTTAGTAAGGTTATAAGGTACCAAAGTCTAGCCAAGGTTAAGGGTGATATTGGAGAAGAATAAGCTTGGTGTTTTCATCTTCAAATTCATCATTCTTGGAAGTAAATAACCTCCTAACTTGGAGAAGGTATAACTTCTAAATTACTATCTTGTAGTTTGTAAGCATATTATTTCACAACTTGATCCATGGGATTTAACTTTAAAATGGTTTAAAGATTAACAAGTTAAAATGTAACTAACATGCTTCCGCTTTGATATGTTTCTTAAAAGGTTTTAAGTATCATGAAACTTGTTAAATCCCAACATAAGTATCTATTTAAAATACCTAATTAGATGTAACTAAGTTATTTATTAACAAATATTAATATACGAACTTGTTTAAATGTTATTATATGAGTTAATATATATACATATATATGTTATAGGTTCGTGAATCTGATGCCAACCTTACACTTGTTCAATGACGTCATATGTATTTTACTATAAAATACAGTATGGTGAGTTTTCATAGCTCCCTTTTTAATTGCTGTTGCAATATATATTTTTTGAGATGAGAATACATGCGCTGTTTATATAACTGTTTTACGAAATGGACACAAGTACTAAAAATATATTCTACGTTGAGTTGTACCACTTTACATATCTTCCCTAATAGCTTGGTAACTAATATTTACATGTTGTAAGAACATGTATACGCGAATCCTATTGATAGATCTATCGGGTTTGACAACCCCAACCGGGCTAGTCGCTCTAGTATCGTAAACGGTTGCATAGTACTTCATTTTTACTACACTTGGTACAGTGTAGGGAGATTTCATAATAAAGGGGATATGCCACATTAATTGTTAAGTATGGTTACCGAAGCACTCAACAACTTATAGAATACTTGTATACACTTGCGAGTGTACATATATTTATAAACGGAAATCTTGTGGTCTATTAATATATTGAAATGATTGTTATGATAAACTTATGAACTCACCAACCTTTTGGTTAACACTTTTAAGCATGTTTATTCTCAGGTATGAAAGAAATCTCCCGCTGTGCATTTGCTCATATTACATGGAGTCGTTCATGGCATATTTAAGTCAGTACCTCGCAATGGAACCAAATGTTGAAGACTTCGTCCAAGATGATTAGGACGGGTCATCACATTTATGCTTTTGGGACTCAATATCGGGGGTAAAAACGTGACTTTTATCCGATATCATTGGCGTGACCAACTTGGACAGAGTTTGTCAAACTTTATAGATCTATTTATACATATTTGCACTCACTAGTTCAAAAACTAGTAGTTAACAGTTATCAAGGTATGAGATTTGTGTATCAAACTCGGTGTAGAATTAGAAAGTATATGTGTCTGTTGTTTAAAATAAAAGTCGCATGTATTCTCATCCCAAAAGATTAAAAGTTATAAGCGGGACTACAACTCCCTTGAGTGCACAACAAAAAGTATCACAAGAATGCGATAGCTAACGAAATACAGTTGACCACATACTGAACCTAAAGATGCAAGTGAGTCAATAAACACCTAACAAACTAGGTCGGGTCACATCATAACCATAATCCTGTGCTTAAGTCCCGACAGATATGCTTTTGAAAAATTTCCAAAATTAGTAGTGCTTCAGTAAACAATTAAGTAGTAAACGTTGCGCGTAATGTTTGAAAATCCATTAACTCATAAGTGTTGACCAATAACAAAAGTCAACTGGTCTGAATGATCACTACTCAAATTCACAAGTTGTCTCATCAAACACTTTTTAGTAAACAACAATGTGTTTAGTAATGGTCAGTAGTGTTACTACTCGGTTTAAACCAAATTACGCTAATTATACTACTTCACACTACACAAACCCTTAGACTTTAACAAACACTTGAAATGGTAAGACTTTAACTCCATAACTTGTTTAACTCAAAGATGTCCCAATTTGGTGTTGCAAATTCTAAACTCCAAAGACTACACAAAAAAAAGACTCGGTTTAATTAACACAATTTTATGAAAAATGCCATTAAATAAATAAAATTCCAAATATTACTAAGCCACATGGAATATCTTGGTTTTTATGCACTAAACATGTACAAAAATATTGATATTTCCAACCTAAACCATTATTTTAGAATACAATTCGTTTACAAACATTACCGGTGTAACGACCAGGATTTTTCCGATCATTTTATACTTATGAGATTATTATTTACATAAAATAAACCTTACCAACATGATAAGAAATCCAAACTGTTGAGACTTATGTTTTTGAAAAGAGTTTCACACAACGTTTGACCGTCCAATTTGACCGATGATATCACGAACTATATAACACACGATAATTATAAGATTATGTATATGTACATATCTATACATATTTAACATGATTTAAGGATGTACATATCTATACATATTTAATCTTGATAAATATCGAACAAGTTTGGGGAAGTGTGGAGTGCACACTTGTTTGAACTTATCTTGATTATGATGGGGGTTCGGGGGCAGCGCCCCCGATAAGCAGGGTCCAAGGGGTGGCAACCCCTGGCGGGGTCCAAGGGGCAGAGCCCCTGGCTGGGCTAACATTGCTTTATTAAAAATGTCTTAAAATTTTATTTTGGCCCGATTTGACCTAAAAATAAAAGCCCAGTTTTGAGCCTCTAGACAATAAACTTCAATGATCAGCCACTAGACATGATGTTACATGTGGGAACCAGCCATTTAACCTCATGTGTGACTTTTGTGCAAGAAAACAAACTAAATCTCCTATATATCCATCCCATAATCATGCTATTTTGCACACACACACATACAATTTCATTTCCAATTTTCTTTCAAGTTAATTCACTCCCTAATATCTCTTCATTTACCTACTCAAGAACGTATCAATATAGCCATCCGATTTCAAGGAGATTACTTCCAATCTTTCAATCCCACTCCACCACTCTTTTGATTCCAAGATTTTTCTTACCTTTTCCAGTAGCTTTGTCCAAGTAACTTGAGATAATAACCTTATTCATAACCTTATTCGATTCATATTTATATAGCTATCTTATTTTGTGTTGTAAAATTTTAACAACAAGAACATAGTTTGAATGATTTCAAACTTGTTCTCAAACTAAATAGATCCTTCCAATTTGATTTTTAAAAATACTTCAAGACATGTAATATATCATATTATGACAAAATCGGATTAATCATATCTTGGCTAATTAACATAATATTTAATATATATTTACTTATGATTTGATTTTATATATTTCAGGACCACCCGTAAACAACACGAGAAGATTAATCATAAGACCTCATGATTGTACGCAACACGTCTTGACAACACGGTACTTTATGTACGCAACACGTCACTTGACAACATGGTACCATGGGTCGAGATTAATTATGATCAATACGAATACGATGGGGTCTTTATTTATTTTATTTAAGCAACTAATTGTGGACCACTAACATCGGACTGCTAACTACAGACTAAGAAAATATTAAAAGTATATATATATATATATATATATATATATATATATATATATATATATATATATATATATATATATATATATATATATATATATATATATATATATATATATATAGATTACTTAAAAAGAAAATATGTTGATATATTATATATATGGTTAGGTTCGTGATATCTATCGGAGACCAAGTCGAGTTAAATACCTTCAAGATAAAAGTGAGTATATAGTCCCACTTTTAAAATCTAAATATTTCGGGATGAGAGTACATGCATTTTATGATTTACGTTATGGACACAAGTGATAAAAAATATATATTCTATGTTGAGTTGTACCACTGGCATACTTCCCTGTAACTTGGTAACTACTATTTACATGAGGTATTGTAAATGCGAATCCTGTTGAAAGATCTATCGGGCCTGACAACCCCAACCGGACTGGACGACCAGTATTCAACGGTTGCACAGTACTTCGTTTCGGTGACTACACTTGGTACGGTGTAGTAAGATTTCATAATAAAGGGAATATGCGACGTTGATTAAATGTTAAGTATGGTTATCAAGTGCTCAACAACTTAGAATATTTTTATTAGAACGTTTATATATGAAATCTTGGGGTCTATATTTATAACGCTGCCGGCATTAAACCTATATCTCACCAACTTTATGTTGACGTTTTCAGCATGTTTATTCTCGGGTGATAACTAAAAGCTTCCGTTGCAACATGTTGAATTTAAGCAAGATCTTGAGTATGCATATTTGTGTCAAAAATAAAACTGCATATCGGAGGATTTGTAATGTAAAATATGTTGGAAGTCGTATTGTTATTATCACATGTAAAGTTTGTAAGTCTAAGATTATCGCTAAACGATAATCATTATTAAGTTGTTTAAACCTTGTATTTGTAATAAAAGCTATGGTTTGTATTGTAAAAACGAATGCAGTTTTTGAAAAATGTCACATATAGAGGTCAATACCTCGCGATGAAATTATATGTTATTGTATTCGTCCTTATGGTTAAGGTCGGGTTATGACAACCGGTTTAAATTCAGCACAATGGCTGTAACTCTGAAAATCTACAGAAACATCATCGCAACTCCAATTAAATTACTGCCAATTGGAGAAGATTCATTTTTATGTTGAAAACCTATTGTAAAAGTGTGAAGTCCTAATTCAATTAAGAAAAACCGCATTAACAAAATATTTTAACGACTGCACATCAGTTTTAGAAATTCATGTGCAAATCTTATTTTGATCATAAGTTTAGAACTGCGCAACAAAATAATGTGTTTTTGATATTGCTCATTTCCACTATGTTTCTCACGCAATATCTACCTCGTTTTACTCAGTTTTCATGTCCATTGTGTTCTAAAAGTTAAGAAATTGGGTAAAGTTGCATTCTAGGCATGATTGCAGTCTTGGTGATGAAATTGGTGTAAAATTGACCAAAGTGCTTGAAAAAGATCAAGAAAACTGCAAAGTGCTGGAAATGGCCCAAGAACTACGTTTCATTCCAAAGGAACGTCTTTCCACAAACATGAATGGCGTTCTAAATCTAGGAACGACGTTCCACCTAGGGAAAAGGGCATTCCAAACCTAAGAACGATGTCCCATTGCAAAGGAATTGAAGAAAATGGAAACAGAACATTTGAGCATTTAGAGGCCGAATTGGGAATGGTGTTCCTTGTTAAGGAATGACGTTCCATCTGAACGGGCACAAGAACTATGTTCCACATTGTGGAATGACGTTCCTACTGGGTTTCTGGGTATAATTTTAATGGGGTATAAATAGAAAATGATGGGGTTTTATCACATACAGAGCTAGAGATTAGAGTGCAGTTTTGGTGGCTGATTTAATTAGGGTTTGGTAGCTAAATAATTAAGGTTTTCATCAATTTTCCTTCAATTTTCAACATCTACATCAAGGATTGGAGATTAGCTCAAGATCTATTGCTTGTTCTTCATCTTCTTCATCTAGCTCAATTTGTAATTTTCATAGTTTGGTACAATCTTATCTTTATTATTGCATAATGATGTTTGAATCTACTTTTATTACTAGTATTGTGTTTGTTCTAGCCATGCTTGGCTAGATTTTGTTATGTACACTTGATTATAAAGCTTGTAAGCTAAGGATTATTCATATTTATGTCTATGATTGTGTTTGGATGAATCTATAAGTTGATGATCGTGATTTGTTGTTAGAATTAGCCAAGAGATTCTTTGATATCTTTGTTTGGGACTTTACTTTGATTATATGAGTTGTGTAGCTTTTCTTAGGGATTTGATTAGTGAAGACTTGTACTTCAACACTTAGGTGATCTAAACAATCAAATTGGGGATTTCAAGGGATTGAGTTCTTGGTTTGGATTGATTTTCAATTGGTCCTTAGTCAAAATAATGGAGTTTGATTTTCTTAAGGGATTTTGATTACCAAAGGGTTTTAGGGGATTTCAATGCAAGTTAAGTACTAATGACGCTCCCATGATTCAACTAGATCATATTGATATAAGCTTATGGGAATTTGCAAGTGTTGATTTGATCATCATATCATCTAGTAGGGATACTCGGACATATAGTTTGAACATAATTGGAACTTAAGTGAAAAAAAGAACAATCCAAATTCTTCAAGTGGAATAGTCAAGTGTTCATGCTTTTATTATTGATAATTACTTAATCATTTCTGGTTGTTAGTAAATTTTCAATTGTTTTCTTAAAATGTTTCAAAATACAACCCCCCAACTAAACAAACCTTAGGATGATTATGAGTTTTCATCGATTCAACTAGCAATTACCGCTCTCTTGGGACGAACCTTAAACGAAAAACTTACTAATTACAACTGTCGATTCATTGTTTCTAAAGAGCTTGTCACATAGTCGAGTCCACGTTTAAGTCAATTATAAATCTAAAAGAAAGCAAGTAAGCATGTTTGCGCAAAGCTCATCAAACATTTTGGAGCCGTTGCCGGGGAGCGGTTAGCTAGTTGTATCTTTGAGTCAAGCTTTTAATTGTTCGATCCTTTTGTAAGGATTTATCCTTGAAAAGTTTACTTTTCTTGTTTTTTTAATTATATTATTGTGTTTAGAGAAACCCGTTATTTGTTTGTGTTGTGATTGAAGGTTAGGTACCACGATGAATGAAAAGGAGATCCTAAAAGGATCAAGAGTTTGAACATCCATTTTTCGATCCAGAGAGGCATGTTCACAGGGTTTATAAGAAATGGGAAGAAAGGGTTTTAAAGAAGAACTTTGAAGTATTACCATTTTGTATTGAAGAAATGGACGGTGTTAATCCACAACCCGAAGATAATCCATTTGGTCACGGTGATCCCAATAATCCACCACTTGTTAATCAAGAATAACAAGTAGATCCAAACGATACGCCAATGTGGAATGATAGGTTGGTTGCACCTACGATGGTGCCACCGGCTATTACTAAACCGCCCATCGGGGTCGAACATTGGAAAATTGAGGGTAATTTCTTCACTATGTTAAAGGATGTGCAATTTCACGGTCTAATGGAAGATAATCCTTTTGAGCAGCTTTAAATGTTCAATGACATTTGTGATCTCTACAAGCATAAGGACATTCCGAAGATGCATACAAATTAAGGGCATTCTCCTTTTCTCTTCAAGGCGATGCTAAGATTTGGTTAAAGGATTTACACCAGTTAAGGAATCTGAAAATGTGGATATCAAAATGATTGAATTGGATGAGGATGATTGATAATGCTAAAAAGGAACATATATTTAGGCACAATATCCTTCCAATATGTAAAGCTTTTAGTTGCAATTATTCTATTTTAGGTAATATTCGTTTAAATAAATAAGTGCGAAGACAAAAGAAGAAAACGACAATTTAAAGACGCAAATGACCAAAAAGCTAAAAGTACAAAGTACAATCCAAGTGGTTCAATTTATTGATAAGAAACGTCTCAAAATTACAAGAGTACGAGCCGCGAAACGCAAAGTACAAGATATTAAATCGTACAAAAGGACGTTCGAAAATCCGGAACCGGGACATGAACCAACTATCAACGCGCGACGCAACTTAGCTAAAATTACAAGTCAACTATGCACATAAATATAATATAATATATAAATAATTCTTAAAATTATATATATCTTATATTATATTAAAAACCATCGTCAAACTAGAAAACAAAGTTATGTGAGCTGGATCAGAGGGCCATGCGATCGCATGGCCTGGAAGCACGATTTCCATGCGATCGCATGGCAGCAGTTTGCTGGTCAGGTGCTATAAAAAGGCAACGAATTGGACGAAACATATATACCATTTTTCATTCTTCCTCCGTAATCAATTATATATATTTATATTTATAATTTTAAGTTTAATTTAAGATTAATAATAATCGGGTTATTGTAAGAAATGTTTTAAGGTTTTGTAAGTCGAAATTATGTCCGTGCAACGCTACGGAATTAATCACCACTGTAAGCTATGTTCTTCCTTTTTAAATTAATGTCTCGTAACTAAGTTATTATTATGCTTATTTAAGCCGAAGTAATCATGGTGTTAGACTAGAATATTAAGACGGAGTTATTAGATTTTGTACCATAATTAAGGTTTGGACAAAAGACCGACACTTGTGGACATTGGACTATGATTATTAATAGATAGGGGGTATTGTCTAATTGAGCGACAACTCATTGGAACCTGTCGAACCTATCTTCAAATTAGTTAATCTAATAATTATTAAAATGATTATGTATGTCCTATTTAGTGACGTTTATACGACATCTTTTACGATCATTTAATTAATTATTTGGGTTGGGTAATTGATTATTCATTCTGATCAAGTGGGTAAATTAATATTCATATCTCATTAAAATAGGGGTGGATTACATACAAGGATAATTGGTGTAATTGTTATCAAAGTATTAAAACCTTGGATTACACGCAGTCGATAACTTGGTGTAATCATTAAACAAAGTATTAAAACCTTGTTACAGTTCGAATCCCTAATTAGATGGAATATTTGACTTCGGGAATAAGGTTAAATTGACGAGCATTTTATAATTATGACCGATGGACTATTATGGACAAAAACCAGATAGGTATCAAATAAACCAGGGCAAAGGACAATTAACCCGGGTAACAATTAATTAAAATCAAAACGTCAAATATCATGATTATGGAAGTTTAAATAAGCATAATACTTTTATTTCATATTTCATCGTACCTTTATTTACTGTCATTTTAATTACTGCAATTTACTTTATCGCAATTTAAATTTTGTCATTTATATTATCGTCATTTATCTTTACGCTTTATTTAAAATCGACAAACCGGTAATTAAACGGTAAAACTCCCTTTTTATAATAATAATAGAGTTGTAATCACTTGCATCCATAAATTTGCTTGAAAACAAAGGGACCAATGAGAACGCGACATGTGGCGCGAAAATCACATGTGATTGAAAAAAAAAATTCGAAAATTTTTTTTTCAAATTTGTTTTTGAAAAAAAAATTTTTCCGAATTTTTTTTCCGAAATTTTTTTTTTTCGAATTTTTAAAAAAAAAATCATATGTGATTATGCATGTCAATCACATGTGATTGTAAACCCAATCACATGTGATTGTGCAGTTAAATCACATGTGATTGTAAAAAAAAAAATTTAAAATTTTTTTTTTTAAATTTCGAAAAAAAATTAAAAAAAAAATTTTTCAAAAAAAAATTTTTGAATTTTTTTTCCAATCACGTGTGATTTTCGCGACACATGTTGCGCTCTCATTGGTCCCTTGAATCTCAACTTAATTTATGGACTCAAATGAATATTACTCAATAATAATAATAGTACTATATTACTCATATATATATATATATATATATATATATATATATATATATATATATATATATATATACACACACACACACAAATATAGTAGTTTAAAAATATAGCGTTAAACTTGGTTAGCTCCCTGCGGAACGAACCGGACTTACTAAAAACTACATTACTGTACGATTAGGTACACTGCCTATAGTGTTGTAGCAATGTTTAGGTATATCCACTCTAATAATAAATAAATAACTTGTGTAAAATTGTATCATATTTAATAGTATTTCGTAGTAAAAATATAACTATTTCGTATACACCTCGCATAACATCAATGATCTGCATCAAACATTTAATCATCAAGAAATTATAGTTGTGAAAGTTAAAGAAGTGGAATCCATTCACAACATTCATCGTGTATGTTTAAATGAAGGGTATAATGATGTGAAGGTTATTCATGTTGGTGGGCATTGGTTGTGGTTAACTTTTCCAAATTTTGCCTCTTGCATATCCTTTAAGAAAAACCAAATAATTAAATCCATATTCTCTGTGATAAAAGATATATCAGGTGATATCACGATTGATGAACGAATGGTTTGGACAGAAATGAATGGTTTACCATTATCCGCTTGGAAAGACTCATAGAAAAAAAGTTGCAAATTTGTTTGGGAAATTTATGTTCTTTGAAAGTGAACGATATATACCATTCCGTGTGGGTAAGTGGTGTATCTCTACTACTACTAAACAACCCGTTATGGCAGAAGTTCAAGTCACAATTCGTGGTGTCGCTTCTCACGCGTTTGTTCATGAAAAAAAAACTTGGACGCTTAATTGTCCTCTTTTTGTTGAGGATGATGAGGATGATTAAATGGACAAACATTCAGAGGATGGTATGAATTATAATGAAGTGGATGATGTAATGGTTGGGATTAATAAGGAAACTAATTTACCAAAGGAAACATATGGAGTGTTTACAAGGTTGGATTCAGAACATTCTATGAATTTTCAATCTTCATTAAGTAAACCTCCAGGTTTTGAAGGTTTTACGAACAAGGATGTTAATAAAGATAAAACATCTTCATCTTTAGGCTCTTCTAAATAGTATGAGATAAATAAGATTATGGATTTGGGGATTAAACTGGGCTATAATGGAGACGATTGCAGACGTTCTTTTGTAGCCTTGTTTGAGGGTTATGGAGGTTTTATTGATTTAAAATGAATGTACTTGTTGGAAAAACTTGATAAAAACGTGTGTTTTTACCAAACTTTGGACACAAATAATTATATGTTCGAGTGACATATAATAGTAACTATTTAGTGAGTTTTTTAGTCCTTGATGAGGGCTTTAAAATGAGTTTAAGAGTGTCCAAAATAGATTAAAGGTGAATGAGATATCGAATCTCAAAGTTACTATTTTGGTGCAAAATCTAGATGTTTTAGTAATTGTACCACATCGCTTGTGGGAACAAACCTAAGGCTATAGTGTCCACTATAAATAAAGGCCTTAGGCTTTGAATAAAGACACACCAAAAATCATATAAGCATTCTTATATGATTAGAGTTTCCTCTCAGCCGCAACAAGGTCTCCCCGTTCCGGTTACCTTTCAGGAAAGTGGTCAAGTCTGGTAGTACGCTGCTTCGGACCTGATATGAATACTATGATACGGCCGAAATGAACGGTTTTATTCGTGCGGTGTCATTAGGCCGCAGGACGTCAGATTCAGTTGTTCAAGGTAGCATACTATGGTTTTGTTTATTTATATTGTGCGAGGCCTAAATTTACTTTTCACTTTCTAAGGTGTAGAAGATGTAAGTTAACCTAGGGTCATGTTTTTTTGAATGGATTAACGAATTGAAGATCTAGTGGATAATTTTTTTTTATTTAAATTTCCTAGATAAAGGATAGTAGTTGGTTTAAGCTAATGGTCCTAATTGCGGAAAAGTAAATAAAGTGGAAGGACATCCGGAGTATGCAGATCAGGGAAATATTGACCAAGATATTAGATTTGGGTTAGGGAAAGGTAATTATGCTTGAAATGCCCCGTTTATATACATTATAAACGATTCACAATAGTTGATTTTATCGCGAGGTATTTGACCTCTATATGATACATTTTACAAACATTGCATTCGTTTTTAAAAGACAAACTTTATTTACATCGACAGTTGACGGCATGCATACCATTTTATAGTCTATCCAACTATAATTGACTTAATAATAATCTTGATGAACTCAATGACTCGAATACAACGTCTTTTGAAATATGCCACGAATGATTCCAAGTAATATCTTTAAAATGAGCAAATGCACAGCGGAAGATTTCTTTCAATCCTGAGAATAAACATGCTTTAAAGTGTCAACTAAAAGGTTGGTGAGTTCATTAGTTTATCATAATCAATCATTTTCGTCATTTCAATAGACCATAAGATTTTCATTTCTATTTCTCATAAATATACGTCCCATGTATAGAGACAAAAATAATCATTCATATGGATTGAACACCTGGTAACCGACATTAACAAGATGCAAATAAGAATATCCCCTATCATTCTGATAAATCTTTCGGGCATGATATAAATAACACCGAAGTACTAAAGCATCCGGTACTTTGGATGAGGTTCGTTAGGCCCAATAGATCTATCTTTAGGATTCGCGTCAATTAGTAGACTGGTTTACTAATTCTTAGGTTACCAAGTAAAAGGGGCGTATTCGGCTTCGATCATTCAACCATATAATGTAGTTTCGATTACTTGTGTCTATTCTGTAAAATATTTATAAAAATTGCCCATGTATTCTCAGCCCAAAAATATAAAGGGTAAAAAGGCAAATGAAACTCACAATCCAATATTTTGTAGTAAAAATATTCATACGATGGAACTGAACAATGCAGGGTTGACCTCGGATTCACGAACCTATATCATTTATATGTATATTAACACATATAATGGTAATCGAACAAATTTAGGTATTATTATTAATTGTTATTTTAGTAACTTGTACGTTTCATTAATAACTAAATTAACTGTATTTATTTTTATATACAATAAATAGATAATTAATATTTTTTTACAAACATATTAATATAGTTAGGTTTTATGTAAATAATATATTTTTATATAGAAAATCTTTATTTGATATATTAATAATACTAATAATAATAATGATAAAAATAATAATATTAGTGTTAGAAATAATAAAAATGATAATAAAAATAATAATGATAAAATAATGATAATTCTAATAATAATAATAATAATGATAGTTCTAATGATAAATATGATAATTTTTATAAAAAATTAGTTTCAATAATAATACTACTTACCTTAAAAATGATAATAATAATAATAATAATAATAATAATAATAATAATAATAATAATAATAATAATAATAATAATAATAATAATAATAATAATAATAATAATAATAATAATAATAATAATAAAGATGAGTAATAAGTAAACTACCTCAAAGAAGTAGTCCTAAAAAAATGCCCAAGTCCGGGTTTGAACCCGCGACTTCCCGCTAACTCGAAAATATCCTTAACCAACTGAACTATCCAGTTTTTCTAGTCATAATCACCCAACGCTTTTATTTAACCCTTATATTCGTCACGGCCCAATACACTACAGAATCACGGCCCAACAGGCCCACACCCTTATGACAGCTTTTATTGGAAAACAAATATGCACAATCCTGGTTTCGAACCCAGGACCTCTAGATAACTCAATACACACCTAAACCATCCAAGCTGTTTTGTTTTTCTGTAAATATATCGATCTTATTTTCTTTTAACTATCTATTCTATTTGTCTCTTCTTCTTCTCAAAATTTCACAGACCCGTCCCTTGCATACATCATCATTTTTTCATCTACTATCTAAACATCATCATCTTAATCTTTTTCGCTAATATCATAATCATTATAAAAGAAAAGAAACTCATTATCATCAACTTATTTTATCACTCACATCATCATCATCATGTCCAAACTTCTAGGCCCAACAGCACTACAAGCCTCGGCCCAACAGAAAAATATACACCTTGGCCCAATTAAATGATTAAATGATTTATATATAGTAGGAACTTTTAGAACGGTTTATTAAAAAAGCACATGTACTCATCATTATCGTTTCTTATTATTTCATCCGTATTATATCTTCATCACCATTTAACAAACCATTTTCGTTATCGTTTATCACCAACATCATCTTCGTCATTTACTAAGATCATCATCATCATCTTTACTTGTTGATAGTTCGAAGGAGCAACAGAAGCAATTATTGAAGCAACACAAATTAAGAAGGAGGCTTGTTGGGTAGTTTCGGTTATTGTTTTGTTTAGTGTTCGATAAAGACAGACACGAAAACAGTACCCATGCATTATGAGCTTCAAGTGATGGTCTTGATGGTGTTTGTGTAACTTTGGTTGAGATTAAACTAAATATGATATCAAACCGAAAACATACAGCCGTGAATAAAAAGGAGGATAGCTACTGTCGCGTAATTAAAGTGAGCTGGACTCCTTTCTTGGGCCTGCTTTGAAAATCAAGTGCAACCCAACCGAAATACTTGTTTATCTACCCAACAATAGTCTAATATAAATTGCAGTCCAAGACAATGATTCAGTCAAGTCCGAATTGATTTAATCACTAGTAATTGCCTCATAAATAAAGTAGGAATAAAAGGTAGGGTTCTTGATCCATCATATTTGTTAGATAGCAAGTGGGGAGTATTAAAGAATTCGATGGTGATGATTAAATTAATCTAACGTGATCCACAGCTCATCTATCTTTATCAAGTAGGGTTATATAAGTTATAATTGTCGACCAAAAAAAAAGTAGCAGCACTCAAGTATGGTGACAACAAATAGGAATGAAACATTTATAGATTTGTACCATAGCAACAATTTACTTGATGTGTTTTGGTTTTGGATTGAGCTAAAATAGAAAGATAGCCATAGCTATCAAACTTCGAACAAGAACAAGAACATGTAGATCAAAGGTGGTGATGGTTGTTTGAACATCGAGTAGAAAAAAATGAGGGTGATTAAATGGGTCTGATTCGGGGTTGCTTGATCAGACGAAAAACAAAAGTAACACGCAGTAATAGTTAATTGTTCGTGTGGTGTTTGATGATAAAAGGTGGTTCATGGTAGCCGGTGTTAGAGTGGTGATGGTGTAAGATGGTTGATATGGTGACCGTGAGATAGTGAGGAAGTGGAGGAGATGGTTGTTTAATGATAAATGGGGTGGTGTTTGTTTTGATGATGAAGTCGAACAGAAACAACAAGTAATAATAGGGTGTTTGGTTTGTCCATGGTTTAGGGAGAATGAAGGTGATGACTTCAATTAAAATTGAAGGTGATGGTTGAGCTGTGGATTGTGGGTTTCTATCTCTTCTCTAATGTATGCTTGCATACGTATATATAAATATAAAATATACAAGTTTAATATTAATAATAATTACTAATAATAATATATTATTGATTCATGATAGAGTAGAGAATGAAATAGGTGGGAAAGTGACGTAAAACAGAAAGGAAAAAGAGGTAGGAGACAAGTGGCGTTCAATTCATGTAGGAATATATATATATATATATATATATATATATATATATATATATATATATATATATATATATATATATATATTTTCAGTAGGTGTCAAAATGTGGGGAAAGAAATCAATCAAAAATAATGCAGTTGAAAATGAAACGTAATAGAATAGATAGTGATAGATTAGTGGGTTCATGATTGTTTAGGATATAAATCTTAATACAAGTGGCAGACATATCAAATGTACGAATATATATCTATATATCTTGATGTCTTGAGAGTGTGATGAAGAAAGAAGAAAACAAACACAGTCTCAATCAAGTTTTCAATTAGGCACAGAAACAGTCCGTGAATCTCAATTCTCCATTCTTAATATTAATAATAATAATATAATAATATAATATAAAATTAAAACATGTAGCCGTCGTCTACTATTTCATTTACGAAATGAAATTCGTACTCCGTTGATAATTAGGGCGGATAAAAAGTCATCAGAAAAATCCCAAATCTTTTTATATTAATTATCTTTATTTATTTTGGTCATTATGGTATAAAATTTGATCATTAACTATTAAATAAATATTACATTAATTATTCACTCCCAACCCCAAGTAAAATATAAAAAGTTTTAAAATTTATCAAATAACTTCTATATGTATTATTAATAAGTCTATAATTTTTAAATTTCATTTTTGGATCACCGTTTGTTTAAAATGACATAAGTTCCTTTCTAACTCGTTTACTATCAATCGAATAAAAATTGAGCATTACCTTTGCTTACAAAATATGTCACGACCCGGAAAATTTCGACTAATTTTGAACCAAACTCTCGATACGATATTAGATTTTCAACACGATAAGCTAAGTCTGATAGGTTGAGTCTCAAAATTTTTGAACTATTTCATATATTCAATTGACCTTCGACCAATTTCGACGTTTCACTAACACATAATTATTGTAAATAGATTTGTATGTATTTAAATATATATATAAATAATAATTGGAAATATAATTCGAAACATTATATGTTGTTGTTATTAAAATGAATTATAATAATTATTATTTTAAAACATATCTATATATATAAATAAAGTATACTAGATATATGTAAGACCCAAATATTTATTGTACATAATGTATTTATGGTGTACGATGCTTGTATGAAGTGTACGTGTTGCTTGCTCGAACGCCGAAGGAAACTGTACGTTGTCTGAAGTGAAAAGGTGTGTACATATTATTTCAACCCCAAATAAAGTTTGTGTTGATGTTTCAAAGCCTTACCATTGGAAAGGAAATCTTATTACGTTTCCAAGGATATTTGATTCATTGAAAACGGAGCTACGGTCAAAAAGTTATGGCCAAAACAAGTTTCTGAAAACTGACCTGTAGGTTGGAGCGGCACTCCACCTTTTGGAGCGGCGCGCCGAACCTGTCTGTGCAATTTTCAGCCTTTTTAAAAGGCTTAAATGAGGGGTACTTTGGTCTTTTCATTTAGGGTCGGTTTAGGGTCACCAAAACTGATCTAGAACTCCATTGGAGCTCATTTTTCACTCATCAAACACTCTCATCTTCAAACCCTAGAGTGAGAGGAGAGTTTTAGAGAGAGAGAGAGAGCTCCAATTGGAAAAGAAGAAGGGTGTTTTGGGTCAAACCTCGGGTATTAAATTTGTTCTACTCGTCAACGGCATCATTTTGGCGGTATTGGTAAGTTCAAACTCCGAACTTCATCTTTGTAATTTGATATTCAAGTTTAGGGTTTTGAACTAGTTAGTTATAAAACCCATTTAGGAGGTGAAATGGGTAATTGTAACTAGTTATTGTTGATGTTGGTGGGTTTAGGGTTGGTTAATGATTTAACCATGTTTAAGGCTTGTATGTATTGTGTAATCTCTAGTATTAGTGATTTTAGTAGTGTTGAAACTCTTTTGGGTATGTTTGGTTGAGTAACTTTGACTAGAGTCAAAGATTAGGGTTTGGTGATGATTATAACCCAATTGTCGATTTAATAAGGTTTATAAACTTAAAATGGATTAAGTTGAAGCATAGAACCGAGTTAAATATGTTTTGGTGTCAAAACTTGCTAATGGCGTGATATTGACTTCTTATGGGTCAAATTATGGTTTAAGTGTCATTTTGGACAAGATAGGTGTTTAACACCTATGATTAGGTTTGATTGGCATATTAGGACCATTCTTACTTGTGTTAGTGATTATTGGTTAGTTTGGGCGCGGTTTGTGCTTGGAAGTGCATTTGGGTCGAAATTGCACTAGTTGTCAATTTGGGTTGATTTGTATATCCACCCTAATTGTGTTACTTGTTATGTGATAAATGGATTAGGTACATTCCATCAGCGATTGTGGATTATTCGGTAGCATTCTTCAAGGCGACAAGGTGAGTGTTAATATCCTATATGCATATGTATGTGTAGGATGGGTGCGGGTCGGGTGAAGGGGTTCTCGCTTGTAGAGCTCGCTTCTCGTATAGGTGGAATTGTTGGACTTGTGTATAGGTCCAATTGGCACGGTTGTGCATTTTGGTTGACCACTTTGGCGAGGTGCACACTTTGTGTGTACGTTATCACATGGGCGTGTGATGTGGACTTATATAACCCCAATGACGAAGGGTTAACATAGTGAGTGGAATAATTATATGTGTAGGTATATAATATATCTATTTTTGGTAGCATGAAATGTGTAGTGTCGAGGTGTTAAGAGACCACATTTCACGTGACGAGTGAAGTGTCGAGGTGTTAAGACGCCACTCGGAGTGAAGCATCGAGGTGTTAAGATGCCACTCTAAGTAATTGACGGGTGAAGCATCGAGGTGTTAAGATGCCACTCGGGGTGAAGCATCGAGGTGTTAAGATGCCACCTAGGGGTGTAGTGTCGAGGTGTTAAGATACCACTCCGTAAAATAATGAGTGAAGCATCGAGGTGTTAAGATGCCACTCGGGGTGAAGTACCGAGGTGTTAAGGTGCCAC
Organism: Rutidosis leptorrhynchoides; assembly: GCF_046630445.1. Classification (NCBI taxonomy): domain Eukaryota; kingdom Viridiplantae; phylum Streptophyta; class Magnoliopsida; order Asterales; family Asteraceae; genus Rutidosis; species Rutidosis leptorrhynchoides. The sequence goes on along the minus strand of NC_092341.1, from coordinate 196,264,254 downwards.
CCTAGGGTTTAGTGATACGAGGTGTTAAGTATACTAAAGAATGTTATGAACATCGATGACTTATTTTGCGAAGTCATTCCCTTGCGAAGATTTGGTTAACCATGGTTATTGTGATGTAAGAGTAAGCAATTATGCTATTCGAGATATATATATATATATATATATATATATATATATATATATATATATATATATATATATATATATATATATATATATATATATATATATATATATATATATATATATATTGTATACGTATAATGTTGTTTATATTAATGAATTGTTGTGATGTAGCTAACCCTCCGGGTGTGGCTTATTGGCGTTGTTCACATCGTCGTTGGTGAACTCACTTTATTTATTGTTAGGTTGTTGCTTAGTGATGTTACGGTATGCTTAGACTAGCTTGCCTTTATGCTTGGATGCTTCGGTATGCGGTATTTGATATTTGTGTGGCGTGTCCATTTTATACATATATATGCATGTAGTATGTTATCATTCACTAAGCGTTAGCTTACCCTCTCGTTGTTGACTTTTTTATATAGATTGCATGGATGCGGAGGCTCGGGTAGCCGGGGACTAGTGGACTTGCGTAGTTGCTTTAGAAGGCTTGCTTTTGGATTGATTAGGATTGGGTAGCGTATCCCCAATCGCCATGCTCGGCCTTTATTTTGTATTACAAAACATGTGGTTGAAAACTTGTATTTTCGTACGAAAGTCGTAAAACGGCCGATGTAGGCCCGGTCTTCGTAAAACTAATTTTATTAATGGAACGTGTTAGTTCTACATATATTAATGTATGGTTAAAAGCGTTTTGTCTAAATACGTCGGGAAGTGGTCAAACATTTTCACATTTCATGACTTTTTGGACAGGCCACTTTGGCGCGCCGCGTGGCCATATGGCGCGCCGCGCCATATGCTGTTCCAGCAAAAAAAAATTTATCCGCGTTATTGGTTGGTTAACGGGTTAGGTTGTTACAAGTGGTATCAGAGCATGGTCTAAGGGATTTAGGTGACTTGGGATAGGTGCCTAGACTTAGACTTGTGTGTGCGCTTAATTTGTTGCGGGACTTGTAGGAATTACGGGTCGGAATAGGTTATAGTTAGTGCCTTGTTTGTAGGTGGACTAACATTTCTATTAGTAATGCGGATATTATTAATATATTAATTGTGTTGTGATAATAATTCTCGCGTATGTGCATATCGCGTAGAATTTTGTTTGTGTTTGTTTATACAATCGAGCGAGGCGGTCGTTGTACTAACGAGTTGATACGGTGTTTGTGCGTAATAAGTACTTGCAAACCTTATTACGGGTGCAAATCATGTCTAACAAGTGATGTACGACGAGTGTTAGCAAGATGGGACGGTGTTGTGCGTGTGGTTTATACGTTCGTGATCTAATCGTTTGCATTCCTTAGAATGAAAACGGAAGATGGATGCGGAACGAGTGAGCCTATTCACGAAGGGAAGGATGAGTTAACGTTAAAGATGGAGGCCATGTTTGAACAATATGTCTCGGTTTTCACCGACAAAGTTAGGGAAGTAACCAAGGAGTTGGTCGAAGGACAAATGATGAAAATGGTCCGAGACCAAGTGACTAAAGCTGTAAAGGAAGAGTTTGAAAAGAGGTTTCCCAAACCTCGAGGTAGTGATGATGAAGATGTACTTTCAAGGTTAGGATTACATGGTGCTCATGGTAAGAGGGCACAAAGTACGCCTGAAGGCGTCGGGAATGTGAAGAAGAAGAGTAAGAAGGGTTACAAGCTCACGTGCTTTAAGTGTGGGGAACAGGGTCATTTGGCACAAGATTGTACGGTGGTGCCTTTAGGTTCAATCAGGTGTTTCATTTGCCGAATGGAGGGACACCGGAAGTCGGAGTGTTCCGAATCGCATGACGATAGGGTCAGGAGGTTAGAGCGCGAATACATGATGGGTAGTGGAGCGCGGAAGCCCAACAGCGCTACATCAGGTACTTTTAGTACGAAATTATATGTTGTTCGCTTGTAATAACATGCGGTAAGTGCGTAAGTCTTAGCTAAACTTTATTCTCCATTGGAGATAATTCGTAGCGAGCGGGGGGTTTACGTTTATGGCTCCGGTTTGCTCTCACTAGAGCGTATAAGTGGTGTGTTGTGCCTTGACTCTATGGTGCGAATCCTTGGGTGCTTAGGCATTTTGGTTGGTATCGGGTCGTTAAGCTCGTTCGAGTGAGACCCTTAAGGTCTCAATTGTGTTGTGCATATTATTGATATGGGTGACGTTCCTAATGGAAGTACCCTATGGTAACGTTTGATTGTCGGGCGAAGGGAGTAAGACTTGGTGCAACCAAGCATTCCTTAGTATTTGGGAAATGTTTCTACCAAGCCATGGAAATGAGTTTTGGTGTTCGGATGCTAGAGCGTGTTCGCTCTCGTGTTGAAGTTGATGAACCATGAGGTTTGACGGGTGGGATGAAACCCGAGAAATCGAGTGTTTCGGATCTCGATGTATGTTGGTAAGAGAGTCTACGTGACGCGACATTAGGTGCCTCTTTTATACCTACTAGCGTGGTGTTCGACTCCGAATGTGTTGCGGTTACATTGTACTAGGGTACCGAAGTGAAACCCTTGGTTACATGAGTGACTGGGTAAAATTTGACAAGCTATAGCAATTGGATGATTGCGAGAGTGGAGTTGTGTAATTTGCGGTACACTTTTCGTTCGAAGTGTTAAGGATTGGTTTAAATCCTTTGTGTGCTCAAGATTGGAGAAAGACATGGTGAAGGGCCGTGTGAACCCGATTGTTGGTAAAGTCTACCTTTGGTAGCAATGTGCGGTTGTACAAACCGCGGTTATGGAATGTAGTTCCAAGAAGGGGAGTTACACTCCCGCACGAGGAGGTTTTGGTGGGAGATTTAGAATGACGCTTTTAGTAAACCGAAACTTGTGTCGGGACCTAGATTTGGTCGGTAATGATAGAGTACAATTTCGGTTAAATTGTACTTATGATTTTGGATTTGAATTATCACCAAGGTGGTAATGTGGTAAATCTCGTTGAGAGATAATGGATGTGTTTGGCAAGCAAGGTGAAATCCCTCGGTTAAGGGATGTGTGTGTCGGATTCTCTTTTAGAGAATTAATGTTTTGTGTCTATGTTTGATATAGGTGGTTCTTACTCGATTGTGTGAATGGTTAGTGGTATCCGTTAGGATTCACTATGGCGTAGCAGAGCGCGATGTTACGCTACTCGTCGTTCGAGGCCAAAAGGGCGTTGATTGATGAAGCATGACCTTCAGGGTCCGCTGACTTCATCATGGTATTGATGATTGATGAAGCATGACCTTCAGGGTCCGCTGACTTCATCATGGGATTGTTGATTGGTGGAGCATGACCTTCGGGGTCCGCTGACTTCATCATGAGATCATTGATTGGTGAAGCATGACCTTCGGGGTCCGCTGACTTCATCATGGGTGTAGTGTTATATCGGTGAAGCATGACCGTTGACGGGGTCCGCTGACTTCATCCGGTGTTGAGGGATCTATCGGTTGTTTTATACACCGATGGTGGGGTCGTAAGGACCATGTGGTGTGATCTATCGGCTGTTTTATACACCGATGGTGGGATAGTGAGGACCATGTTGTGGGATTAGTGAGGCGATAGCCGTGTTTCGCTCACATGTTGTTACGGGTGTGACAATAGTCGATTTTATACACCTTAGGTTTAGCGTTGCCATAGTCGTTTTGGGCGCTTTTGGTTTTAGCCGTTGCTTATGATGTTAGGATAGTGGCATATTGGTTGTATTGCACACTACAAAGGATGTTTAGTGGTAAGTGTAATCCGTAAGGATTCATGTGGTTCGATCTTCAACGTTCGGATCGTTGACTTTAGGTTGAGACTTGGTCACTTTTAGCGTTGTCCTTCGTAAAGGTACGCTAAGGAATTGATATCTCGGTACGAGATTGGTTGAGTTTTTTCCGATATGGGAAAAAGAGCAGGTTTTAGTGATCGGATAGTGGTTTTGATAAATCGCGGGTGACGATTTTAGTTGTTAAAGGTGATTCATTGGGAAGAATTGTCTAGGAAAGTTCGGATTGGAACTTAGGATTGAGGGCCGTTGAGTAGTTCCGGAATGGTTAAGTGGTGAAGATCATGAGGACGTGATCGAGTTTAAGTGGGGGAGAGTTGTAAGACCCAAATAGTTATTGTACATAATGTATTTATGGTGTACGATGCGTGTATGAAGTGTACGTGTTGCTTGCTCGAACGCCGAAGGAAACTGGACGTTGTCTGAAGTGACAAGGTGTGTACATATCATTTCAACCCTAAATAAAGTTTGTGTTGATGTTTCAAAGCCTTACCATTGGAAAGGAAATCTTATTACGTTTCCAACGATATTTGATTCATCGAAAACGGAGCTACGGTCAAAAAGTTATGGCCAAAACAAGTTTCTGAAAACTGACCTGTAGGTTGGAGCGGCGCTCCACCTTTTGGCGCGGCGCGCCGAACCCGTCTGTGCAATTTTCAGCCTTTTTAAAAGGCTTAAATGAGGGGTACTTTGGTCTTTTCATTTAGGGTCGGTTTAGGGTCACCAAAACTGATCTAGAACTCCATTGGAGCTCATTTTTCACTCATCAAACACTCTCATCTTCAAACCCTAGAGTGAGAGGAGAGTTTTAGAGAGAGAGAGAGAGAGCTCCAATTGGAGAAGAAGAAGGGTGTTTCGGGTCAAACCTCGGGTATTAAAGTTGTTCTACTCGTCAACGGCATCATTTTGGCGGTATTGGTAAGTTCAAACTCCAAACTTCATCTTTGTAATTTGATATTCAAGTTTAGGGTTTTGAACTAGTTAGTTATAAAACCCATTTAGGAGGTGAAATGGGTAATTGTAACTAGTTATTGTTGATGTTGGTGGGTTTAGGGTTGGTTAATGATTTAACCATGTTTAAGGCTTGTATGTAGTGTGTAATCTCTAGTATTAGTGATTCTAGTAGTGTTGAAACTCTTTTGGGTATGTTTGGTTGAGTAACTTTGACTAGAGTCAAAGATTAGGGTTTGGTGATGATTATAACCCAATTGTCGATTTAATAAGGTTTATAAACTTAAAATGGATTAAGTTGAAGCATAGAATCGAGTTAAATATGTTTTGGTGTCAAAACTTGCTAATGGCGTGATATTGACTTCTTATGGGTCAAATTATGGTTTAAGTGTCATTTTGGGCAAGATAAGTGTTTAACACCTATGATTAGGTTTGATTGGTATATTAGGACCATTCTCACTTGTGTTAGTGATTATCGGTTAGTTTGGGCGCAGTTTGAGCTTGGAAGTGTATTTGGGTCGAAATTGCACTAGTTGTCAATTTGGGTTGATTTGTATATCCACCCTAATTGTGTTACTTGTTATGTGATAAATGGATTAGGTACATTCCATCGACGATTGTGAATTATTCAGTAGCATTCTTCAAGGCGACAAGGTGAGTGTTAATATCCTATATGCATATGTATGTGTAGGATGGGTGCGGGTCGGGTGAAGGGGTTCTCGCTTGTAGAGCTCGCTTCTCATATAGGTGGAATTGTTGGACTTGTGTATAGGTCCAATTGGCACGGTTGTGCATTTTGGTTGACCACTTTGTCGAGGTGCACACTTTGTGTGTACGTTATCACATGGGCGTGTGATGTGGACTTATATAACCCCAATGACGAAGGGTTAATATAGTGAGTGGAATAATTATATGTGTAGGTATATAATATATCTATTTGTGGTAGCGTGAAATGTGTAGTGTCGAGGTGTTAAGACACCAGGTTTCACGTGACGTGTGAAGTGTCGAGGTGTTAAGACGCCACTCGGAGTGAAGCATCGAGGTGTTAAGATGCCACTCTAAGTAATTGACGGGTGAAGCATCGAGGTGTTAAGATGCCACTCGGGGTGAAGCATCGAGGTGTTAAGATGCCACCTAGGGGTGTAGTGTCGAGGTGTTAAGATACCACTCCGTAAAATAATGAGTGAAGCATCGAGGTGTTAAGATGCCACTCGGGGTGAAGTACCGAGGTGTTAAGGTGCCACCCTAGGGTTTAGTGATACGAGGTGTTAAGTATACTAAAGAATGTTATGAACATAGATGACTTATTTCGCGAAGTCATTCCCTTGCGAAGATTTGATTAACCATGGTTATTGTGATGTAAGCGTAAGCAATTATGCTATTCGAGATATATATATATATATATATATATATATATATATATATATATATATATATATATATATATATATATATATATATATATATATTGTATAAGTATAATGTTGTTTATATTAATGAATTGTTATGATGTTGCTAACCCTCCGGGTGTGGCTTCTTGGCGTTGTTCACATCGTCGTTGGTGAACTCACTTTATTTATTGTTAGCTTGTTGCTTAGTGATGTTACGGTATGCTTAGACTAGCTTGCCTTTATGCTTGGATGCTTCGGTATGCGGTATTTGATATTTGTGTGGCGTGTCCATTTTATACATATATATGCATGTAGTATGTTATCATTCACTAAGCGTTAGCTTACCCTCTCGTTGTTGACTTTTGTATATAGATTGCATGGATGCGGAGGATCGGGTAAGTGGGGACTAGTGGACTTGCGTAGTTGCTTTAGAAGGCTTGCTTTTGGATTGATTAGGATTGGGTAGCGTATCCCCAATCGCCATGCTCGGCCTTTATTTTGTATTACAAATCATGTGGTTGAAAACTTGTATTTTCGTACGAAAGTCGTAAAACGGCCGATGTGGGCCCGGTCTTCGTAAAACTAATTTTATTAATGGAACGTGTTAGTTCTACATATATTAATGTATGGTTAAAAGCGTTTTGTCTAAATACGTCAGGAAGTGGTCAAACATTTTCACATTTCATGACTTTTTGGACATGCCACTTTGGCGCGCCGCGCGGCCATATGGCGCGCCGCGCCATATCCTGTTCCAGCAAAAAAAAAAATGTATCCGCGTTATTAGTTGGTTAACGGGTTGGGTTGTTACAATATATATAGGAGGTTTCGGATTTATTTAGTGAAAGATAATAACACCCATTTGGCATTCGATTGGTATTAAACAAGTTAATTATGAATTTATGTGAATCTATAAATAAATGTATTTAATTTAAAAATGGGGATTTTTCTGTGTACTATTATCCGCCACTGATTTCAAATAGTGGACGAAATTCAGTCCGTGAAAGGCAACGGTTAATACATCTTACGTTTTAATTTCGTTTGAATAATTTATTATATATTACTATCTTCTATTAAATCCGTGAATTCATCTAGGACAAAACAAAATATATGGAATCTAGATTACAAGAACATACATATAATACTTTTACTTGAATTCACTGTGCTTAATTGATTTAATTGAGTTACTGTTTTTAGATTCTTAATATGTTGTCTATATTATATATATTCCCACATACATACACACGATATATACAAATTATAATTTACCACTTTCAAACTCATTATCCTTCTTGAGCTTCACCTTGATCAACCACTTTTCTATCCTCTCCATAGTTACCAACGAACACCACACCACACCATTCCCATATCATGTTCGTGTTTTATGATCACCTTCACATTACTATCACAACCTTGCAACCCACCATCGACTTCATCAAAAACCTATTTGTTACTTTTATTTTTTATATGCTTTGAACACCAAAAACCAAACCCACTTGATTGTGGCCAAGACTTAAACTACTAATCGAAACCATTTTCCATTTATAGAAGACAATCGAACCATCATCATCCTCTTGCTACTGCTATTGGGTTCTGTTAACAAAAACCCAAAACAACCTACCATAAAAACTCAACAATAATCAACACCATGAATTACTACTACAACTACTATTCTCTCCTGTTCCTGTTTCGTTCAACAAAAACACACACCCACGCCTTCAACGGATATCTGCTACTGTCTTGCTGATATATTACGGTTTCTGCAGTCGCTGATCGAAAACCACACAACCACCCTTATCACTCCACCTCCCTCCACCTACGAGAACTAACACATCAACCTCAACTCCACCATCGAACCACCTCCTACCGTCGCCATCACCAATACCCGCCATCTTTAGTTTCTGTTGCCTTTCTTGTCGATAACCACCAAAAACCCACTTAAAACAGTCACCACCATTTACTGTTACTGTTAGTGTTCCTGAACTATTAAACAACCTAAACAGGCTGTTTTGTGCAGCCATAAACCACCATCTTAAACTGCTTAAATGGCCGATGTATTCACGTTTCTGTACGTCTGTTTTCCAGCCTCCATAGTCGATACTCAAAAACACCTGCAACTATTTTTTTTTTTATTTTCTTCCTTTTTCTGTTTCTGAAAACCGTAAACAATCAACCATTACTAATCGGTCATCACCCTCACTTCCACTATGAACCGCCACTATTACTCTCTCTCTTCCTACCTTCTGTTTCTTTTCTTTCTTCTATTTTCGCCCCAAATATGATAAAGATGATGACGATATGATACATGAAATGATGATGAAAGACCGTGAGGGATGATGGTAATAAAGATGATGATTATAGGCGTATGATAATGATACATGATAAAAGATGATGATGAAGTATTAAAGAAGGAGGAATCATGATAAGCAAAATAATAGAGATAATGATATTGTTGTTGTTTACTGCTGCAATACCTCACCCATATTTTCTTGTCGTTTGTTTTGTTTTTTAATTTCCCCAAAAGCTAGATAACGGCGTCTATATATTTCCATATTGGACTTATAAAAATTTCAGACCATGAACTGGTTATCTAATTGGGCCGTGATAACCCAATTTGTTTGTTGGGCCATGAGCAGTTTACTTGATTAGACTACCATTCCTTTATTAGTTTGGGCCATTGGTTGCTACTTCCCTGACGTACTGCTCGAGTAAATGCCGCTGATGATTAACTGTTGATGTTTTGTTTATGATGACGATGGTATAATTATGGTTAGACGATATTGATGTCGATAATAATGAGGTAGATGATGATAGGAAATGATCTTGATCGTATTATGAATATGATTATGATGAAACATGTACGATTCGTTGAGTTAAGATTATGATAACTATTATAATGGATAGTAATCGAATGATGATAATGATACGAGTTTGATGATCGATGTTGCATGCATAAACGCGAATGATGATGATGATATTACAGTAATCACGTCATAACAATTTAAAATCCTAATTATATCACAAAATAATAAATAGGGCATTGGTTAGTAGCTTGTTAGTTGGACAAGAGGTCTTGGGTTCGAGCCCGGGCAAGGGCACTTATTTTTGGGACTTATTCTCTGAGGTAGTTTTCTTTTATTATTATTATTTTTTATCATTATTATTATTATCACTATCATTATTACATTTAACATTAAATTATTATTTTAATTTATTATTATTATTATTACAATAAAAATTAGTTATATAAGAATCTACCTAACAAAACTATATTAATATTTTATAATAATTATTAGTTATTTAAAATATATAAAATAGTTGCAATTAAATAATATAAATATAAATTATTATTATAACAAGTATAGAAATTAATATTAATATATATATATACATACATATATATATATATATATATATATATATATATATATATATATATATATATATATATATATATATATATATATATATATATATACTTGTTTACTTGTTGGTATATGTTTTAATATAAATAACTGATTTAGGTTCGTGAATCCGAGGCCAACCCTATACTTGTTCAATGTCGTTATATGTATTTTTACTACAAAATACAGTATGGTGAGTTTCATTTGCTCCCTTTTTAATTGCTTTTGCAATATATATTTTTGGGCTGAGAATACATGTGCTGTTTTTTATAAATGCTTTACGAAATAGACACAAGTACTTAAAATATATTCTACGTTGAGTTGTACCACTGGCATACTTCCCTGTAGCTTGGTAACTACTATTTACATGGGTATTGTAAACGCGAATCCTGTTGATAGATCTATCGGGCCTGACAACCCCAACCGGACTGGACGACCAGTATTCAACGGTTGCACAGTACTTTGTTTTGGTGACTACACTTGGTACGGTGTAGTGAGAATTCATAATAAAGGGAATATGCGACGTTGATTAAATGTTAAGTATGATTACCAAGTGCTCAACCACTTAGAATGCTTTACATACACTTGCGAGTGTATTATGTTTATGAATATGAAATCTTGTGGTCTATTGAAACTTTTGATAACTGTTATTACAATAAACCTATGAACTCACCAACCTTTTGGTTGACACTTTTAAGCATGTTTATTCTCAGGTACGAATTAAGTCTTCCGCTATGCATTTGCTCATTTTAAGGACATTACTTGGAGTCGATCATCGCAATGGGACCAAATGTTCATGACTTCGTCCAGATGGATTTGGACGGGTCACTACAAAATAACTTTGAAATTACAAAATATATATATTATATGTACTTTATTTATATATAGGTAATTTTTATATATTATTATTATTTTTTACAAAATTAATTATAACAATTACAATATATACCATTTCATTTTATTATATACAAATATATATATATATATATATATATATATATATATAAACAAATGCATATCCATTTACAAGTATTCGTATCTTGAGTCATCTGGAATAGTTAAAGGTTAAATGAATTCATGTAAACAGTTCAAAAATTTTAAAGACTCAACATTACAGACTTTGCTTATCGTGTCGAGATCATATGAAATTAAGTTTAAATTTGGTCGGAAATTTCCGGGTCATCACAGTACCTACCCGTTAAAGAAATTTCGTCCCGAAATTTGATTGAGATGTTCATGACTAACAATAAGTATGTTTTCATGACGCATACGAGCTGGAAATTAGAGTTTTATCATCATTAAATAATATGGATAAAATAATTTAATTATTCGAAGAGTACGAATGAAGCTATTATAAAAGAGTGAAATGAATAAATGAAGTTTCGTTTTAACTTTTGTCGTTGTCTTGGTTGAATTCCGGAATTCAAGGGATTTAAAGAAAATCTTCGAAATCTAAAAGATTTGATTCTTCGGCGAGTAAGGAAATTAAGATCTCTATAATTAAATACGGTGATCTGTCTCGATTACTCTGTCTAATATTTCCATGATAAATTAAACTCTTCCGTTCCATTATTCTCACCATTCTTACACTTCATTTTTCAGTTCATATATCTAAAAGATTATGAAAATACTTAATCCAGTTCTAATCCTTGATACTTTTCCTAATTATCATTTCTGTCATCCTTCTTTTCAATCTTCCACCAGAAAAATCTATTTACTTCTATTATTACCTTGGGGCGATACTATTATTAATTATGCAGTGTCTCTATATTGCTATTCGTATTAATATCCACGGTTTGTAACCTCTGCATTATTGTTGGGTTTTATATCTTCCCTTATATTTAAATGTCCTTGCTTCTGTCTCATATAATCATTGTCATCCACAGTTAATGCTCTCTCCTATTTGCTGCGATTTACACCCCCCATTTACACTTCGAAGTTTTATGCTCGGTTTTCTCTTCTATCCATTAAGCACATCAAGTAACGGTCCAGAATTCGTGGGTATGGAGTTTCGAATTAACATGACTAATGTTCTAAGAGAGAGATTATAGTAGCACGATCTTGATTGGTTAAGTTACCAGAATTCATGAGAACGGATAGAACTATCAAGAAAATATTTTCTCGATATGTTTGGAGATTAAGTAGAATGTAAGAGTCGTGTAACATGGCAGATGATGACGTTATGGTCTGTGAATCATCACGTTTCATTAGAAACTCAGCATGACTTACTGTAATATAATCACGTTGATCAAGTGTCATTATATTATACTAACTCATGCTTCAGTTTCCAACACTAATTCAAAAACATTTATAGTTTAAACTCGAAAGTTTACAGAATATAGAAACTACAGTTTCTTATATGATGTAACACTGATAGCGCAAAGAGATAATTGATTTTTAGATAAGATTAGTTATGACAATATCTTCAGAATGTCGAGGATATTTATAATGAAAGATATGATGATATCTTAGAATTTCTAATATCGATGGATGATGATGAAGATTTGTCCGTAAAGGTTTAGAGTCAGGAGCAAGGTATTCGTTAATGACTTTAGCAAATACTGATTCATTTGGATTCTTTGTAGGCAGGTTTATTCTTTGTAATTTGTCCACGGCTTCCTTCGTAGTTTCGCATAATCCGCTTTTCGGTACTAGCTTTTCTATTGAGTGTTTCCAACCTTCCATTTCTTTTTATCAAACTTGTGACCGTTTAGACCATCTACATTTTTTGCTGTTTCATTCAACTTTTTCAACATTTAGAGTATTGATTTGTAGTCTGGGTGCTTTTCAAAATTTCAGAATGAAAAGTCATAATTCTAAGAGATAAAGGTTATACATATAAGTGTTGATGTAGATATGCTGTGAATTTTCAAAGTACTGATTGCTGATTCCCGATAATTGGTATGGTAGTTCTTGTTACAAGATGCGGATGAGTATACGTTAGGGTTTTAATGAACAATTATAATGGTTTTTTGAAGAGATCTAAATCAAAGAGCAATGAAGTTGATGGTAAATTTTCTGCTAGTGTGATGGAATATAAACGGTTCCCCGGTAACGATGACGAAAGGTAAAATTATATATCGAAGTTATAATAAGGTTGTTTCGAACGAAAAGTCAAAGTTGACTTCCTAGAGCTGTGACAAAATTTGCTACCTTGAAAAGGAATTTCAAAATTATTTTCGGTAATAACAACGCCAAAGAAGCCTGCTCGGATATGTATTAAATGTTTACTCAGGTTCTGAGTAATTTCAGGTGCATAACTATATGCGTCAATCTTTTCTTCCGTAGATGAAGTGTGGTTGGTTCATCCTCTCGATTGAGGTGTTTTCAAGAATCATGAAGGGTTTGAACGCAGATCGTAATCGTCAAGATATAAATGAAGTTTAGGATGAAATCAAGTGGCAAACTTGAAGAATTGTTTTGTTTCATATGTTATGATCAATATTTTAATTCATTTTAATTGTCCAATGTTGGTAGTCCTCAGTTGATAGTCCACAGTTAGCAATATATAATATTTGAATTAATTAATACGTGTCGTGACCCGTGTACATGTCTCAGACTAGATCATAACTCAAAGTATATATATTATTGTAGAATCAACCTCAACCCTGTATAGCGAACTCGATCATTACAGCATATAGAGTGTCTATGGTTATTCCAAATAATATATATATATGCGTCGATATGATATGTCAAAACCTTATATACGTGTCCCTATATTTAAAATGCGTAAATAACAGTGTTTAAATGACGATAAATAAAGTGTGTAAAATAAATAACAGAAATTAAATGACGATAAATAAAATTGCGAGAATTAAAATTGCGATAATTAAATTGCGATAAATAAATTGCGATAAATAAATTGCTATAAATAAATGTAATACAGAATTAACAGTTAGCTAGGATTTTGTTAGCGTGAATTCTTAACAAAATTCCTCATAGTTAATTTGTCTATTTCTAACAAATTTTATTTTGTCAAATGTTTTCTTCATTATGCCACTTGTTGGATTCTGATAGGTCAAAATCTAAATATGAAATTGAATGAAAATGGTTATTCTGCTGTGAACGGATACGTATATCTGTGGATGTAAGTAGGATAGTAAATGACTGTTGAATCAGATTCGAAGAACGTACAATGTAACTTATTAATGTGAAATCTAAATATTCCTCGGGTATTACCTACCCGTTAAAATATTTTCACCATTAACAGTTTGTACAAAAGAATTTTTAATTACAATCTTTATGAAAACATATATACATATATATTTTCTTCAGATGTAATCATGGATTTAATGAGTTAACATAATATTAAACTCATTTAGTTTTCGGTTGGAACTAGAATAAATAATCTCTAAAATTTAGAGATTACATATTCGCCATGTCGAACGAAGATAAATGAGGTAGAACGATACGTAGAACGAAGATCATACTCGAAGTACAGATGGTGATATTGAGGCATGGATTGTTGATGGCATTGGTACTGTTATTGATGGTACTGTTGGTACCGGTGATGTTGCTGAAGCTGGTAGATTTTGAACCATATTCTCCAAATTGATTACTCGAGCGCGAAGTTCGCTAACTTCTTCTATTATTTCGGGATTATTGTCGGTCGAAACGAGCGGATGAATAAGGTTTAAAATTGTGGATAGAATATAATCATGTCGAACTACTCTGGAAATGAGGCTAAAAATGGTGTTTCGGATAGATTCGCCGGTAGGTTCTTCAGCTTCTTCGCCAAGAGGGTAATTTGGTGGATGGAAAGGGTCGCCTTCTTCGCATCTCCATTGTTTAAGTCGACTACAAACTCATCAGATGAATTGAGGATGACTGATTGGTTGATTCATTCTGGTTATACTGCTTTCAGAGTTCGAGTGGAAATCCATATCAGAATAGCTGTCGGAATAACTATCGGAATAGCTATCGGAATCTGAGGGACTCGAACTGGTTGAGGGATTCATCTCGTACGATCAGATGAAGGATTTTCGAAAAGAAATAGATTATAGGATGTAGATTAGTACCCTGCAATACATAATTTACATATGCATATATAATACTAAAATCTCATAAGTTACGGAGGAATCTAAGGAAGTTTCCAGGCAAAGTCTACAGTAACAGATATGCTAAGATATGAGTTAGCAGATACGCTAAGATACAAATTTTGTCTATACACTATTCATGCAATCATTGCAGTAAGATGTGTCTAGACTAAGAATGATAAGCAGGTAATTTCCTAAGGATGATAAGCAGATGATTTTCGACTAAAAATGATAAACAAAACTTTTGACATGCAGACACGGTCGAAGTCCAGACTCACTAATGCATCTAAACAACTATCAGTTGGACACACTAATGCATGACCTGGTTTGCTAAAACCACCGCTCTGATACCAACTGAAATGCCCCGTTCATATACATTATAAACGATTCACAATAGTTGATTTCATCGCAAGGTATTTGACCTCTATATGATACATTTTACAAACATTGCATTCGTTTTTAAAAGACAAACTTTCTTTACATCGACAGTTGACGGCATGCATATAATTTTATAGTCTATCCAACTATAATTGACTTAATAATAATCTTGATGAACTCAATGACTCGAATGCAACGTCTTTTGAAATATGCCACGAATGATTCCAAGTAATATCTTTAAAATGAGCAAATGCAAAGTGGAAGATTTCTTTCAATCCTGAGAATAAACATGCTTTAAAGTGTCAACCAAAAGGTTGGTGAGTTCATTAGTTTATCATAATCAATTATTTTCATCATTTTAATAGACCACAAGATTTTCATTTCCATTTCTCATAAATATTCGTCCCATGCATAGAGACAAAAATAATCATTCATATGGATTGAACACCTGGTAACTGACATTAACAAGATGCATATAAGAATATCCCCTATCATTTCGGGAAATCCTTCGGACATGATATAAACAACATCGAAGTACTAAAGCATCCGGTACTTTGAATGGGGTTCGTTAGGCCCAATAGATCTATCTTTAGGATTCGCGTCAATTAGTAGACTGGTTTACTAATTCTTAGTTTACCAAGTAAAAGGGGCATATTCGGCTTCGATCATTCAACCATATAATGTAGTTTCGATTACTTGTGTCTATTCCATAAAACATTTATAAAAATTGCGCATGTATTCTCAGCACAAAAATATAAAGGGTAAAAAGGCAAATGAAACTCATAATCCAATATTTTGTAGTAAAAATATTCATACGATGGAAATGAACAATGCAGGGTTGACCTCGGATTCACGAACCTATATCATTTATATGTATATTAACACATATAATGGTAATCGAACAAATTTATGTATTATTATTAATTGTTATTTTAGTAACTTGTACATTTCATTAATAACTAAATTAATTGTATTTATTTTTATATACAATAAATAGATAATTAATATTTTTTTTTACAAACATATTAATATAGTTATGTTTTATGTAAATAATATATTTTTATATAGAAAATCTTTATTTGATATATTAATAAAACTAATAATAATAATGATAAAAATAATAATATTAGTGTTAGAAATAATAAAAATGATAATAAAAATAATAATGATAAAATAATGATAATTCTAATAATAATAATAATGATAGTTCTAATGATAAATATGATAATTTTTATAAAAAATTAGTTTCAATAATAATACTACTTACATTAAAAATGATGATGATAATAATAATAATAATAATAATAATAATAATAATAATAATAATAATAATAATAATAATAATAATAATAATAATAATAATAATAATAATAATAATAATAATAATAATAATAAAGATGAGTAATAAGTAAACTACCTCAAAGAAGTAGTCCTAAAAAAAATGCCCAAGTCCGGGTTTGAACCCGCTAACTCGAAAATATCCTTAACCACCTGAACTATCCAGTTTTTCTAATCATAATCACCCAACGCTTTTATTTAACCCTTATATTCGTCACGACCCAATACACTACAGAATCACAGCCCAACAGGCCCACACCCTTATGATAGCTTTTATTGGAAAACAAATATGCACAATCCTGGTTTCGAACCCAAGACCTCTAGATAACTCAATACACACCCAAACCATCCAAGCTGTTTTGTTTTTCTGTTAATATATCGATCTTATTTTCTTTTAACTATCTATTCTATTTGTCTCTTCTTCTTCTCAAAATTTCACAGACCCGTCCCTTGCATACATCATCATTTCTTCATCTACTATCTAAACATCATCATCTTAATCTTTTTCGCTAATATCATAATCATTCTAAAAGAAAAGAAACTCATTGTCATCAACTTATTTTATCACTCACATCATTTATCATCATCACCAAATGCATCTTACGATCATAATCAACATCATGTCCAAACTTCTAGGCCAAACAGCACTACAAGCCTCGGCCCAACAGAAAAATATACACCTTGGCCCAATTAAATGATTAAATGATTTGAGTATAGCGGGAACTTTTAGAACGGTTTATTAAAAAAATTACATGTACTCATCATTATCGTTTCTTATTATTTCATCCGTATTATATCTTCATCACCATTTAACAAACCATTTTCGTTATCGTTTATCACCAACATCATCTTCGTCATTTACTAAGATTATCATCATCATCTTTACTTGAAGATAGTTCGAAGGAGCAACAGAAGCAATTATAGAAGCAACACAAATTTAGAAGGAGGCTTGTTGGGTAGTTTCGGTTATTGTTTTGTTTGGTGTTCGACAAAGACAGACACGAAAATAGTACCCATGCATTATGAGCTTCAAGTGATGGTCTTGATGGTGTTTGTCTAACTTTGGTTGAGATTAAGCTAAATATGATATCAAATTGAAAACATACAGCCGTGAACAAAAAGGAGGATAGCTACTGTCACGTAATTAAAGTGAGCTGGACTCCTTTCTTGGGCCTGCTTTGCAAATCAAGTGCAGCCCAACTGAAATACTTGTTTCACGGCCCAACAATAGACTAATATAAATTTCAGTCCAAGACAACGATTCAGTCAAGTCCGAATTGATTTAATCACTAGTAATTGCCTCATAAATAAAGTAGGAATAAAATGTAGGGTTCTTTATCCATCATATTTGTTAGATAGCAAGTGGGGAGTATTAAAGAATTCGATGGTGATGATTAAATTAATTTAACGTGATCCACAGCTCATTTATGTTTATCAAGTGGGGTTATATAAGTTATAATTGTCGACCAAAAAAAAAGTAGCAGCACTCAAGTATGGTGACAACAAATAGGAATGAAACATTTATAGGTTTGTACCGTAGCAGCAATTTACTCGATGTGTTTTGGTTTTGGATTGAGCTAAAATAGAAAGATAGCCATAGCTATCAAACTTCGAACAAGAACAAGAACATGTAGGTCAAAGGTGGTGATGGTTGTTTGAACATCGAGTAGAAAAAAATGAGGGTGATTAAATGGGTCTGATTCGGGGTTGCTTGATCAGACGAAAAACAGAAGTAACACGCAGTAACAGTTAATTGTTCGTGTGGTGTTTGATGATAAAAGGTGGTTCATGGTAGCCGATGTTAGAGTGGTGATGGTGTAAGATGGTTGATATGGTGACCGTGAGATAGTGAGGAAGTAGAGGAGATGGTTGTTTAATGATAAATGGGGTGGTGTTTGTTTTGATAATGAAGTCGAACATAAACAACAAGTAACAATAGGGTGTTTGGTTTGTCCATGGTTTAGGGAGAATGAAGGTGATGACTTCGATTAAAACCGAAGGTGATGGTTGAGCTGTGGATTGTGGGTTTCTATCTCTTCTCTAATGTATGCTTGCATACATATATATAAATATAAAATATACAAGTTTAATATTAATAATAATTACTAATAATAATATATTATTGATTCATGATAGAGTAGAGAATGAAATAGGTGGGAAAGTGACGTAAAACAGAAAGGAAAAAGAGGTAGGAGACAAGTGGTGTTCAATTCATGTAGGAATATATATATATTTTCAGTAGGTGTCAAAATGTGGGGAAAGAAATCAATCAAAAATAATGCAGTTGAAAATGAAACGTAATAGAATAGGTAACGATAGATGAGTGGGTTCATGATTGTTTAGGATATAAATCTTAATACAAGTGGCAGATATATTAAATGTACGAAAATATATCTATATATCTTGATGTCTTGAGAGTGTGATGAAGAAATAAGAAAACAAACACGGTCTCAATCAAGTTTTCAATTAGGCACAGAAACAGTCCGTGAATCTCAATTCTCCATTCTTAATATTAATAATAATAATAATATAATAATATAATATAAAATTAAAACATGTAGCCGTCGTCTACTATTTCATTTACGAAATGAAATTCGTACTCTGTTGATAATTAGGGCGGATAAAAAGTCATCAGAAAAATTCCAAATCTTTTTATATTAATTATCTTTATTTATTTAGGACATTATGGTATAAAATTTGATCATTAACTATTAAATAAATATTACATTAATTATTCACTCCCAACAAGTAAAATATAAAAAGTTTTAAAATTTATCAAATAACTTCTAAATGTAATATTAATAAGTCTATAGTTTATAAATTTCATTTTTGGATCACCGTTTATTTAAAATCACATAAGTTCCTTTCTAACTCGTTTACTATCAATCGAATGAAAATTGAGCGTTACCTTTGCTTACTAAATAACTTCGAAATTACAAAATATATATATTATATGTACTTTATTTATGGGGGATGATTCTCACACACACTTTTTTGATCCTCACACACCAATTTAAAGAAATGGAGTATTATTAGAAGAGTAAAAGGTTAAAATAGGTGTGTGAGGATCAAAAAGGGTGTGTTAGAATCATCCCCCTTTATTTATATATAGGTACTTTTTATATATTATTATTATTTTTTACAAAATTAATTATAACAATTACAATATATACCATTTCATATTATTATATACATATATATATATATATATATATATATATATATATATATATATATATATATATATATATATATATATATATATATATATATATATATATATATATTAAACAAATGCATATCCATTTACAAGTATTCGTATCTTGAGTCGTCTGGAATAGTCAAAGGTTAAATGAATTCATGTAAACAGTTCAAAAAATTTAAAGACTCAACATTACAGACTTTGCTTATCGTGTCGAGATCATATGAAATTAAGTTTAAATTTGGTCAAAAATTTCCGGGACATCACAATGCTTATGTTTGGAATAATGTAGATCTGGTTGGATGAGCCAATTACATAGACCTGCTTATCTCTAGACTCTCAGTGTTCTCTTTAAGCAGTGAAAAGTATGTCACTTGGTTGTAAGGTAACTATACCTTGGAGGTTATCCTCAGTAAAGTACTAGGTTTATTAGTGAGTTGAGCTCTAATCCTAACCCTTGTTATCAGTTTAGTTAACTGAATAACAACGTGCCGTGTTGATTGAACACTGATCACAAACGGAAGGAGTCCGTCGGTTTAAGTTGGCAAAACCTTAAATGAAAACTAACAACCATTTCATCATACTAATGAGATCATATCAATCCAAACATTATACAGCATTACAGTTAATATACTGAAAGTAAAGCAGATAGAAACCTAATACATACCTAGACAGCTGATATGACTTAGTCCTAGGGCAATAATCAAACAAGAACATGCAATAGGCTTAGGTTATACAGTAAAAGAACTAAATAGATCTTAATAGCTCCTAAGAGGTCTCTTTGGAATAGTCAATAGGCATACTAGGTCATTCATGTCTCAATTCCTAAGTTCCGTGTGCTAAAAGCGCATTGAATCCCTCTCGGGAACTCCGGTCATACCGAGTTCATAGAATCTTCAGATACAGTATAACCAGGGGTCTTAATCCTATGAAGTAGCTAAGTTCATGTAACGACCCGCACTTTTTCGATCATACTATACTTATAAGATTAATATTTACATAAAATAAACATTACCAACTTGATAAGCAATCCAAATTGTTGAGACTTATGTTTCCGAAAAGAGTTTTACACAACGTTTGACCGTCTAGTTTGACCGATGATATCACGAACTATACAATATATGATAATTATACGTTTGTGTATATATATGTATATATACATATTTAACATGATTAAAGAATGTTTTAATATCTCATTTTGTATTAATAACAATAAGTTACAAGTATATTTTGAAACTACTAACTTAAGTTTTCAAAACGATAACTATACGTAACGTTATTTGACATAAATACTTAAGACTTATAATGTTATACATATATTGTATAAGTAATGTATTTAATCACTTTTAAAGACTTAAATACATAAAACCATATAAGTGTATTCACAAAAGATAGCTATATTTGAATCCTCATTCCATTTTTCACAAAATTTCTATACGTATATCTAGAGTATAAGTACTCGTATCATACCTAGCTTCTATACGTATTTACTAATAGTAAATACACATCAAATCACCACCTAACCCACCCTTGTTACTGCCCTTAGAGCAAGGTAATTGGAATTTGGATGCATGCATGAATTATTATACAAAAATACAAGAGAAAACCTTGTCTTGTCTCCTCATGGCCACGTTTTTATGGCCTTTATATGTATCATCATCTTCATTCATTTTACTTCAACTTTCTAGCCAAAACACACACATACTTTGAAGCCTTAAAACCCTTAATCAATTCAGCAAAGTTTCCAAGAAGAACTAGCTTCAAAAACCATACTAAAACACCATAAGAAAACCATACAAAAACACTTCAAGAAAACCTTCCAAGAACACCAACTTACTTCCAATCTTTCATCCACTTCTATCACCCTTTTGATTCTAGCTTCTTACTCCTCTTTTACAGCAAACTTATCCAAGGAACTTGAGGTAGAATCTATGTTCATAACCTTATTCAATTCATATATATATAGCTATCATATTTTGTGGTATACAAGTTTAACAACAAGAACATAGTTTGAATGTTTTCAAACTTGTTTGCAAACTAAATAGATCCTTCTAACTTAACTTTTAAAATACTTCAAGACCTGTAATATAACTTATGTATATGCTAATTTAACAAGGTAAAACTTGGTTTTTCAAAGTATAAGTATTTTTAGAAAAATGGTCATTAAATGATTTTGTTGTAACAAAAATGTTTAACTTCATATGTTTCACTAATGTTTCACTTATGCCGTATGATTTTGAATACAAACCAAGGTATTTACAGTTCATAGTCTTAAAGAAGAACTCGATCCAAGAAGATGGCAATTTGAATCAACGAAAACGGATTTGTAACGAAGAAACTATGACCGAAACAAAATTGGTTATCCTAGATCATTTCAACTACGGGATCAATTGGAAAAAAAAGATATAAATCACATATTTCTAAGATAACATGATATTTTATATATATGTATTTATAATTCAATTTTATATGGTTCAGGATCACCCGTAAACAATACGAGAAGATTAATCATAAGATCCCATGATTGTACGCAACACGTCATTTGACAACACCGGTACAATGGGTCAAGATTAATCTCGACCAATACATATACGAGGGGGTTTTATTTATTTCGTTGGGGGTTTTATTTATTTCATTGCGGGTATATTAAACATCTAAAAATGAACCATTAAAATTGAATTACTAACATCGGACTGCTAACTACGGACTAAGGAATTATTCAAAGTATTAAAAGTATAACAAGTATATATTTATAACGTTTGTTTAAAAATGAAAACATATTGATATATTATATATGGATAGGTTCGTGATATCAACCGGAAGACCGAGTCAAATTATTTATATCATCAAGACAAGAGTGAGTATATAGTCCCACTTTTAAACTCTAAATATTTCGGGATGAGAATACATGTATTTTTATGTTTTACATTATGGACACAAGTAACTGAAAAATATATTCTACGTTGAGTTGTACCACTGGCATACTTCCCTGTAGCTTGGTAACTAATATTTACAGCGGTATTGTAAACGCGAATCCTGTTGATAGATCTATCGGGCCTGACAACCCCAACCGGACTGGACGACCAGTATTCAACGGTTGCACAGTACTTCGTTTTGTGACTACCCTTGGTACGGTGTAGTAAGATTTCATATTAAAGGGAATATGCGACGTGAAAATGTTAAGTATGGTTACCAAGTGCTCAACCACTTAGAATACTTTTATTAAACTGTTTATATACGAAATCTTGTGGTCTATATTTATATCGCTGCCGGCATTAAACCTATATCTCACCAACTTTATGTTGACCTTTTTAAAACATGTCTATTCTCAGGTGATTTCTAAAGCTTCCGCTGCATCATGTTGGATCTAACCAGGATCTTGCGTACGCATGTTTGTGTCAAAAATAAAACTGCATATCCGAGATGTTGTACTGTAAAATATGCTAGAAACCGTGTTGTTATTATCATTTGTAAAGTTTGTAAGTCGAAGATTATCGCTAAACGATAATCATCTTTTTATTGTCTAAAGCTTGTAACAAAAATAACGGTTGTGGTTTGTAATGTATAATATATGCAGTTTCTTTTAAAAAAATGTCGCATATAGAGGTCAATACCTCGCAATGAAATCATACGTTATCTAACACGTTCTTATGGTTAAGGACGGGTTATGACATGTGGTATCAGAGCGTTGGTCTTAGCGAACCAGGTTTGCATTAGTGTGTCTAACCGAGAAGTCGTTAGGATACATTAGTAAAGTCTGGACTTTGACCGGGTCTGATTTTAAAAAAAAACCATTGCTTATCACTGTTGGTTAAAATTTATGTGTAAATATTATGTAAGTACTAATGGGTTAGTTGTTATGTGATAGATGTCGGGCTCGAAACTTATTATCACATTCAGCGACTCCGAATCAGAACCTTCAGATTGTGTTTCAGTCATTAACATATCCGATGACGAAAGTGGTATTTTTGGGGAAGACTCACAATTTCCGGATGAACCAACTATAGAAATACCGGAAAGTGAACCCGAGGAGGAAAGTGAACCCGAGGAGGAAAGTGAACCCGAGGAGGAAAGTGAACCCGAGGAGGAAAGTGAACCCGAGGAAGAAATACAGGAAATTACAAAAGACGAGTTCGAACTAGGAAAGAAACGAAAGGCTAATGAATTAGAAAATCCAAATCCCGAGTTTAATGAGAATGATGTGGCACCAATTCCACTCAACACTACCACCCCTATCCCCGCTATTCCTATTAGTGCTATCCCCGCATCTAGTTCTTCGGCTCCTCAGCCAAAACGTAGGGAGACAGCTAGGATTCGCGTTGGGGGATTCCCTGGACATAAATGTTTTGGGAAATAGACCAAACGATGCGCTGCCAAATTAAACCATGGAATCAAATAATGTTTTGTATAATATTATTAGTGTGGTTTGTTTAATGTTCGATGTAAGATAAGCATATGTAAAATAGCGAAGTATGAAATGCAATAATTTTCCATGGTTAAGTATTATTTAGATTGTAGTAATTGGTTCTGTACTAAGCTATTAAGTATGAACATTAACGGGTAGGTACTACCCTAGATATAATTATAAAACGCTAATAAGAAGAAAAGGCTTTTATAATAATACCTGGTTCATATTATTAACAAGCTATAATGTACTATAAATACACACTACATCTATAATAATCCATGTGAATAATTATTTTCTTTCATTAGGAAATGGCGCGATTGAACCGAATGACGGAACAAGAAGTCGAGAACTTCATCAACCAGCGAGTCAACGATAGAATGCTATGGGTCGAAGCTGCAAGAGCTACTGCAGTTAATCCAAATCCTCGTGTAGGATGCTCCTACAAGACGTTTCAAGCTTGCAAACCTTCATCATTCAGTGGAACGGAAGGACCTATCGGTTTAACTCGATGGATAGAAAAGATGGAGACAGTGTTCAAAATCAGCGGTTGTGATGAAAAAGACATGACCAAGTTTGCATCGTGCACTTTACAAGATAGTGCACTCACATGGTGGAAGAATTATGTGAAGGCGGTAGGAGGAGATGTAGCTTATGATACTCCATGGGAAGAATTCAAAGCAATGATAATCACCGAGTATTGTCCAAGGAATGAGGTTATTAAGTTAGAAGATGAGTTACGAAGTTTGAAGGTGGTTGGTACTGAAATCACCAACTACAACCAGCGATTCATGGAATTAGTTTTGCTATGTCCTGAATTGGTTCCAACCGAAGAACGGAAGATTGAAATGTACAAAGCTGGTTTGCCCAAAAAGGTCAAGGCAAATGTTACAGCATCGAAACCTAAGACAATTCATGAAGCTATAACCATGGCAAACGAGCTAATGGATCAGGTCATCATGGATAAGAAAGTATCCAATGCTGATGTGAAGGTATCAGGTAACAAAAGAAAGTGGAATGGAAATTATGATCGAGGTAACCAACAACAATCTTTTAAGAAACAAGAAAACACGCAAGGTGCGGGTAGTGGTTTAAGCTTTGGTTATAAAGGACAAAATCCTTTATGTAACCGATGCCACAAACATCACTCTGGCTACTGTAATGTGGTATGCAACAAATGTAATCGAAAGGGTCATCTTGCTGAAGATTGTAAGGCTCTCGTTACAAATGCAAATGGTAACAAGACTCCTGCCACCAACGCAAATAGAACTGCTTTGGCTAACATTACTTGTTTTGGGTGTGGAAAACAAGGTCACTATAAGAGCCAGTGCCCGAATCAGAATGGCGGACCTGCACGTGGAAGAGCGTTTGTTATTAATGCTAGAGAGGCACGAGAAGACCCGGAGCTTGTTACGGGTACGTTTACCATTAATAACTTATCAGCATCTATTTTATTTGATACTGGCGCCGATAGAAGTTACGTGTGTATAAATTTTTACACTAAATTGAATTGTTCATCATTACCTCTAGATGCTAAGTACTTGATTGAGTTAGCTAATGGTAAACTAATTGAAGCCGATAAAGTTTGTCGTGATTGTGAAATAAATCTAGCCGGAGAAACGTTTAAAATCGACTTAATACCCGTAGAATTAGGAGGTTTTGATGTAATAGTCGGCATGGACTGGATGTCCAAAATAGGAGCGGAAGTTGTTTGTGCCAAGAAGGCAATTCGTATTCCTGGTAAGGATAAAATACCGGTGATGATTTATGGAGAGAAGGGTAATTCAAAGCTAAAACTCATTAGCTGTTTGAAAGCCAAGAAGTGTTTAGAAAAGGGATGTTACGCTATTTTAGCACATGTTAATAAAGTCGAAAAGAAAGAAAAGTGCATCAACGACGTGCCTGTGGCAAGAGATTTTCCTGAAGTTTTTCCGGAAGAATTGCCGGGATTACCTCCATTTAGATCGGTAGAATTTCAAATAGATTTAGTACCAGGAGCTGCACCAGTGGCTCGTGCTCCATATAGACTTGCACCGTCCGAGTTAAAAGAACTTCAAAGTCAGTTAAAAGAATTACTGGACCGTGGATTCATACGACCGAGTACTTCACCGTGGGGAGCTCCAATTTTGTTTGTTAAGAAGAAAGATGGATCTTTTAGGATGTGTATAGACTATCGTGAATTAAATAAGTTAACTATCAAGAATCGGTATCCACTACCGAGAATTGATGACTTATTTGATCAATTGCAAGGATCATGTGTTTATTCAAAAATCGACTTAAGATCGGGCTATCATCAACTACGCGTCAAAGAAGAGGACATTCCGAAAACTGCTTTTCGGACACGTTATGGTCATTACGAATTTTTGGTTATGCCGTTTGGATTGACGAATGCGCCAGCTGTATTCATGGACCTCATGAATCGAGTTTGTAGTCCGTATTTAGATAAGTTTGTTATCGTTTTCATTGATGATATTCTTATCTATTCCAAGAGTGAGCAAGAGCATGAAGAGCATTTAAGGTTGATACTGGAGTTGTTGAGAAAAGAACAACTTTATGCTAAATTTTCTAAGTGTGCTTTCTGGTTGAAAGAAGTGCAATTTCTTGGTCACGTTGTTAATAGCGAAGGAATTCAGGTTGATCCAGCAAAAACTGAAGCTATTGAAAAATGGGAGACTCCTAAGACACCAACGCAGATACGCCAATTTTTGGGTTTAGCCGGTTATTATAGAAGGTTTATTCAAGATTTTTCCCGAATAGCTAAGCCGTTGACAGCGTTAACGCAAAAAGGGAAGAAATATGAATGGACCTCGGAGCAGGAGAACGCATTTCAATTACTGAAGAAGAAGTTAACTACGGCGCCTATTTTATCGTTACCAGAAGGGAACGATGATTTTGAAATATATTGTGACGCTTCGCGACAAGGTTTTGGTTGTGTTCTTATGCAACGAAAGAAAGTAATTGCATTCGCATCCCGACAATTGAAGATTCACGAGCGAAATTATACGACGCATGATCTAGAATTGGGAGCAGTCGTGTTTGCATTGAAGATGTGGAGACACTACTTGTATGGGGTTAAATTCACTGTGTTTACTGATCATAAAAGCCTTCAACATATTTTTGATCAGAAACAATTGAACATGAGGCAACGTAGGTGGGTCGAGTTAATAAACGACTATGATTGTGAAATTCGTTATCATCCCGGAAAGGCGAACGTGGTGGCCGATGCTTTAAGCAGAAAGGAACGAGAACCAATTCGAGTTCGAGCAATGAATATAAAAATTCGCATGAATCTCAACTCACAAATCAAAGAAGTTCAACAAGAAGCACTTACTAAAGAAAATATAGGAAATGAAATAATGAAGAAGTATGAGAAGCAACTCGTTATGCGGGAAGATGGAATTCGATATTTTGCAAATCGTATTTGGGTACCGAAGTTGGATGGATTAAGGAAGTTGATATTGAACGAGGCACATAAGACAAGATATTCGATACATCCTGGAGTTGGAAAGATGTACCAAGATCTTAAGACGCATTATTGGTGGCCTAATTTGAAGACAGACGTTGCAACATATGTTGGGGAATGTTTAACTTGTTCCAAAGTCAAAGCAGAACACCAGAAGCCGTCAGGGTTACTTCAACAACCAGAAATTCCAGAATGGAAATGGGACGGTATTACCATGGATTTCATCACGAAGTTACCAAAGACTGCCTGGGGATACGACACCATTTGGGTAATTGTTGATCGTCTTACCAAATCTGCACATTTCTTGCCTATAAAGGAAACAGATAGAATGGAGAAACTATTACGATTGTATATAAAGGAAGTTGTTTCAAGGCATGGAATACCTATTTCCATTATATCCGATCGTGATAGTAGGTTTACCTCAAAGTTTTGGCAATCACTACAGGAGGCACTAGGAACTCGTTTGGATATGAGTACCGCATATCATCCGCAAACGGACGGGCAGAGTGAAAGAACAATTCAGACTCTTGAAGACATGCTCAGGGCATGTGTGATCGATTTTGGAAACGGATGGGATAAATATCTACCGTTAGCAGAATTCTCATATAATAATAGTTATCATGCGGGCATTGGAGCTGCGCCATTCGAAGCATTGTACGGAAGGAAGTGTAGATCTCCTATCTGTTGGAATGAAGTAGGAGATCGACATTTAACTGGTCCCGAGATCATACACGAAACGACCGAGAAGATAGTACAAATCAAGGAGAGATTGAAAACAGCCCGTAGTCGCCAAAAGAGCTACGCCGATGTTCGAAGGAAACCATTAGAGTTTCAGGTCGGGGACATGGTTATGCTAAAGGTGTCACCTTGGAAAGGTGTAATACGTTTCGGCAAAAGGGGTAAACTGAACCCAAGATATGTAGGCCCGTTCAAGATCATCGAACGCATTGGACCGGTAGCTTATCGACTCGAGTTACCGCAACAACTCGCCGGAGTACATAATACCTTTCACGTCTCAAACCTTAAGAAGTGTCTTGCAAAGGAAGACCTCACCATTCCTCTTGAAGAAATCCATGTCGACGAGAAACTACAATTCGTCGAAGAACCAATTGAAATCATGGACCGTGAAGTTAAACAGCTCAAACAGAGCAATATACCGATTGTTAAGGTTCGTTGGAATGCTAGAAGAGGTCCCGAGTTTACTTGGGAACGAGAGGATCAGATGAAACGAAAGTATCCGCATTTGTTTCTCGATGACGCAAAATAGGTACAATTTTAAAATTTCGGGACGAAATTTATTTAACGGGGAGGTAATGTAACGACCCGCACTTTTTCGATCATACTATACTTATAAGATTAATATTTACATAAAATAAACATTACCAACTTGATAAGCAATCCAAATTGTTGAGACTTATGTTTCCGAAAAGAGTTTTACACAACGTTTGACCGTCTAGTTTGACCGATGATATCACGAACTATACAATATATGATAATTATACGTTTGTGTATATATATGTATATATACATATTTAACATGATTAAAGAATGTTTTAATATCTCATTTTGTATTAATAACAATAAGTTACAAGTATATTTTGAAACTACTAACTTAAGTTTTCAAAACGATAACTATACGTAACGTTATTTGACATAAATACTTAAGACTTATAATGTTATACATATATTGTATAAGTAATGTATTTAATCACTTTTAAAGACTTAAATACATAAAACCATATAAGTGTATTCACAAAAGATAGCTATATTTGAATCCTCATTCCATTTTTCACAAAATTTCTATACGTATATCTAGAGTATAAGTACTCGTATCATACCTAGCTTCTATACGTATTTACTAATAGTAAATACACATCAAATCACCACCTAACCCACCCTTGTTACTGCCCTTAGAGCAAGGTAATTGGAATTTGGATGCATGCATGAATTATTATACAAAAATACAAGAGAAAACCTTGTCTTGTCTCCTCATGGCCACGTTTTTATGGCCTTTATATGTATCATCATCTTCATTCATTTTACTTCAACTTTCTAGCCAAAACACACACATACTTTGAAGCCTTAAAACCCTTAATCAATTCAGCAAAGTTTCCAAGAAGAACTAGCTTCAAAAACCATACTAAAACACCATAAGAAAACCATACAAAAACACTTCAAGAAAACCTTCCAAGAACACCAACTTACTTCCAATATTTCATCCACTTCTATCACCCTTTTGATTCTAGCTTCTTACTCCTCTTTTACAGCAAACTTATCCAAGGAACTTGAGGTAGAATCTATGTTCATAACCTTATTCAATTCATATATATATAGCTATCATATTTTGTGGTATACAAGTTTAACAACAAGAACATAGTTTGAATGTTTTCAAACTTGTTTGCAAACTAAATAGATCCTTCTAACTTAACTTTTAAAATACTTCAAGACCTGTAATATAACTTATGTATATGCTAATTTAACAAGGTAAAACTTGGTTTTTCAAAGTATAAGTATTTTTAGAAAAATGGTCATTAAATGATTTTGTTGTAACAAAAATGTTTAACTTCATATGTTTCACTAATGTTTCACTTATGCCGTATGATTTTGAATACAAACCAAGGTATTTACAGTTCATAGTCTTAAAGAAGAACTCGATCCAAGAAGATGGCAATTTGAATCAACGAAAACGGATTTGTAACGAAGAAACTATGACCGAAACAAAATTGGTTATCCTAGATCATTTCAACTACGGGATCAATTGGAAAAAAAAGATATAAATCACATATTTCTAAGATAACATGATATTTTATATATATGTATTTATAATTCAATTTTATATGGTTCAGGATCACCCGTAAACAATACGAGAAGATTAATCATAAGATCCCATGATTGTACGCAACACGTCATTTGACAACACCGGTACCATGGGTCAAGATTAATCTCGACCAATACATATACGAGGGGGTTTTATTTATTTCGTTGGGGGTTTTATTTATTTCATTGCGGGTATATTAAACATCTAAAAATGAACCATTAAAATTGAATTACTAACATCGGACTGCTAACTACGGACTAAGGAATTATTCAAAGTATTAAAAGTATAACAAGTATATATTTATAACGTTTGTTTAAAAATGAAAACATATTGATATATTATATATGGATAGGTTCGTGATATCAACCGGAAGACCGAGTCAAATTATTTATATCATCAAGACAAGAGTGAGTATATAGTCCCACTTTTAAACTCTAAATATTTCGGGATGAGAATACATGTATTTTTATGTTTTACATTATGGACACAAGTAACTGAAAAATATATTCTACGTTGAGTTGTACCACTGGCATACTTCGCTGTAGCTTGGTAACTAATATTTACAGCGGTATTGTAAACGCGAATCCTGTTGATAGATCTATCGGGCCTGACAACCCCAACCGGACTGGACGACCAGTATTCAACGGTTGCACAGTACTTCGTTTTGTGACTACCCTTGGTACGGTGTAGTAAGATTTCATATTAAAGGGAATATGCGACGTGAAAATGTTAAGTATGGTTACCAAGTGCTCAACCACTTAGAATACTTTTATTAAACTGTTTATATACGAAATCTTGTGGTCTATATTTATATCGCTGCCGGCATTAAACCTATATCTCACCAACTTTATGTTGACCTTTTTAAAACATGTCTATTCTCAGGTGATTTCTAAAGCTTCCGCTGCATCATGTTGGATCTAACCAGGATCTTGCGTACGCATGTTTGTGTCAAAAATAAAACTGCATATCCGAGATGTTGTACTGTAAAATATGCTAGAAACCGTGTTGTTATTATCATTTGTAAAGTTTGTAAGTCGAAGATTATCGCTAAACGATAATCATCTTTTTATTGTCTAAAGCTTGTAACAAAAATAACGGTTGTGGTTTGTAATGTATAATATATGCAGTTTCTTTTAAAAAAATGTCGCATATAGAGGTCAATACCTCGAAATGAAATCATACGTTATCTAACACGTTCTTATGGTTAAGGACGGGTTATGACAGTTCATATGGGTGGACAAGTTTTGATCACAACCTAGGTTGGTCAATCCTTAATATGCTAGCATACAAATCTATCAGACTCGCAATTTCAGTATTACGACAGTAACCGTACTAAATTAACCTAATTATGCTAACCTAAACTTCTATCATGGCAACATACAGATTAATTAAGCTATCATGGTAATATCGAAATGCATTATTAAACATAAAAGGTAAGAACACATGTTTAATACAAAAGACAAGCATTTCGGATAAAAACTTGAAAAGGCTTAAGAAATCTGCCCAAGATCGCAGGGACTATCCGGGATATCCTCCGAAAAATAAAAGCTAAGCTAGCTACTATTAAAAACTAACTAAAAAGATTGAAAATATAAAGTGAATTACAACTTGAGTGTGTGTTGAAATGGATGGAAAGAGCCCTTTAAATAGACTTGGAATTTGCCAGCAAACGGCTGGCAGGCCGTTTGCTGCGGTCATTTGGTTAGATCAGCTGTTTACGATGCCCGTTTGCTTGAACCGTGTGGCAGGCCGTTTACCATACTGGCAGGCCATTTGGCAGCCTGTTTGGCTTGCTAATTTGCTGGATCGTAACTTGATTTCTTATCTTTCACCGTTTTCGCTCTAGAATCTTCGTTTTAGCTCTATTTGACTTGATTCTTTTTGCATTGCCTTCGTAATCACTTAATCTACAAAATCAACCGATAAAGCGATAATTTTTCCGATAAAGATTGAAACTTCATTGATTTAGGGCCTAATATCGGGAGGTAGAAACGTGACTTTTTGGCCGATATCAAATACCCCACACTTAGCTTTGCTTGTCCTCAAGTAAAAAGCGAGAATATAAGGTTCTTTCTAATAGATTCTTCCTTGCCCGTCCGTGGATCCTTTTATTATGCCTTCATCAGAATTCGTCACATCTTTCGAAAGTATTAGAAAAAGTTTCAAATTTCGATGATTTTAGTCGCTAGATTTCAATCGCGTCCATAATGAAAAAGGTGTACTTCCTAACTCTCAGATGTAGAGTATACATGACCAGACTCCTCACTAGCGGATTACTCATAACACTCAAGTGTTTAGGGTGCCCTAATCTTATTGTATTGTCGCTCAGAAGCCAGTTGTGTAACGGTTCTCATCATAGGATTGGTAAAGCATCGATATCTCCACCGGTTAAGTAAGGATGGCACTGATCTTCTTCTTAGGCTTTCTTTCAAGAGGAAGACGGGTTGTAGGGTTGGTTGAGAAATTTATGGACTGGTGAAAGGTATCCAGATCTTTTGATTTAAAGAGAGAATTGATAGATTTCGATTCTTCAGAGTATCCATTTTTGGATAGAGAATGGCTTGGATTCCGTAAAAATTTTCTGAGAAAGATGCGGATTTTGCTAAGACTTTGTCTAGAATTTTTCTTTGGCTCTTCCGGCAATTCTCCTTTGGGGCAACTTCTTGGGTTTTTCTTACCTTTATTCTAGAGACTTTGCTCTTTCATAACCATTATTTATTTATTTATTTATTTATTTGGCATACCTTTTCTTCATAACTTTTATCTTTCGTTCCTGGTGCCCAGAGAGGAAGTGATAATTCACTGGAAATAGGTCTTTGACCTATTAAAAATAATCAGGGGTTCGGAATTAACAAGTGCTTTTGAAGCAAATTTGATCGATCTATCTCTTCATTAATCTATGGATCTTTTGAAAAGGGAATGAAGGTGAATTGGTAGTGTATTTTGGAAGTGAATTTGGGGTGAATATTTTTAATTCATCAACTCTTTATGTGAGTTGGTTGGTTTAAATTGCGTGGAGTGGAAACGAAAACAGATGGCTTTTTGTCTTCTCTATTCAGAATGATTTTGGAAGGAGTATCGCACCTACACCACGTATGGCGCTCACTAACCATTGGCCTTGAAACGTATGTTAAAACCAAGTTCTAACTTGAACCGTACACCGGCACGCTCATCAATTGAATTGACAAAGTACTGTAGATTTGATGGGTCATACAGATACTTTGGGTCCAAGAGTCCTCAATTTTGGGAGTAGGGGTCGTGCTTGGTCATGCGTAGCCTTTTTTATACTTATTCGAATGAAATCTTTTGACACAAAACATAAGTTTTAGTTGAATCATTCCGTTTTAGTGAATGTTCCAAAAACTGATTTCTAGCAATTTTATAGAATCTTTTGGGCAAAAAAAGGTGAGAATTTTTGAAATTACCCAATATTCATTGCTAATTACTTTTAGACAAAATAATTTTTCAAAACTTGGCGTTTTACGGTTACTTGTCCTTAAACCTTTACCCAATACTCCACACTTAGAAGATATTTGTCCCTTTTTTTGAACGGCAAGATTGCATCAGTCCGGACCGAAGCCTAGTCATCATTTGCATACACACACGTTCAGGCAGGAAACCCAAACCACGATCACAGGGATCCGAACCCTTAAACCATTTCGAGGGGCAGGCGGGTCGGACCTTAGTCCCGGATCGGGTCGGTAAAACCTTCCCTTTGGGCTGACCTCAATGGAGCCTATGTCAGTCCATGTTTAATTTGGTCATTCAGAAGCCAGGTTCGAACCCTGGACCTCTTACCCGGCGAGGGTGTTTGTAACGACCCAGAAATTTCCAACCAAATTTAAATCTTTAACTCTATATGTTTCCGACACGATAAGTAAAATCTGTAATATTGAGTCTAGAAAGTTCAAAATCTATATTCGGATAATCAGTTACCCTCTGACCATGCCTGACGATTCACGAACAATTAATTTGTACATAGTTTGTATGTATATATATATATATATATATATATATATATATATATATATATATATATATATATATATATATATATATAATATTTGAAAATGTAATTTGAAATACTAAAAGTTGATATTATTTAGACTAATATTATTTCTATTACCATTATTATTAGTATTTTAATTTTTCTGTTATTAATAAAATTATTTATATATTTATAAATGATATATTTATTAGTTAATAATATTAATTAAATATAAATAATAAAATAAAAATTATAAGAATAGTATCAATTATTTAGCTGTATCAATCAAGTTTCATTAGATTTTGTTTGGATATCCTTTATGGGATTCTTCTTGTCGATTTTTACTTATAAGTCCAAATGAAAACAACAGAACATCCTCTCTTATTTTTATTTATTTATCTATTTATTTATTTAGTTATTTTTTTCTGGTTTAATTGAATCTGTCTACATCCTTGAGCTATAAAAACGATCCATTCTTGTGAAAAGTTATTTTAGTTCATCTTCATCTCTCTCTTTTTCTTCGTCGTTAAATCACCACCTATAACCACCTATCACCACTATGAACCGCCACCTTGATCACCTTTGTTTTCTTCTCATTTTCTATTTTCTTTAATCCATCGACAACCATTACCATCCCATCTCCACCACCATCAAGACCCATTAGAGACCACCCTCCAAAACGAGCTCAAAAGCTGCAATTTCCTTGCTGTTTAGATGAACCGAGACCTTTCATCACCAATTGCCACCTTATCATCAATTTCACACCACCACTTAACGTCACCATACACCCCATAACCCACCAACTAGTTATTGTTACAGTCTATACTACTCTCTTTTGTGTTGTTATTTGAAGACCCATAAATCACTAAATTCATCATTTTCATTAAACAAAACACCCATCAACAACCCATTAATCATCGAACAAAAACGAAACCCATTTCTTTGGCTTACCACCCAAGAACTACCACTTCGATCACTATGAAACCCGTTTAGAATCACGACTATCACCTTGAGTTCTACCTCCTGTTTTTGTTATGATCATAAACATAAACCTCTCAACATCAACACCTTCATCACCTTCATGTACAACCGGAAGTCACCACCATCCTTCACTCGCTATTGCTTCCTGTTTCAGGTTCAACAAAACCACACACGACCTATCATTAAATCCATATCACCTTTCACCATCTTAAAGCTAATCACGTACACCACTTCCATCACAACCCAACACCACCGTGAGCTCACACCACAAACCATCTTCACCATCACAAACAATCATCACAACCTTCATTGTTTCTTGATCAATCATCACCGCCACCTGCAAATCATTACGGTTGCTGCTATATTTTTTTCTCCTCACAGGTTATATGTATATAACCTCCTTTCACGGTTGCGTTTTCTTTCTACCTTCAAACAATAAAACAAACGGGTGATTTAAATAGAAAGGATTCAATTGTAGGGAATAGGTACTAGTGGGTCACTTCACAGCAACCGGCTCCCACCTTGTTTCTATTTCACGTTTTCTTTGTGTTTTTTTTTTTTTTTTTTTTGGCCGACATTCAATCAAGTAGCTCCCACTTGAGTAATAATAATAGAGTATGGATGTTATTAAAATCATCCAGCTGTTCACCATAAATTAGAAACCATCGATGCATTCTTTATTAGTAGGGCCTTTGGATTGAGATGGATGATGTACTACAAACAAAGTAAAACGAATCCCTTGCATCCAATTCGGTAGTAGGTCAACAAGAAATAGAATGTGGGCCGTGATAATTGTTTTACTGATTGGACCGACCTGAGTATTTTAATTAGGTTGGACCGCTATGTTATGTGTACTAGTGGGACGAAGATTAAATAATTAATGAAGATAAAGGGTTGCGTATATTATGACGATGAGGAAGAAAACGCGAAGATGATGATACAGGAATACGATGAGGTGTTTACAGAACCCTACCCCACTAACCTCACGTTAAATTCATTTCTTAAAAATAGGTTAATGGTTATCGGGCTACTGGATAATTATAAACGGACTACTATGACCCAGTTAGTTGGGCCACCATTTATTAGTTGGGTCGAATAAATATGGGCCTGTGATATGGATTGTTGATAGTGAATAAATGAATTTAAGTGGACATTTAATCACAAAAGCGTGTTAGATCAAGTGGCTGGGTGTTGGTATGAGTAACCTAGAGGTCTTGGGTTCAAGCTTTGTTCGTGACATTTTTTTTTAAAGCTTGTTTCATGAGGTTCGTGAATCCGAGGCCAACCCTATACCTGTTCAATGAAGTTATATGTATTTTTACTACAAAATACAGTGTGGTGAGTATATAGTCCCTTTTAATCTCTAAATATTTTTGGGCTGAGAATACATGCGCTGTTTTTATAAATGATTTACGTTATGGACACAAGTGATCAAAAATATAAATTCTACGTTGAGTTGTACCATGGCATATTTCTTTATACTTGGTAGCTAATATTTACGTGAGGAGCGTAAACGCGAATCCTGTTGATAGATCTATCGGGCCTGACAACCCCAACCGGGCTGGACGACCAGCATTTAACGGTTGCACAGTACTTTGTTTCGTTACTACACTTGGTACGGTGTAGGGTTTATTTAAGAGTATGCTGCTGTGATTTAAATGTTAAGTATGGTTACCAAGTGCTCAACGTCTTTTTTATACACAAGGAGTGTATTATGTATAAACTTTAAATCTTATGGTCCATTGTTATAACGCTGCTAGCATCAAACCTATATATCTCACCAACTTTATGTTGACATTTTAAAGCATGTTATTCTCAGGTACGAATTAAGTCTTCCGCTGTGCATTTACTCATGTTAAAGATATTATTTGGAGTCGATCATCGCAATGGGACCAACTGTTGAAGACTACGTCCGGGAGGATTAGGACCGGTCCTTTCAGTTGGTATCAGAGCGTTGGTCCTAGCGAACTAGGTCTTGCATTAGTGTGTCTAACTGATAGTTGTTAGGATGCATTAGCGAGTCTGGACTTCGACCTTAGCTGCATATTATAAGTATTGTATATCATTCCTAGTGTAAAATTTCCTGCTAATCATTCCTAAGTCTAGACATGCCTTACTGCCTTTATTGCATAGATAGTGTATAGAAAAATTTATATCTTAGCATATCTATTATGGTAAACTTTGCCTGATATCTTTCGTAAATTTCTCCGTAATTTAAGGGATCCTGGTACTATATATATCTAGGCATATTATGCATTGAGAATACCATCCAACTATCAATTGCTGTCACTAAGCTTTTCATACCAAAAATCTTTTCTGTGATCGCGTACGATGGCCTCTACGAATCGACCAAGTTCTTCTGACTCCGAAGATAGCGTGACGGGAGCGCACCAACCGACCAACTACCGTGATTTCTTTAGAAAGTGGGGATGGGTTCGCGAAATACTTACCCTATGGAGAAATGAAGAAGGTACTCCATATCACGAGCCGAACTTACCACCTAACGTCGGAGTGCTCGACCCGCTCACCGGCGAACCTGTTCGCAACACCGTTTATACCCTTTTTGCAAGAATTTTTCATCTTGAGGCTACCATTAATGGAACTAGAGAAGATATCCGACCTCTACCTCACACTGATAACCAACCAGGGTTAGTAGAAGAAGTTAAAGAACTCCGAGCTCGGGTGTTAACTTTAGAGAGCACGGTACACAATTTGCAAGCACTAGCAGTATCATCAACACCAGTAACATCACCAGCCTCAGCACCAACAGCACTAGTACCACCAAGAACAACATCCGCGTCACCAGCTTCAACATTTCATTCTGTACCTCGAGTATAATCATCGTTCTACATGACGTTCTACATCATTTATCTTAGTTCGACATAGTGATTATGTAATCTCTAATGTTTTAGAGATTATGTATTCTAGTTCTAACGGTAAATCAAATGAGATTAATGTCATATTAACTCATAAAATCCATGATTGCATCTGAAGAAAATATATATGTATATATGTTTTCATAAAGATTGTAATTAAAAATTCTTTAGTACAAAGTGTTAATTGTGAAAATATTTTAACGGGTAGGTAATACCCGAGGAATATTCAGATTTCACATTAATAAGTTTCAATGTACATTCTTCGAAGCTGATTTAACAGTCGTTTACTATCCTACTTACATCCACCGATATACGTATCCGTTCACCGCAGAACAACCATTATCATTCAATTTCATATTTGGATTTTGACCTATCAGAATCCAACAAGTGGCATAATGAAGAAAACATTGGACAAAATAAAATTTGTTAGAAACAAACGAATTAACTAATTGAAATTTTGTTAAGAATCCACGCTAACTGTTCCAGCTAACTGTTCCTAGCTAACTGATTACATTTTATTTATCGCAATTTAATTATCGCAATTTTATTTATCGTCATTTAATTTCTGTTATTTATTTTACGCACTTTAAATATCGGGACACGTATACAAGGTTTTGACATATCATATCGACACATCTATATATATTATTTGGAATAACCATAGACACTCTATATGCAGTAATGCGGGAGTTAGCTATACAGGGTTGAAGTTGATTCTCAAATAATATATATACTTTGAGTTGTGATCGAGTCTGAGACATGTATACGGGTCACGAAACGTATTAATTAATTTGAATATTATATATTAAACTATATATGAATTATTGGACTGTTAACTGTGGACTATCGACTGTGGACTAATAATATTGGACAATTAAAAATGAATTAAAATATTGATTATAACATATGAAACTAAACAATTCTTCAAGTTTGCCACTTGATTCTATCTTAAACCTCATTCGTATCTTGACGATTACAATTCGCATTCACAAATTTTCATGATTCTTGAAAACACATCGGAAAGATGAACCAACCGCACTTCATCTACAGAAGAAAAGATTTATGCACCTGAAAAACTCTCGAATCCAAATTCATAATTTAACACATATCGTGTTAAATCCTTTGCCATTTATTAGCAAAAACAACCCTACAATTTCTTTTCAGGAAGCTAATTTTGTCACAGCTCCACTTCGATTTTTTTTTTTCCAGTGAGACTACTCCTATTATAATCTCGATATTTATACCTTGTCCCTTCACCGTTGTTACCAGAGATCCTTTTATATTCCACGATATCATCATCAGATGTACCAGCAACTCGTTATCTCTTTGGCGAAATCCGCAATCAGTATTTTGAAAATCTCGTAGAAATTCTCCCAGTTATACCGAAAACGTCTATCCCTAAGAGTTACATATCTCGAATGTGAAGTTTATGAAAAACACCCTGGACTATGAAGTAGTTCTTGAAATGCTGATGAAGCAGCAAAAACTGTAAACGACTTTAACGGTCAAAAGTTTGATGATACAGTACAGTGTAGTGGTAAAGCTCCGAAAAAGAGAAGGTTGAAAACTGGAAAAAGGTTTGAGCAAAGTATGAAGGAGGCCATGAACAAATCGTGAAAACTAAACCTGACTTCAAAGAATCCAAACGATTCAGTGCCTGCTGAAACCGTTAGTAAGAACCCTAATCCTTATTCTAAACCTTTCCAGATGATACTCTTCATCATCATCTTATCTTATAAGATATCTTCATATCTTCCGTTATACATATTCTCCATATTTCTGGAGATATTTTCACAACTATTCCTATCTGGGATTGTTTATCTCTTCGTAACATCTGCGTTACAACATAAAAGAAACTGTGTTAGTTTCTAAATTTTGAAACCTTCAAATTTAAAATATGAATTTTTTGAAGTAGTGTTGGGAACTGATGCATGAATTAGTATAATATAATGAAACTTGATCAACTTCATTATATTAAAGTAAGTCATGTTAAGTTTCTAATGAAAGGTGATGATTCACAGTACCATCATCATATGCCATGTTACACGACTCTTACATTCTATTCAATCTTTAAATCTAACAAGAAAATATTCTCTTGATGATTCGGTCTTTTCCAAGAAATTCTGGTAATTTGACAAATCAAAATCGTGTCATTACCCTTTCTTTCTAAGAGCATTAATTAAGTTCAAGTCAAATCTCATACCTATAAACTCCGGACCATTGATTGCTTGACTTAAAGACGGGAAGAAGAAACGAAGGGACAAATCCCCAAAATAGAAATTGGAATATAGATCGCAGCAAAAAGGAGAGAGTATTAACTATGGATGACAATGATTATAGAAAACAGAAACAAGAACATCGAAGTATAAGGTGTAGATTTATAGTGAGATATTTGACAAAGAAATCGAAACAGATTACCGCATTAAATCAAAGGAGATCCTGTTTTCTAAATCGCCGAAGAACCAAATCTTATTACGTAAGATTTTCTTTAAATCCCTTAAATCCCGGAAATTCAAACATACCCACGTCATTGGTTAAAACAATTCCATATTCACTCATTTCATTCTTTTGTGATAGCTTCACTCGTGCGCTTCACATGATCGAATCGTTTTATCCATATCTTCCAATAATGATAAAACTCTATTATTACCTCATATTCGTCATAAAAACATTCCTATTGTTATTTATGACAACCTCTACCAAATTTCGGGGACGAAATTTCTTTAACGGGGGGGTACTGTAACGACCCAGAATTTTCCAACCAAATTTAAACCTTTAACTCTATATGTTTCCGACACGATAAGCAAAATCTGTAATATTGAGTCTAGAAAGTTCAAAATCTATATTCGGATAATCAGTTACCCTCTGACCAAGCCTGACGATTCACGAACAATTAATTTGTACATAGTTTGTATGTATATATATATATATATATATATATATATATATATATATATATATATATATATATATATATATATATATATAATATTTGAAAATGTAATTTGAAATACTAAAAGTTGATATTATTTAGACTAATATTATTTCTATTACCATTATTATTAGTATTTTAATTTTTCTGTTATTAATAAAATTATTTATATATTTATAAATGATATATTTATTAGTTAATAATATTAATTAAATATAAATAATAAAATAAAAATTATAAGAATAGTATCAATTATTTAGCTGTATCAATCAAGTTTCATTAGATTTTGTTTGGATATCCTTTATGGGATTCTTCTTGTCGATTTTTACTTATAAGTCCAAATGAAAACAACAGAACATCCTCTCTTATTTTTATTTATTTATCTATTTATTTATTTAGTTATTTTTTTTTCTGGTTTAATTGAATCTGTCTACATCCTTGAGCTATAAAAACGATCCATTCTTGTGAAAAGTTATTTTAGTTCATCTTCATCTCTCTCTTTTTCTTAGTCGTTAAATCAACACCTATAACCACCTATCACCACTATGAACCGCCACCTTGATCACCTTTATTTTCTTCTCGTTTTCTATTTTCTTTAATCCATCGACAACCATTACCATCCCATCTCCACCACCATCAAGACCCATTAGAGACCACCCTCCAAAACGAGCTCAAAAGCTGCAATTTCCTTGCTGTTTAGATGAACCGAGACCTTTCATCACCAATTGTCACCTTATCATCAATTTCACACCACCACTTAACGTCACCATACACCCCATAACCCACCAACTAGTTATTGTTACAGTGTATACTACTCTCTTTTGTGTTGTTATTTGAAGACCCATAAATCACTAAATTCATCATTTTCATTAAACAAAACACCCATCAACAACCCATTAATCATCGAACAAAAACGAAACCCATTTCTTTGGCTTACCACCCAAGAACTACCACTTCGATCACTATGAAACCCGTTTAGAATCACGACTATCACCTTGAGTTCTACCTCCTGTTTTTGTTATGATCATAAACATAAACCTCTCAACATCAACACCTTCATCACCTTCATGTACAACCGGAAGTCACCACCATCCTTCACTCGCTATTGCTTCCTGTTTCAGGTTCAACAAAACCACACACGACCTATCATTAAATCCATATCACCTTTCACCACCTTAAAGCTAATCACGTACACCACCTCCATCACAACCCAACACCACCGTGAGCTCACACCACAAACCATCTTCACCATCACAAACAATCATCACAACCTTCATTGTTTCTTGATCAATCATCACCGCCACCTGCAAATCATTACGGTTGCTGCTATATTTTTTTCTCCTCACAGGTTATATGTATATAACCTCCTTTCACGGTTGCGTTTTCTTTCTACCTTCAAACAATAAAACAAACGGGTGATTTAAATAGAAAGGATTCAATTGTAGGGAATAGGTACTAGTGGGTCACTTCACAGCAACCGGCTCCCACCTTGTTTCTATTTCACGTTTTCTTTGTGTGTTTTTTTTTTTTTATGGCCGACATTCAATCAAGTAGCTCCCACTTGAGTAATAATAATAGAGTATGGATGTTATTAAAATCATCCAGCTGTTCACCATAAATTAGAAACCATCGATGCATTCTTTATTAGTAGGGCCTTTGGATTGAGATGGATGATGTACTACAAACAAAGTAAAACGAATCCCTTGCATCCAATTCGGTAGTAGGCCAACAAGAAATAGAATGTGGGCCGTGATAATTGTTTTACTAATTGGACCGACCTGAGTATTTTAATTAGGTTGGACCGCTATGTTATGTGTACTAGTGGGACGAAGATTAAATAATTAATGAAGATAAAGGGTTGCGTATATTATGACGATGAGGAAGAAAACGCGAAGATGATGATACAGGAATACGATGAGGTGTTTACAGAACCCTACCCCACTAACCTCACGTTAAATTCATTTCTTAAAAATAGGTTAATGGTTATCGGGCTACTGGATAATTATAAACGGACTACTATGACCCAGTTAGTTGGGCCACCATTTATTAGTTGGGTCGAATAAATATGGGCCTGTGATATGGATTGTTGATAGTGAATAAATGAATTTAAGTGGACATTTAATCACAAAAGCGTGTTAGATCAAGTGGCTGGGTGTTGGTATGAGTAACCTAGAGGTCTTGGGTTCAAGCTTTGTTCGTGACATTTTTTTTTTAAAGCTTGTTTCATGAGGTTCGTGAATCCGAGGCCAACCCTATACCTGTTCAATGAAGTTATATGTATTTTTACTACAAAATACAGTGTGGTGAGTATATAGTCCCTTTTAATCTCTAAATATTTTTGGGCTGAGAATACATGCGCTGTTTTTATAAATGATTTACGTTATGGACACAAGTGATCAAAAATATAAATTCTACGTTGAGTTGTACCATGGCATATTTCTTTATACTTGGTAGCTAATATTTACGTGAGGAGCGTAAACGCGAATCCTGTTGATAGATCTATCGGGCCTGACAACCCCAACCGGGCTGGACGACCAGCATTTAACGGTTGCACAGTACTTCGTTTTGGTACTACACTTGGTACGGTGTAGGGTTTATTTAAGAGTATGCTGCTGTGATTTAAATGTTAAGTATGGTTACCAAGTGTTCAACGTCTTTTCTATACACGAGGAGTGTATTATGTATAAACTTTAAATCTTATGGTCCATTGTTATAACGCTGCTAGCATCAAACCTATATATCTCACCAACTTTATGTTGACATTTTAAAGCATGTTATTCTCAGGTACGAATTAAGTCTT
The DNA here is from genome assembly GCF_046630445.1 of Rutidosis leptorrhynchoides. Classification (NCBI taxonomy): domain Eukaryota; kingdom Viridiplantae; phylum Streptophyta; class Magnoliopsida; order Asterales; family Asteraceae; genus Rutidosis; species Rutidosis leptorrhynchoides. Next base: position 196,220,451 of record NC_092341.1, on the reverse strand, counting down.
CCGCTGTGCATTTACTTATGTTAAAGATATTATTTGGAGTCGATCATCGCAATGGGACCAACTGTTGAAGACTACGTCCGGGAGGATTAGGACCGGTCCTTTCAGTGTTAAACACCACCGCGATACCACTCAGGCAAATGCCTCGGTGGTAGAAGATATTGTCCCTAATGTTCTCTGAAAAGGAATATTTTTAATACTTTATAAATTAAGGACAATGTCTTCTAAAATTTCTAAGTTGGTTGCGAGGGTGACCCCACACTTAGAGATTTTAGTGCGTAATAATTTAAATAGGTTTGAGGAAGGATTACTTCCCTACGGTCGGGTTACTTTTCTAGTGATGGGCCTTCCTACGGTTGGTCTCTTAATTTTTGGATAGAACTAGTCTCTTTTGATAAAATTCTGCATGAAGAACAAAAAGAGAGAAGCAGCATTTCCACTATATATAACTTTTAGGGAAGGGAAAAGTATATGAAAATGCATTGAACTTTCACCAAATTCTTATTGTATGCGTCCAACTTTGAAATCTCCTATTGTATGCATTTAACTTCTAAATATGTACTATTGTATGCAATCCACGACTTATTAATCAGGTAACAGGTTACTAAAGTTACTTTTTTGACGTAGTTAGTCCCTCAACATAACGAAATCAAAATAAACATCAATTTATCTAACGAAATCATAACGAACTTGATCTTATTCATCTTCATATCTATTCTTCAACTTCATTTCTATTCTTCCATTAAGTCTTCATCCTACCATTCTTTCATCTCATCCTACCATTCTTCCTCCATCTTCAAACACCTTTTATCACCAATAATTTTAAAAATACATTTTTCAAATCTCTCAAAATTTCAGTAAAGAATTTAACCCCTAAATCAACACATATAAATTAACAATACCAAATCATAAAAGCTAAAACCTTTTTAGGTTCCTTTTTTTTTCACTAAAATCCTTTGATTCTTTGCTTTTTTCTTTAATTTGAGCAATGGATTCATCAAATAAACCATCTGATATCATGATTAAGCCTCCATATCCACCTGATTTGAATACATCATCATCAATCCCCTTGCTGATTCAAAATTAAAATTGATATTTTTGTTCAACTAAAAAGTCAACAGGACGAGTTCTGGATCGATATAGCAACTTACAAATTAAATTGAGTGCATATTTAGGTTCCTGAATACTAGTTTAAATTTTGAGACCATTCAATTCTATTAACAAGAGCACTAAAATTTTTAGATCTGAGATTAAAGATTTAAACCTAATTTCATGTTAATTTCGATTTGAACTAATCTGTAAATTTCATGTTCTAATCTTCATTATCGAGTGTTCATTGATCTATTTGGAGCATATTTCATTCAGCATTTAACATCAAAAAGGCCAAGATTGAAGAATATGTATTTGCGGATCAAGTTTTGGAGCTGCCCAAGTTCATCAGTATTTTTAAAATTTGTTGTTGTTTAGATATCAGTTTGCTCCTGTTTGATTTTATCAATTTGAGTTTGGCAAATCAGTCGAAACCTCATACCCAATTTGGAACCTAAATTATTTCAAAGTATCAAATTAATTATGTGTTTGAGATAATGTAAGTTGTTTGGGGTTATAAGATGTTTAGGGTTACCATTTTGTATATATCTAATGGAAGGAAGAAGAAGATTTCACAAACATGATGAAGGAACCAATGAAATTAGGATTTACAAACATGAGGACTAATAATGTAAATATCTAATTGAAGGTTACCTATTATAACAGGTTAAATACATACAATAGTACATATTTAAAAGTTAAATGCATACAATAGGAAATTTCAAAGTTGGATGCATACAATAGAAATTTGGTGAAAGTTCAATGCATTTTTATATACTTTTCCCTAACTTTTAATACAATGCTTTAAAAAGATAGACTAAAAATAAATAAAGTAAAGTAGTCTACGGAATACTATTATGGTCAATGTGCTGAGCAGTGTTTGCGAAGTATCCATTAAGTCTGAAGAGATCGTCGTCATCCTCAAGTCTCGGCAAATACTTAAGCAGTTGTCCTACATCCAACTCAGGCCCTAACAGTGTATCTAGACAAAGATTTGATGGCAACTCCAGGTGTGATAGGCTCGAGAAAGGCTCCTCATCAGGGATGTTCCCGGTAATCTCAAAAACCTGGGCCGTGGGTGGCTCAACTGATATGGGGACTGTGACTAAGTGACAACCCTCAGGTAGCTCATGAACAGGGACTATCTCAGTGACTGGAGCAGGTGAAATAGCTAAGACAGGCGGCGTGGTGGGAGTGGGAGTAGCATGTGCTGGGATGGCGGCTGAAGCTACTGAGTGAACTGAGGCCGATGTGGAACACGTGGGAGTAGCTTGTCATGTCGACTAAACACGGCACGCTAGTCTGAATGATGATGGGCCCAGAGTACTACGTGGCATCCCTTCGCACTGAAGGTATGCTCTGAGAGCTCGATAAAGTCTCTGCTGGTCTCTGAGTAATGCCCATGTAACATCCGGGTCATTCAAGGTGGCACCATAATGTATCATAGTCTGCAGCTCATGTGTCTCTAGTGGCTCTGCATGCTTGGCAGGTCTCGAAGCTAAACGCCTGGAGCGTCACACAGGAGGAGCTGGCGGTGCCATACTAATGTCCTCTTCAACACTCTCCAAGATCAATCGCCTTGGGCCTAACTGCCATATTGATGGCGTGTTCTGATCAGCGCTACTTTTTGATAGGTAAACTCTAGGAGTCCTCCTCCTGCGAACTGGAATGTAAACGGAAGCTCCTGAACTTGGCATTTTGCCTGAATATATCACACCCCCAGTTAGGGCCTGGGTGAATGTGACATTAATATCAAAAATACCAACGTATTATGTAATGAGAAAAATACTTTATGATAAAAACAAAATTTATTGAGTACGCAGCGGAAAATAGAATGTCATTACAAGAATGGAAATTACAATAAAGTAAATGTTTTAAATGCAAGAATAATAAATGCGATAGTTCTTGATCCTAAGTCCAAGTAGCATCACATAAGCAGTAGGTAAGTAACTTGATCAATCAACACCTGAGACAAAACATGCTAAAGTGTCAACCAAAAATGGTTGAGTAAAATCATAGGTTTAACAAATATGTTTGACCGTTGTTTTAGACCACAAGTTTTTTGTTTATAAAGTTGATCTCGCATATCAAAAAGTTATGCCAGTTCGTAATATTTAGACTAAATGTTTAAAGTTTGCCCCAATGACAAGTTGTTCTGTCCTTGTCGGTTTAATTTCATTATTAAGTAATAAAAAGACTTAGTCAAATGTATCGGGGACATTACTCCCGATAGGCCTACCCCCAATAATTAGGAATGCATTTAACGAGCAATTAAAAATATCACTGTAGGGACTTTGTAGGACATAGCCAGGTATAGCATAGTTTAACAGTTGGTACTTGTGTCTAAATTATAAATAGTAAAAGTAGCATGTGTCTTACCCCAGTAAGTAAAATAAATTGCTAGCAATAAAGTGTGGGCCTATGAGTTCACCTTAATAAATAGGAGAAGAGTTGTTATTCCTCGGAATAGAAGAGTTGGATGAACGTGAGCAGAAAGTCAACCTAATGACATTTAAGAGCAGTTAAATGTTTGCCCAAGTTTAAGTTAAGTATGCAAGTGTTTAAGTGTAGTTCGTTTTACTAAGTTCCCATTTTTAGTAAGTTTCCAGTTTTAGTAAGTTTCCATTTTAAGTTAGTGTTGAACACTAGTGAGTTATCCTTAATAAGTCCACCACTTATTAGGTGTGCAAGTGAGTGTATGATCAATATAGTCGGGTTTGATATTGTGCACCATACCCAAACATATATTCCACCGCCGAGTCACTTGAATGATCAATTGTTACAGGTTGGCCCAGGATCTCTTGACCAAAATCTAAGTTTGGCATTCAAGATCCACAAGCGTCCCATAATGGTACCAAGGATTACCCTAGGCCTTAAGCAGTGTCGACGTTCGAGTAATTTCACGCTATCGTTAATGACTATTGTAATCGTATGTCATAATTTTATAATATAATTATTATAATATAAGTAGTATATTATAAGTGTTAGTAGTAGTATAAGTGTACAAGTGCTAGGTAGTAGTATGTAGTATAAGTAGTAATATTAGGGTTTTAATTAATTATAGTAGTTAGGTTTTAATAATAAATAAATGGATAGGGTTTAGTAGTATTTAATAGTATTCAAGTAGTATTAGGTTTAGGGTTTATATAAATAAATGTTTAGGGTTTAAGTAGTATTAGGGTTTTAAGTATTTAATACGTATATATGTATATGTATCGTATATATATATATATATATATATATATATATATATATATATATATATATATATATATATATATATATATATATATATATATGTTTTGTTTTTTCGTATATATGTATATATAGCTATATATATGTATATATATATATATATTTTTATTTATGTATATATATTTGTGGTATATATATTTTGTTTCCATTCTAAACCATTAACAAATCTTTAATAAATCTTTAGGGTTTTGAAGATCTAAACATCTTCCCTTTTAAAAAAAAAATTCGTATGTATGTATGTGTATATTTATATATATTTTTTTACATGAACAATATGAATGTTAAGATCATGCATGAATATTATTATGAATATAAACATGAATTGAAAAATAGAATTTAAAAGATTTAGATCTAGGGTTTTACCTTGATAATGTATGATGAAGATTAACAATAAGAAAAGAAGAACACTTGAAGATGAAGATCAAAGCACTCCAAAAATCAAGAACACTTTGAAGATCTTGATGAACACGAAGAACACGATGAATATCACTTGAAGATCACTTGAAGGTGGTGGTGGTGTTCTTGGCTGAAAATCCCAAGAGAGGAGAGGGAGAGATTGTGATTTTGAGAGGTGATTATGAATGAGAGAATGGGATGAGAAAACCCTTAACCTAGCTCCCTATTTATACACACACATGGAGCATTCTAGAACTAGGTTTAGGTTAGAAATACTTGGAGGAAGAGTTAGGGTTTAAGGTGGTGGTTATGGTGGCCGGAAATGGGAGGGCAAAAGGGTCATTTCATCCATTTTTTTTTGTAAAATTCGGCTAGGGCAAATCAAGGATGGGTTTGGAACTTTTTCACTTTAGTCCTTGATCTTGTGATTAGTTTAAATGGTTCTTTAAGTATCCAAGTTTAATCATTTAAGTGTACAAGTTTTAAGGTTATTCATTTTGTTCACGAAAGTTTATTAGCTCGTCATTTTTATCTTTTATTAACTTGCCAATTATTACACAAAGTTAATTAGTATGTTTTATAATTCTTAATACTTAACAATTGTTGATTAAAGTTTAATCATTAAGTTTTAATTATATTGTTTGGGCATTTAATATTGGAAGAAATATAGAATGGAAAAATGAGGGTCGTTATATTACCTCCCCGTTATTAGAAACTTCGTCCCGAAGTTTTAGGTAGACTTCTCGGATGCATCAGTGTTTGAGAAGAGATGGGGATATTTTTGTATCATTTGGTCTTTGCATTCCCATTTATATTCGGGGCCTCTACATGAATTCCAACGGACTTTAACGATAGGTATGTTGCTCTTACTTGTTTGTTTGACCTCTCCTTCCATGATTTCTATAAGTTCTTCAACGAAATGCATTTAGTCATTAATGTGGATATCATCCAAAGGAATAACAAGTGTGTCATCAGCAAGATACTTATTAAGATTTGAGACATGAAACACATCATGTACTTGACTAAGTTCAGTTGGTAGTTCTAATCGGTACGCCACGGGGCCAACCCTTTGAGTGATTGTGAAAAGTCCAACATATCGTGGACTGAGTTTACTTCGTTTACCGAAGCAAACAACACCTTTCCAAGGGGATACTTTCAACATGACTTTATCACCAACTTAGAATTCTATATCATTTCGCTTTCTATCGGCATAGTTCTTTTGTTGGCTGCGGGTAGTTTCTAATCGTTGCTTAATCTGGACGATCTTTTCGGTAGTTTCATGAATAATTTCAGGACCAGTTAAATGTCTATCGTCGAGTTCATCCCAACACAAAGGGGATCTACATTTCTGACCGTATAAAGCTTCAAAAGGTGCAACTTTAATGCTAGACTGATAACTGTTGTTGTTGGAGAATTCAGCTAAAGGTAGATGTCTATCCCATCCTTTGCCGAAATCGATTGCACAAGCATGTAGCATATCTTCTATTGTTTGAATGGTTCGTTCACTTTGACCCTCAGTTTGCAGATGATAGGCTGTACTCATGTCGAGTTAAGTCCCAAGAGTAGATTGCAAAGTTTTCTAGAATCTAGAAACGAATCGACTGTCGCGATCAGAAATAATTGAGATAGGAACTCAATCACGTAAGATAATTTCTTTAATATAGAGTTGTGACAATTTCTCCATCTTGTCGGTTTCCTTGATCGGTAAGAAATGTGCAGATTTAGTAAGACGATCAACTATGATCCAAATAGTATCGTTTCCGTTTGAAGTCTTAGGCAACTTAGTAACGAAATCCATAGTGGTACATTCCCACTTCCACTGCGGGATATCGGGTTGTGTCAACAGCCCAGAAGGATTTTGATGTTCAACATTGACTTTCAAACAAGTGAGACACTTACTAACATAAGTAGCAATGTCGGCTTTCATGTTAGGCCACCAGTAGAATTCCTTCACATCGTGATACATCTTACTGGAACCGGGATGAATAGAGTACCGAGTCTTATGAGCTTCGTCCAAGACTAGATCACGGAGATTACTGAAGCGAGGAACCCAAATTTTGCTACCAAAGTACCGTGTACCATTAGCTTTCACTTGGAGTTAGTTCTCGAAACCGATAGGTCCTTCTCCTTCGATAATTGTTGGTTTAATAGCTTCAAGTTGAACTTCACAGATTCGTGATATAAGATTCGATTTGATTTTCAGGTATAAAGCACAAACACGTCTAACATTGTCTTTTCGACTAAGGGCATTGGCAACCACATTTGCCTTCCCAGGATGATATCGAAGTTCACAATCGTAGTCATTTAATAACTCGATCCAACGCCTTTGCCTCATGTTTAATTGATTCTGGTCAAAGATATGCTGAAGACTTTTATGATCAGTATACACCGTGATTCTAACCCCTTAGAGGTAATGTCTCTACATCTTTAGTGCAAATACCATGGCTCCAAATTCAAGGTCATGTGTGGTGTAGTTCTTCTCATGTTTCTTCAACTGTCTAGATGCATAGTCAATAACCTTTTCACATTGCATTAAAACACAACCAAAGCCTTACTTTGAGGCATCACAGTAAACAACAAAATTGTCGGATCCTTCAGGTAAAGATAGAATCGGGGATGTGGTCAATTTCTCCTTCAGAGTCATGAAAGCTGATTCCTGTTCTTCGAACCACTCAAACTTCTTCCCTTTGTGAGTTAACTTTGTAAGAGGTTTAGCAAGGAGAGAAAAATCTTTTATGAATCTCTGATAATAACCGGCAAGTCCCAAAAATTGACGAATATGCTTCGCAGTCTTTTGTGTCTCCCAGTTCTGAATAGCGGTAATCTTAGCTGAATCGACATTTATTCCATTACTATCAACAACATGTTCGAGGAATTGTAAAGTTTTGAGCCAAAACTCGCATTTTGAAAACTTAGCGTAGAGTTGTTCCTTTCGCAAGAGTTCAAGAATCATGCGCAAATGCTGCTCATGTTCTTTCTCATTCTTTGAGTAGATTAAGATGTCGTCAATGAAAACAATGACAAATTTTTCGAGATATGGTTTGCAGACACGATTCATAAGATCCATGAACACGGCAGAAGCATTAGTTAATCCAAAAGGCATGACACAAAATTCATAGTGTCCATAACGAGTGCGAAAAGCTGTCTTAGGAATATCGGATTCCTTGACCCTAAGTTGGTGATAACCGGACCTCAAATCAATCTTTGAATAAACACTTGACCCTTGAAGTTGGTTGAATAAATCATCAAAACGTGGCAACGGATAACGCTCCTTGATAGTAATCAATGCACATCCTCAACGTACCATCCTTCTTTTTAATGAATAGAATAGGAGCTCCCCATGGGGACGAGCTTGGACAAATGAAACCTTAATCCAATAGTTCTTAGAGTTGGTTGGAAAGTTTCTTCATTTCGGAAGGTGCTAAACGGTATGGTGCTTTTGCAACAGGAGCAGCACTAGGAGATAAATCAATTTGGAATTCAACTTATCGAGGAGGTGGAAGACCATGAAGATCTTTGGGAAACACATCGGGAAAGTCTTTAACCACTGGTACATCTTTAATACACTTCTCTTTCGATTCAATCATCTTAACGTGGGCTAGAATAGCTGGATAACCTTTCATAAGGTATTTGCGGGTTTTAATACAGGAGATAATGTTGAGATTGGAACCACTCTTTTCACCCTGGATAATAAGAGTCTCTCCATTACCCAATGGAACATTAATGGTTTTATCGTAACACATGATTGCAGCTCTTGATGGATGTAACCAATCCATTCCAACTACAACATCAAAACTTCCTAGCTCGACCGGCAAAAGGTCTATCTTAAATTCTTTGTTGGCTAAGATTACGTTGCAGTTTTTATAGATTTTATCGACTTTCATGATCTTTCCATTGGCTACTTCTACTAATCGTTTAGTTTCTAAGGGTTGAGGCTTTTCAGTGAATAAGGTACAAAATTCACTAGACACGTAACTCTTATCGGCACCCGTATCGAGTAAAATAGTTGTGTAACATATATTGACAAGATACGTACCCGTGATGACCTCATCTTCTTTTCGAGCTTCAGTAGTAGTAATAACAAATGCATGGCCCTTTGCAGCAGTAGTATTGGCTCCAGTAGCGGGAGTATCTTTCTTCTTATGGCAATTTGGACTAATGTGTCCCTTTTCCCCACAAGTGTAACAAGTAGGAGGAGCTTTAGCAGGAACAATAGCTTTATCTTTTGTAGGAGTCTTACAAGTCTTAGCTACATGTCCCACCTTCTTACATAAAGAACGAGTAGCAGTGCACCACCCTGGGTGGTGCCTTTCACAACGAACACAAAAAGGATAGGTACCCTTATAATTCGTCCTCGTACTATCCGCAGGCTTCTTACTAACATTCTGAGTTGTACCTTGAGATGGTTCAAATTTCCTTTTACCATCACTACACTTAGTATCAACTTGCTTACTAGCCAAAGCTCTTCTTCTTTTGGCCATCATCAGATTTTGAGCCATGAGAATCACGGCATCAAGGGTAACTTTCTCAACAATGATAACATTTCCCTGAACATCCTTAGGGAGACCTTCTATGTACATTTCGATCCCTTCGGCTCAGTAGGAAACATTTCGGGACACAAAGTAGAAAGCTCAAGAAAACGATTAGTGTAGCTTTCAATGTCGGTACCCTTAACTTTGAGTTCCCAGAACTCGGCTTCAAGCTTTTGAACTTGACTTCTAGGATGAAACTTATTAACCATCATGCCTTTAAGTTCATCCTATGGGGTTGCATTAGCATTATCGATTCCCACAGACTTGCATTAGCATTATCGATTCTCAATATCATTAATTCTTTTCGTAGCTTAGCATTCTCTTCCACTAGTTTCTTAACTTCTCGGTCTTTCGCGTCCATTCGAACCTCAACTCTCTCCATGTGGCGAAGTAAACCTTCCAAGATCCTTTCGGTAGTGTTTCGCAAGTTCATTATCTCATACTTAGCATCATTATCACAAAAAGGAGATCAGGCTCTTTTCTTAGACGGGCCTTCTTTTAAAAAAATAACAGGGCGTTTCCCTTTACTTTCTAATCTTGGAGTCGGGTGGTAACTGGGAGACTTAGATGAATCTTGAAGAGAGTTTGGGTTGTAGTTCAAGGGTGGTGAGGTAGGACCATAAAGAGGGCTTCGGACTGGTCTTGCAGTTGAAGAGTATCCAGTACCTACTTCGGTAGTAGGTTTGAAGTGAACCATTTCTTCAGATGGTTTGAAGAGAGTCATTTTGTTTGGTTGGTTAACATTTGACATCCTAACATTTGGAAAGAGACTTTGATTAGAATTTTAAGCCAAGATTATTAAAGTTTTAATCTTAACAACGTTGCTTTAAGTCTAAGGCAGGAAAGCTTATAGTTTCCTAAATTGCTAAGGCGCCCTAGCTAGCAAGTAAGGCACACATAAAGATGCAATCATGGTTCTCTATAACAGTCTGGTTATGCTCTGATACCAATCTATCACACTCCTAGTTAGGGCCTGGGTGAATGCGACATTAATATCAAAAATACCAACATATTATGTAATGAGAACAATACTATATGATAAAAAAACTTTATTGAGTACGCAACGGAAAATAGAATGTCATTACAAGAATGGAAATTACAATAAAGTAAATGTTTCAAATGCAAGAATAATAAATGTGATAGTTCTTGATCCTAAGTCCAAGTAGCATCACATAAGCAGTAGGTAAGTAACTTGATCAATCAACACTTGAGACAAAACACACTAAAGTGTCAACCAAAAATGGTTGAGTGAAATCATAGGTTTAACAAATATGTTTGACCGTTGTTTTAGACCACAAGATTTTTGTTTATAAAGTTGATCTCGCAGATCAAAAAGTCATGCCAGTTCATGATATTTAGACTAAACGTTTAAAGTTTGCCCCAATGACAAGTTGTTCTGTCCTTGTCAGTTTAATTTCATTATTAAGTTATACAAAGACTTAGTCAAATGTATCGGGGATGTTACTCCCGATAGGCCTACCCCCAATAATTAAGAATGCATTTAACGAGCAATTAAAAATATCACTGTAGGGACTTTGCAGGACATAGCCAGGTATACCATAGTTTAACAGCTAATACTTGTGTCTAAATTGTAAATAGTAAAAGTTGCATGTGTCTCACCCCAGTAAGTAAAATAAATTGCTAGCAATAAAGTGGGGGGCTATGAGTTCACCTTAGTAAGTAGGAGAAGAGTTGTTATTCCTCGGAATAGAAGAGTTGGATAAACGTGAGCAGAAAGTCAACCTAATGACCTTTAAGAGTAGTTAAATGTTTGCCAAAGTTTAAGTTAAGTATACAAGTGTTTAAGTGTAGTTCGTTTTACTAAGTTCTCATTTTTAGTAAGTTTCCACTTTTAGTAAGTTTCCATTTTAAGTTAGTGTTAAACACTAGTGAGTTGTCCTTAATAAGTCCACCACTTATTAAGTGTGCAAGTGAGTGTATGATCACTATAGTCGGGTTTGATATTGTACACCATACCCAAACCTCTATGCCACTGCCGAGTCACTTGAATGATCAATTGTTACCGGTTGGCCCAGGATCTCTTGACCAAAATCTAAGTTTGGCATTCATGATCCACAAGCGTCCCATAATGGTACCAAGGATCACCCTATGCCTTAAGCAGCATTGACATTCGATTAATTTCATGCTATCGTGAATGACTATTGTAATCGTATGTCATCATTTTATATATAAGTATTATAATATAAGTAGTATATTATAAGTGTTAGTAGTAGTATAAGTGTACAAGTGTTAGGTAGTAGTATGTAGTATAAGGAGTAATATTAGGGCTTTAATTAATTAGAGTAGTTAGGTTTTAATAATAAATAAATGGTTAGGGTTTAGTAGTATTTAATAGTATTTAAGTAGTATTAGGTTTAGGGTTTATATAGATAAATGTTTAGGGTTTAAGTAGTATTAGGGTTTTAAGTATTTAATATGTATATATAGCCGTATATATGTATATTTAATATGTATATATATATGTTTTGTTTTTTTTGTATATATGTATATATAGTCGTATATATGTATATATATATATATATTTTTATTTATTTATGTATATGTATTTGTGGTATATATATTTTGTTTCCATTTTAAACCATTAACAAATCTTTAATAAATCTTTAGGGTTTTGAAGATCTAAACATTTTCCCTTTTTTTTAAACCGTATGTATGTATGTATGTATGTGTTTATTTATATTTTTTTTTACATGAACAATATGAATGTTAAGATCATGCATGAATATTATTATGAATATAAACATGAATTGAAAAATAGAATTTAAAAGATTTGGATCTAGGGTTTACCTTGATAATGTATGATGAAGATTAACAATAAGAAAAGAAGAACACTTGAAGATGAAGATCAAAGCACTCCAAAAATCAAGAACACCTTGAAGATCTTGATGAGTACGAAGAACACGATGAATATCACTTGAAGATCACTTGAAGATCACTTGAAGATCACTTGAAGGTGGTGGTGGTGTTCTTGGCCGAAAATCCCAAGAGAGGAGAGGGAGAGATTGTGATTTTGAGAGGTGATTATGAATGAGAGAATGGGATGAGAAAACCCTTAACCTAGCTCCCTATTTATAGACACACATGGAGCATTCTAGAACTAGGTTTAGGTTAGAAATACTTGGAGGAAAAGTTAGGGTTTAAGGTGGTGGTTATGGTGGCTGAAAATGGGAGGGCAAAAAGGTCATTTCATCCTTTTTTTTTTGTAAAATTCGGCTAGGGCAAATCAAGGATGGGTTTGGAACTTTTTCACTTTAGTCCTTGATCTTGTGATTAGTTTAAATGGTTCTTTAAGTATCCAAGTTTAATCATTTAAGTGTACAAGTTTTAAGGTTATTCATTTTGTTCACGAAAGTTTATTAGCTCATCATTTTTATCTTTTATTAAGTTTTCAATTATTACCCAAAGTCAATTAGTATGTTTTATAATTCTTAATACTTAACAATTGTTGATTAAAGTTTAATCATTAAGTTTTAATTATATTGTTTGGGCATTTAATATTGGAAGAAATATAGAATAGAAAAATGAGGGTCGTTATAGAATACATTCAACAAACTTGAAAGTACTAAGCGCAAGTATGGCGGTAGTGCACAGAGATAATATTTTTGTAGACTGAAAATAATTTGTAATAAAAATAAATAAAAATAAAAAGGATAAGCAAGGGGTGCCTCCCAAGAGCGCTATGTTTATCAAGTCGTTACAGCTCGACTTTTCTGTCAGATCTTTAGAATGGATCAAAGGAAAAGAGGTGCTCCTCTTTGTCATTGTCTTCTAGATAAGCTTTTAGTCGGTAGCCTTTGACTTTGAATTTTCCAGTAGGTCCTTCTAATTCCTCGGATCCATGTGGAAAAGGATGTATAACTTTGTATGACCCACTGCATCTTGATCTAAATTTTCCAGCAAATTTCTTGAATCGAGAATTAAAGAGTAGAACTTTATCTCCAGGAGCGAACTTTGTAGGCATCAGTTTTGCATCGTGTGTCAGCTTTGTCCATTCCTTGTAGATATATGACGTCTCGTACGCTTGGTCTCTTAACTCATCGAGTTCATTCATCTGCATCTTCCGATGCCAAGCGGTTACTGAAGGATCGAGGTTACAGGTTTTCAGTGCCCAGAGAGCTTTATACTCTAATTCCAGCGGAAGGTGACAGGATTTTCCATAGATCATGCGGTAGGGTGTAGTTCCTGTAGGATTCTTGTAAGCAGTCCGGAATGCCCACAGAGAATCGTCTAGTTTCTTGACCCATTTATTTCCATGATGGTCGACAGTGCGTTCTAGAATTCTCTTGAGTGCTCTGTTGGTGACCTCTGCTTGTCCGTTAGTCTGCGGATGATAGGCAGTGGACATTTTGTGGGTAATTCCGTATTGTTGCATCACCTTCATAAATTGGGTATTACAGAAGTGTGTGCCTCTATCACTTATTATAGCGCGGGGAGCTCCAAATCGACAGAAGAGTCTCTTCAGGAAGTTGGTTACGACCTTGGCATCATTGGTTGGAAATGTTTGGGCTTCGACCCATCTGGAGACGTAATCTACTGCTACGAAGACATATTATTTTCCATTAGACTTCGGGAATGGCCTCATAAAGTCTAATCCCCATATATCGAAGATCTCGCAAGCTTGGATATTAGTCCGAGGCATCTCATTTTTCATAGAGATAATACCTTGCCTTTGGCATGTGTCGTAACGCTTTACAAGCTCTTGCGCATCTCGGAATATAGACGGCCAATAAAATCCTGATTCGTAGACTTTTCTTGCGGTTAAGTTTGAAATGTCCCGTTCATATCGATTATAAACGTTTTATATTAATTGGTTTCGTTGCGAGGGTTTGACCTCTATATGAGACGTTTTTCAAAGACTGCATTCGATTTTAAAAACAAACCATAACCTTTATTTTATCGATAAAGGTTTTAAAACATAACGTAGTTTATCAAGTAATGATAATCTAAAATATAACGTTTTACACACGACCATTACATAATGGTTTACAATCATATTACACATCGATTTAAATCTCCGAATATAGTTTTTAAACAATATTATACAAGCATGCAGACTCCAATTCCTGTCTTTATTTAGCATGCAATAGCGGAAGCTCTTAATAGTCGCCTGAGAATAAACATGCTTTAAACTTCAACAATAATGTTGGTGAGTTATAGGTTTAATCTTTATCATAAATCACAATGATAATAGGCCACAAGATTTCAATTATAACCGTACACGTAACCCGTGTACAAAAATATACGCGTAACCCGCGAATTAAAATCATTCATATGCTGAACACCTGGTAACCGACATTAACAAAAATGCATCTAGAATATCCCCATCATTCCGGGAATCTCATCGGATATGATAAATCGAAGTACTAAAGCATCCGTAACCCGGATGGGGTTTGTTAGGCCCAATAGATCTATCTTTAGGATTCACGTCAATTAGGGTTTCTGTTCCCTAATTATTAGATTACCAGACTAAAAAGGGTGATATTCGGTAATAATAATCCAACCATAGAATGTAGTTTCAAGTACTTGTGCCTATTTTGTAAAACATTTATAAAACCGCAAGTATTCTCATCCCAAAAATATTCAATAGTAAAAATGGGACTATAACTCACTTTCATGTATTTTCACTTCATCAGAAAATAAGACTTGGCCACTGGTCGATTCACGAACCTATAACAAAATTATATATATATATATATATACATACATATATATATATATATATACATACATATATATATATACATACATATATATATATATATATATATATATATATATATATATATTCACAACGTATTTTATTATGTTTTAATGATTTAAGTTGTTTAGTTTGTAGTCCAATGTTAGTAGTCCACAATTAGTAGTCCACAGTTAGTAGTACATAAATCAATATATTTTCTCGAATCAATCCACGACCCAGTATATACAAGTCTCAGACTCGATCATAACTCAAAGTATACATATTATTTTGAAATCAACCTCGACCCTGTATAGCTAACTCCATCAATACCGCATATAGAGTGTCTATGGTTATTCCAAATAATATATATAGATGACGTCGATATGATATGTCAAAAAATTGTATACGTGTCTATGGTCTATCAAGATTACATAATATATGTTAGAATACATGTATAATACAATATAAGTTAGTTAAGTTATGGTTAGTATAGATTTGTTACATAGTTTCACGTAGGTAAAACAAGCAAAATTATCCGATTTTGTTTTACCCATAATTTCTTTGTTTTAAGTCCGTTTTGAGTGAATCCAATTGCTATGGTTTCATATCGAACCAAAGATTAATAATATAAATAGAAAAAGTATAGGCTTATAGTCATAAATATAAGTTACAAGTCGTTTTTGAAAGAGATAGTCATTTCTGTCGAAAAAATGACATCTTGATGACCATTTTGAAAAACATACTTCCACTTTGAGTTTAACCATGATTTTTGGATGTAGTTTCATGTTCATAAGAAACATCATTTTACCATAAGAACAACTCTTAAATCAAAGTTTATCATTGTGTTTTATTATCCAACCCAAAACAGTCACCGATTTTACTACGACGGCGTATGTCCGGTTTTACTTCTTCGTGTTTCCAGGTTTTAAATTATTAAGTTAGCATATCATATAAATATAGAACATGTATTTAGTTGATTTTAAAAGTTAAGTTAGAAGGATTAACTTTGTTTGTGAACAAGTTTAGAATTAACTAAACTATGTTCTAGTGATTACAAGTTTAAATCTTCGAATAAGATAGTTATATATATATATATATATGAATCAAATGATGTTATGAACATAATTACTAACTCAAGTATAGTAGGTAAACCTACTAGAAGTGACAAGAAATGATGTATCTTCAAAGGATTCTTTGATGGCTTGAAAGTTCTTGAAGTAGAATCATGTCACAAAAACAAATTCAAGTAAGATTTCTACTCGAATTAAGATTATTATAGCTATAAAAATTGAATTAAAGTTTGAATATGAGTATTTCCTTGAATTAGAGAGATAACCTACTGTAAATAATAAAGGTTTATTGATCCTATATGATTGCTTGGAATGGATTAGAAAGCTTGGAATTGGACTTGCAAACTTGAAAGTGTTCTTGAAGTTTTCTTGAGTAGTTATTTTGTATGTTGATCTAGGTTAGCTAGATTGAGCTAGATTGAGCTAGAATATGAAGAAAATGATGAAGAAAACTGAAAACACCAAGAGAAAACTTGAGAGAGATGAGTTTGATTCAAGAAAATTGAAAAATGGAAGTGTTATGGTGAGTAGAAGTTCACATGAAGTATGGTTAGTCACATAGGCTCCGTTAGTTTGTAATTTTGTGTAATCATTCATGCTAGTTGCAAAATGATGGTTCCCACATGTCTTGGTGACTCACAAGGGCTGCTAAGAGGTGATCATTGGAGTGTATATACCAATAGTAAATACATTTAGAAGCTGAGTATTGTACGAGTACGAATACGGATGAATACGATTAGAATTGTTGATGAAAACGAATGAGAATGTAATTGTGACCAACTTTGATAAGTATGAGTGTTTTGATATGTGTCGTGAAGTCTTCCAAAAGTGTATTAATACATCTTAATACACTACATGTATATTCATTTTAACTGAGTCATTAAGTCATCGTTAGTCGTTACATGTATGTGTTGTTTTGAAACCTTTAAGTTAACGATCTTGTTAAATGTAGTTAGCCCATTGTTTATTATATCTAATGAGATGTTAAATTATCATATTATCATGATAACATGGTGTATGAATATATCTTGTAAGTGTTGTTGTTGTTGTACAACGATAATCGTTACATATATAACTTGTTTCGAAATCCTTAAGTTAGTAGTCTTGTTTTACATATGTAGTTCATTGTTAACACACTTAATGATATATTTAATTATCATTTTATCATGTTAAACATAGTATATCAATATCTTAATACGATTCTTATGAGTTTAGTAAGACGTTGTTATAGCGATAATCGTTATATATATATATATATATATATATATATATATATATATATATATATATATATATATATATCGTTTCGAGTATCTTAATTCACTAGTCTCATTTTTATGTATATAACTCATTGTTAATATACTTAGTGAGATAATTAATTTTCATAATCTCATGTTAACTATATATATTTCCATATATATATCATCATATAGTTTTTACAAGTTTTTAACGTTCGTGAATCGCCGGTCAACTTGGGTGGTCAATTTTCTACATGAAACCTATTTCAATTAATCAAGTCTTAACAAGTTTGATTGCTTAACATGTTGGAAACATTTAATCATGTAAATATAGTTTTCATTTAATATAAACATGGAAAAGTTCGGGTCACTACAATACCTAGCCGTTAAATAAATTTCGTCCTGAAATTGTAAGCGGTTGAAGGTGTTGACGCCTCTTCTGGAAATAAGTGTAGGTATTTTAGCTTCATCTGATCTCCATGCTCCCAGGTGAACTCGGGTCGTCTACGAGCATTCCATTATTTCGACGGGTTCTTCAATGAATTGAAGTTTTTCATTGATTTGAATTTCGTCTAAAGGAATAGTGAGATCTTCTTTGGCTAAGCATTTCTTCAGATTCGAGACGAGAAAGGTAGTATGTACGCCAGCTAATTGTTTCATTAATTCGATTCGATAAGCTACCGGTCCGACAGGATCAATAATCTTGAATAGCCCAATATATCTCGGGTTTAGTTTTCCCCATTTTCCAAAACGAACAACACCTTTCCAAGGTGATACTTAAGCATGACCATGTCACCGATTTCAAATTCCAAATCTTTTCTTCTAATGTTCGCGTAGCTCTTTTGCTGATTCTGAGCGGTTTTCAACCGTTGTTGAATTTGGATGATTTTCTCGGTAGTTTCTTGGATTATCTCCGGACCTGTAATTTGTCTATCCCCCACCTCGCTCCAATAAATCGGAGACCTGCACTTTTTACCATAAAGTGCTTCGAACGGTGCCATTTCGATACTCGAGTAGTAACTGTTGTTATAGGAAAATTTTGCTAATGGTAGATGTCGATTGTGACGACCCGGAAATTTCTGACTAAATTTAAACTTAATCTTTAAATGATTTCGACACGATAAGAAAAGTCTGTAATGTTGAGTCACAAACTTTTTGAAACAGTTTACATGAATTCATTTGCCCTATGACTATTTCCGACGATTCACGAACAATTTTTGCAAATAAATATAAATATAAATATATATAGATAATTATAAGTATTAGAAATAATAAAATATAAATGAATCATTAAAATTAAAATGTAAAATCACAATTAGAATAATTAAGTTACTGTTAATATATAAATATATATGTAGTTATAAAAGATATAAATATTAACTAATCAGTAAATGTCATCATATAATATAATGTTACATAAATAATAAATGATATTATATTAAATAACAAGTTTGAATATAATTGATATGTTATTATCATCACTAATAATATTAATATTATTATAACTAATATTATTAGTATCATTAATAATATTATTATTTCCATTTTTATTATTATTATCATTATTATTAATTAAGATTAAACTTAGTAAGATTATTATTAAGTATATGTGATATCATCATATTATTAATATTACTTTTATTATTATTATTATTATTAATATTATTATTATTATTATTTTGAGTATTATTAATATAAATATAATTATTAATTAATTGCATTATTTATATAAAATCATATCTCCACGAATTAGTTTTAGAATCTGTTTCACGTACAATTATACTGTAATCAATTTGTCTTTGTCCCTAAATCTATTACATAAACGAATCAAATCACAATTCAAATCTAAATTACAAACAAAAGATGTACGATTTAGTTGCATATACACATCAACACTGTAATCAATTTTGTTTCTGTCTACAATCTGTTACCTTTATCACTCTATCAACTTCTATCTATCTTATCATATATCTTTATCTATTCTATAATTCTATCTATGTAATCTTACAGATACAATTGCAGTAGGGTTATATGACTAAACCATTTTAACTCTCTCTCTCTATCTTCATTTCTTCTTCATGAAATCCAAAAACACCCCCACAAGCTGTCAACTATCCATCTCCATCACCATGTTTTATTTATGTAATGAATTCTGTCGACAAATGCAAGAAGTTAAAATCTGTTTCAGGTCATTATCTATTTTATTTCTCTGTCTACTCGAAATATTCTGTCGATTCAATACATCAATTGTAACTGATGAATTGTTATCATTCTATATATACATATAGACATGAACACATTTGGGGACACACAATAACTCAAACCAACATATATGTACCTGTTTCTCTTTGAACCCAAACCTTCATCACCAACAACATATTCTACAAACTACAATTTGTTTCAAGATATTATTACTACAGCCGCTGCTATAATCTTTCTATCTAAATCTACTTTATCTCTTGTTTCTTGCTTCTGTGTTAAAACAATCACCACTATAACTACAACCCGACACCCCATCACCATCTCCTGTCATCACCCTAACCAACCTGCATTTCTCTTTTCTGTTTCTTTTTCTTGGAGCACCACACCCTCACCATCGTGATCCTTTACCAAACAAAAACCACCTATTAATTTAAGTAACCGCTGCTATTGAATCGTTGCTATTATTTCTTTTCTTCTCTCCTACTCGATACTACTACACAAACTAGACTCAAGAATATGAATGGAATACTTATATATTGAACAAGTTTGAAAGTGTGAATGTTATGATAATAACGTGTTTATCTTTTCTATTTTGGCCAACAACTCCCCCACCCACTTGATTTTTCTGCTAAGAACACATGTTACGGTGTATTGTATGGATTATCATGTGGGAGCTGATTTATAACAATTATGAGTAGGAATTATGGAAACATGACGTGGAGTAAAACAAGTTGAAGATATAATTTTAGTGGGAGTACGGACGGTACATGAGAAGGCAATTGAAATCGCTTTCTGTTGATGCTACATCCACGATTTAAAAGGTTAATGATGGTCCTCAGTGGGGTAATAAAGTCATACCTACAATCTATTTAATATTCATACAAAGTAATATTAAGATTACCGGTAACTTGTATGTTTTGTTATGCAAGTAGAATATGACATGTGATGATGTAGATGATAACCATGAAATTGATATATAATCTGTTATGGTGAAGTTGAGATGAATTTCCCTTTTTAATTTCGGGCCGTGATCCTTCTAGGGAACTTTGGGCCATTTAAATTTTGTCTTTGGGCTTCTTGTTCTGATTTGAGTAGAGAGCAAGTTAAGATTGCAGTTGGGGAAAAAATTTTAATAAAGGATTATGATACAACAAATAGATTAGATGAAAGAATGATATAAGGATTCATAAGCGTATTATTTTTTTTAGAGTAGCGATGAGGTGATAATGAGAATTGATGATAAGATAATAATGGTGCACGATGATGAGCTAAATGATGATGATGGTTACATTACCTGATGGATTCGATGATGATGGAATGATAGGAATGACACGATAATGATAGTGTTAAATTAATTATGATTTGGTTTTAAGTTTGATAAAGATGATGAAAACAGAAACATTAGATAAATAAATGTAATATCTAAAATAAAACAGAAAAATAAGGTAGAGCAGATGGTATGGGCGTGTAGTTGGGGAACGAGAAGTCTTGGGTTGGATCCTAGGCTCGGGCATTTTTTTTTAAAGAAAAGGAAGGATACAGAAATAAAGGTTAAAAACAATTTAAGTTGGGTGTTATTTCAGAATTGAAACACATAGCTTAATAGTTAAGGATATTATCGGGTTAGCGGGACGTCGCGGGTTCAAGCCCGGACTTGGGCATCTTTTTAAAGGGCTACTTCTTTGAGGTAGTTTACTTATTACTTATTATTATTATTATTATTATTATTATTATTATTATTATTATTATTATTATTATTATTATTATTATTATTATTATTATTATTATTATTATTATTATTATTAGTATTATTATTATTATTATTAATTATTAATATCATTAACATTATTATTATCACAAATATTATTATTATTATTAACATATAACATTTTTATTTATTTTTAGTAGTATTATCATTATTATTAATATTAAAAGTATTTTCATTTTATCAACATTATTATTATTATTAGATTTATCATGATTTTTAGTATTACTTTTATCATTATTATTATTAGTATTATTAATTCATCAAAAAAAGATTTTTCTATATAAAAATATATTTTTGACATAAAACATGTCTACATTAATATTTTGTAATAAATATTAATTATCTAGTTAAAGTATATAAAAATAAATATATCTAATGAGGTTATTAATGAAACATTAAAATAACACCAATATCATTAATAATATATAAATTTGTTCGACTACCATTATACGTGTTAATATATATAAATGATATAGGTTCGTGAATCCGAGAACAACCCTACACTTGTTCAATGTCGTCATATGTATTTTTACTATAAAATACAGTACGGTGAGTTCATTTGATTCCCTTTTACTCTTTACATTTTTGGGACAGAGAATACATGCGCTGTTTTTACAACTGCTTTATTAAATGCTTTTAAAATATATCTTAAACTGCGAATACATGAAATGCTTTTATAAATGTTTGACGAGATAGACACAAGCAAAACATTCCTCGAATGAATTATGTGGACACGATAATTACCACCGTTGAATTATGTGGACATGATAATTTCCACCGTTGAATTATGTGGACATGATAATTGACACCGTTGAATTATGTGGACAAGATAATTGCCACCGTTGAATTATGTGGACATTGTTAGGACCCCGAAGTTGTATAGTGTTAATGTGAAATAAGCTTAAGTGAAGGTTCCTTAGAAGAGGGCTATATAAGGAACCTAAGTAGTCCTTATTAGAGAGCCATTGCATTGTAACCGAGTTCTAGAAGCTGTGGAATATAATTTTACCGATTCTCTCTAATACCAAGTCTCCTTCTTACATACCGAATCTCTCTTTATCTTATCATTTCTCTCAATCTGAACATGATCTGACCTATCATTTGGTATCAGAGCATCCAGGAAGTGATTCTACATCACTATATCGATCTAGAGATTGTAGATTACAGAATCTGAATACTCTCGGTATTTTGAATCACATTCGGTATTATCGAATTTGATAATCTGACGTTCAGATTCTTGTGATAAGTTCAGCGAAGGTGCATTAGGTCTTTTAGAAAGAGTTTCGATCATCATTACAGCTTTTTACTTCAACTATGGAGAATCAAGTTGATTTGTAGAGTTTGTGGCTAAAACTCTCGGTATTGCTTAATTCAAGCTTGATTCTGGATTTTTGTGAAGATTTAAGGATTCAGTTGTCTTCGTGAGGTGTTAAATCACATTTCTGACGGTTCAATTTCTTCAATTCATCAAGTTTTAAAGATTTGTTCAACATTCGGTATCGTAACTGTCATACCGAGTCTGCTTCATTACTTAAATTCATCTTAAGTGTTGCAGATTGTGGTGTGATTGTGATTCTATCACATTCGGTTTGATTATACGCAGCTAATTGGTGTGGTTTGAGAAAAGATTCTGTCATATTTCTAAGTTTTAAACTTAGACTCGGTATTGTCAACTGCTACAGTTGACATTCGGTATCCTATACTTTCGGTATCTTTGATATTTTGTGTGATACTAACTTGTTTCCTTGTGCAGCAAGGATACAGAATCTAATTCAAAAGGATTGAATTGAGTTTGAACTTCAAATTCATATAGAATCTGACTACCGAGATAGATACAGAATCAGAGTTTCTGTATCACTTAATCCATTGTTTTAAGTGGTTACAGGCTACAATTCTTGTGATTACCGAATCTATACTGAATCTGGGTGTGTCACTTGTATTTCTGATCAGTTTCTTTTACAGAATCTGATATACAGAATCTTTATCGAATCTGCTACAGTACCGAATCTGATACTGAATGTGACATTCTGATCAGATTGTTGTGATTTTTCATCTTAGATTTGTGTAATACAGAATCTTTATCGAATCTACCTAATTTTCAAGATGTCTACTCAACATACTTTGATCATTGGATTAGATTCCCGTCCTCCAGTGTTGTTTGATGGCAAATACACTCAGTGGCTTCACTGTATCACTCAGTACATAGACTATAAGGGTGAGAAAGCAAAGTACATTTGGGCTTCTATGAGAGATGGTCCAGTTGTTGATTATCATCCGGATACTGGTATGCCAATTCCAGTCTATGAACTTTCTGGTGATAAGCGTGAGAGAGCTCAGGGTGACATAGAGGCAAAGAATATTGTTATGCAAGCTATCCCGTATGAATTGTTTGAAAATGTTGATAGCAACACAACAGCAAAAGATATATGGGATGAGATCAAATGACAGCAAGAAGGTTATGACATGTCAGACGTTACTAAATTGAATAAGGCTCTGGGATTCTATGAAGATTTCAAGCAGGAAACTGATGAACCACTCAAGGATACCTATCGTCGTTTCAATGGTATTCTCAATGAGTTGAAAAGGTGCAAGATCATAAAAGTAAATGCTGAAGTCAACATGAAGTTTCTCAAAAAGCTCAATGCTGATTGGCTTCCTTATGGAACCATTGTTCGATCTACTAAAGAGATTGACAAGTTGACTATTCATGAGCTTGTTGGAGTTCTTATGCATTACCAACCTGAAGTGTCTAAACTTCAAGAAGGAAGGAAAGAGTCTTCTCCGGGCGATCCACTTGCCCTAATTGCCAAAAAGAAGAGCAAATCGTTTACGTCTTCCAAAAGCTTGTCCAAGAAAGTGCTTGTTGAAGAATCAACTGATTCAGAAGATTTGATTCTTTCTGATGTTGATGATTCTCACCTTGAATTAGTCAAGATGGCAGCCATGTTCACAAAAGCCTTGAACAAACACAAGTTTAAAGGCAAATCAAGCAATCAACGCAAAAACTCGTCATCTTCCTCGTACTACAAGAAAGCTGATCGATCTAAACAACAACGTGCTGATGATTCCAAGAAGGAAGATTCAATTTGTTTCAATTGTGGCAAAGCTGGTCATTACTCTCGTGAGTGCAAGATGCCTAAGAAGAAGGACGCGTCTTACTACAAGAAGAAAATGTTGATGGCTAAGATTGTGGAAACTGGGGGAGAGCTAAAACCGGTTGATGATACTTGGTTTAACTGCACTGACGATTCAGATTCAGAGGTGGAATATGCAAATGTTTGCAAGGTGACAAAGCTCATCAAAGCTAAGGAAGCAATGGAGAATTCTGACTCAACATCCGATGATGATGAGGTACAATCAACTGAAATCTCATATGATTTTATAAAAATGCAAAATGACTTGATGAAGAATCTGGTCTCAATGTCAAAAGAAGTCAAAGGCTTAAAATCTGAAAACAAGGTTTTAAAAGATAAAATCAAAATGAATGAGACCAGATCTTCCTCATCCAAATTGCAAACGGATGTGCAACGATTGACTCTCCAACTCAACTCTACGGAAACTGAGTTGGAAGATCTGAAAAAGACAATTCATCCGATTAAAGTTGAAAGAACTGATTATCGTTTAAAATCGGAACGACTTGCAGAAAAAGTTCAATTTATAGAAAAAGATCTTTCTGATTTGAAAAACCAACATGAACCCACACTTTCAAAACTAAACAAGAAAATCGTTCAATTGGAAAACACCATAATTGAAACGAACACTGAAATTTCTTTATTGTCAAAAGAATCTTTTCAAATGAAAGCACAACTTGCTCGATATGAGGAAAAACTCTATCGAACAGAGCAATCCAAAGCTATCATGGATATGGAACTTTCAAAATAAACGATTTTCATGAATAGACCAAAAACAATTCATGGTGAAAAGTGGGGGTTGGGTTATGAAGATCCGAAAATTTTGGAAGATGCTTCCAAAAAGATTCCAGGATTATATCATTCTGATTATTTTCAAGCCGGTTTACCATCACATTTTGTACATGCTTCTGATGCTGATTTTGATGATATTATTGTGAATCGTAAATCTAGGAAATACCATCAAATTAGCTTAATGTATGAAAAAATCAATGCTAAGATAGGTAAGTCGAATCCTGATTTCTTGAAAAATCTTGTTGAAACTGAAAAGAACATGCAACGTGAAGATTATGTGCCTAAGCAGAGACTGGTTTATATCCCAACACTCATGCTAGAGAAATACATTTTAATGCTTGAGAATGAAGTGTTTAACAAACCTAGTTCTAGCATTACTGCAATAGATGAGGTGTTTGATGAACCAATTTTTGATGTGAAACCAATTCTACCAACTTTACCTGCATGTCCAGATGATGTTTTCTGTGAAGACCTAGCACATGAACTAACTGTCTTCTTTGAGACAGATTCTCTAGGTCAAAATTCTTTAGATGAAAAAGTAGAACCTCAGGATGAACCGAACATTGAACCTTTGATAGATTTTGAAAGTCAACTTGATCTTTTGCATGATTATTACTTGCATTTGCCTGCTGTACGTGATTTGAATCGTATAGTAGCTCAACTTGAATAGGAGAATATTGACTTGCAACTTAAGTGCCAATCATTAGAACAAATGCTTGCTTTGTGTGATAAATTGCCTTCACTGCCTAAGAAAAAATGTACTTATGCTTTTAAGGAGGGTGAAGTGATAGTTTCTGCTGAAGAATTATGTCTTGAGATTAAAAGCTTAAAACAAAAGATAATTCAACTGAAACAGGCTAACACACTTAAGCAAACGTCTAATGTTGCAACCAATGTGCTTGAATGTACTGATAGGATTACTAAGAAGGGGAAGGGAATAACAACATCTAAGGATGTAAAACCCATTACTATTCTTAAAAATCCTCTACGTTCTCAATTTGGCAATCATGGTTCGAAAGTTGTTTCTACAACTCAGTATATTGTTAAAAAGGTTCATTCTCCAAATGGTTCTGTGTTAACTGAAAAGATTCCTATGATTCCTATGACAAAAACTTCAAAAGCGAGTCTTTTAAAGAAATTAGTTAAGCCCACAACACACACAAGTTCTAAACCTGATTTAAGTGAGTATGATGCAAAAGAACGTACAATCAAATTGGAAATTCTGCAAAATCAGTCATCTCATGTGTCAACTGAAAAGTTTGGACGTCTAACTAACAAAGGTGTTTTTCGTGTCACAGGTCATAATCCAAACTTGAATTACAAATCTGTATGGGTTCCTAAGTCCACGACTAAGAAAGTAGCAACCAAACCAAAGCAATCTGCTAGTCGGCCTAGGAAATCATCTCATGTTTTTCAATTTTCGTCTGTGAACAAAACATCTACTTGGAATAAATTGTGTGTTAAGACTTCTGATAACGATGTAAAGATTGATATTGCGTATGATGCTTCATGTAATGTGGTTTTAAATGATGCTTTATTGTCTAAACAGCATGATGCTTTACGTGATTATTTCATCATTGATCAAAAGTTTGTTGTTAATCCAAAGTTTATTGCTGGTACTAACCGAAAAGGACCCGAGAAACTTTGGGTACCTAAACTCTAGGTAATTCACATTTACAGGGTTTCGACGTCTGTGTTTGGTATATCGATCCAGTTGTTCTCGACACATGACGGGCGATAAATCCTTGCTTGTCAACTTCATTAACAAATTCCTAGGAACGGTTACATTCGGAAACGATGAGATTGCAGCAATAACGGGTTACAGAGATTTTGTGCAAAATGGCATAACAATCAAACGGGTTTCATATGTTGAGGGTTTGGGGTGCAGTTTATTTAGTGTGAGCCAATTCTGCGATGGAGATCTCAAAGTTTTGTTTGAACGTCGACAATGCTCGGTGCAATCCACCGAAGGGAATGATCTTCTTATTGGTAAACGTTGTGCTTCACTATATACTATTGACCTCAATGATGCACCATCACATGCAATCATGTGTTTGGCCACTCGTTCTACCAAAGAAAATTCATGGTTATGGCATCATCGGATGTCACACCTGAATTACAAGGGTATCAATCGACTTGTCTCTAAAGATTTAGTTGATGGTATTCCAACCTTTCAATATAATAAGCATCATGTGTGTCCATCATGTGCGATGGGTAAGCTGAAACGGACTAATCATCCGCTTAAGCAAAACCTCAGGACTTCATCGTCTTTGCAATTATTGCATATGGACTTATGTGGACCCATGTGTATTTCTAGCCTCGGTGGCAAGAAACATGTGCTTGTTATTGTTGATGACTATAACCGTTTTACATGGATTTTTCTTTTGCGAACTAAGTCAGAAACCCCCGCAATTATCATTGAGTTCATTAAAAAGATTCAACGCTCTTTTAACAAACGTGTTAAGAGCATCAGAACTGATAATGGGACGGAATTTAAGAATGACCCGCTTGATAGTTATTTGAAAGACCAAGGCATTGAACATTAGTTCTCTACTGCTCGGACCCCCCAACAAAATGGAGTAGTCGAACAACGTAATCGTACGTTGTGCGAAGCAGCACGAACGATGCTTGCCTACTCCAAATTACCTCCAAAAATGTGGGGGGAGGCCATTTCAACTGTATGCTATACCCAAAATCGTTGTATTGTAAATAAACGTTTTGATAAAACTCCATATGAGTTATTATATGGTAGACGCCCGAATGTCAAATATTTCCGTGTTTTTGGTTGTATATGCTATGTGCTTAACGATTTTGACAGCCTCGGAAAGTTTGATCCTCATGGCGATCAGGCCATATTTCTTGGTTATTCCTCGAACAAAGTTGCTTATCGTGTTTATCATAAGCGGACAAAGATGATTAAAGAGAGCATTACCGTCAAGTTCGATGAATTTTCGGGAATGGCTTTTGAACAACTCAGTTCAAAACCCGATCCTAACCTGGCTACTACTTCTTCCGCGCAAAACTCAATTTTCTCGAGGAAGGGTGTTCCTACGGTTACATCAGAGGAACTGGATATCTTGTTTGATAGTCTTTATACTCCTCAACGGGATTCAAATGTTCAAGCCGTACCGGTTACACCATCACAGTCAACTACTGTGGAGACTCTTCAAAGTCTTTTTGATGAAGTTTCAACACCAACAGATTCACCTGTTGCTTCTTCATCCTCCCTCCAACCTCCTGTTACTGATAATCTTGAACAAGATCAAGATTCATCATTTGATACAACTCCAGCTGTTTCTCCAGATACTCTATTGAATCTATTAGATAATGTTACATCAGATCAAGTAGATCAAGGCTCAACGTCAACAACGGTTGATGTTCCGATGGATACAATTGATGTACAACCTCTTCCACACACCCGATGGACTAAAAGTCATCCAATAGATCTTATTATTGGTGACGCATCTGCTCCAGTTTCAACTCGAAGGGCTACTCAGAATATGTGTCTATTCACAGCCTTTCTTAGTAAGATTGAACCAACAACGGTTGCTCAAGCTTTACTAGATCCATACTGGGTAGTTTCAATGCAAGACGAGATCAATCAATTTGAACGATTGAAAGTATGGCGATTAGTTCCAAGACCAACGGGTCAACGACCAATAGGGGTTAAGTGGATTTTCAAGAACAAGAAGGATTCTGATGGAATTGTGGTTCGAAATAAGGCACGTCTTGTGGCCAAAGGATATCGACAACAAGAGGGCATTAATTATGACGAAACGTTTGCTCCGGTTGCTAGGATTGAGGCAATTCGTCTTTTCCTTGTATTTGCTTCTCATATGAAGTTCACGGTGTTTCAAATGGATGTCAAAACTGCTTTTCTGAATGGTTATCTTCAAGAGGAAGTCTATGTTGATCACCCAGAAGGCTTTGTCGATCCCATTCATCCAAACCACATTTACTACTTGGAGAAAGCTTTATACGGTCTGAAGCAAGCACTGCGTGCATGGTACGAGACCTTAACAAAGTATTTGCTGGACAATGGCTTCTCTCATAGAACGATTGATACAACGCTATTCATCCGTAAAAACCACGGTCACATTCTCTTGGTTCAAATTTACGTTGATGATATTATTTTTGGTTCCACGTCCCCGGCCTTATGCAAAGAATTTGGTGACCTTATGGCCAGCAAATTCAAAATGAGCATGCTTGACCAGTTAACTTTCTTCTTAGGGTTACAAGTAAAACAATTACCAAATGGGATTTTTATCAGTCAAACAAAGTATATCAATGATATGCTAAAACGTTTTAAAATGACTGCTTTAAAACCAATGACAACCCCAATGAGGACTTTACTGGATGCTGATACTAATGGGGAACCCTTTGATATTACAATTTATCGAAGCATGGTTGGTTCTTTAATGTATCTGACTGCAAGTCGACCAGACATTACACTTGCCGTAAATGTCTGTGCCCGCTTTCAGTCCAACTCTAAGAAATCTCACTCCAAAGCGGTTGTTAGGATTTTTCAATACCTTAAAGGTACACCTAACCTTGGGATCTGGTATTCTCATGGATCCGATTTCAATCTCACTGCTTATACTGATGCGGATCATGGTGGTTGCCATGTTGATAGAAAGAGCACATCTGGATCAATTCAGATGTTGG
Organism: Rutidosis leptorrhynchoides; assembly: GCF_046630445.1. Classification (NCBI taxonomy): domain Eukaryota; kingdom Viridiplantae; phylum Streptophyta; class Magnoliopsida; order Asterales; family Asteraceae; genus Rutidosis; species Rutidosis leptorrhynchoides. The sequence continues at coordinate 196,190,615 of NC_092341.1, read as the reverse complement.
GGAATAGGTTAGTTGGTTGGTCATCCAAAAAGCAGAACTGTGTGTCTTTATCAACAGCTGAGTCAAGTACATTGCTGCAGCTCACTGTTGTTCACAAGTTTTGTGGATGCAAACTCAACTCTTGGACTATGGCTTTAAGATTTCTAAGACCCCGATCTATCGTGATTCACAAAGTGCTATTGCAATAACAAGCAACCCGGTTCAGCATTCTAAAACTAAACACATAGATATTCGTTATCATTTCATTAAGGACCATGTAGAGAAAGGGGTTGTAGAGTTATACTTTGTGCCTACTAAAGTGCAATAAGCTGACATGTTCACTAAACCTTTAGATAAACTTAGGGTAAAATTTTTGATCAAAGAGATTGGCATGGTAGAGTATAGTGCTTGATATTTCTTAGATCTGTTGGGACTTATTTTTGGGATCTTGTGTTTAGGGGGAGTAGATACTTTCTAGGGGGAGCAACTAAGTTTCAGTGCTTTAGATAATTTTTCTTTAAGGGACTGCCTTTAGATTAATGATAACTTCCTAGATATATTTGTTCAATGGTTACGCAAGGGAGAGGTAACTCATTGATATCCTATTTCAAGGGAGAGTTAATTCATTTTCTGGGGAACATAATCAAAATGCTGATTTACTTTCTTGTATATCACATTTTAAGGGGGAGAAAATGAGAAAATTATTCAAAAATATTGTTTTTCAAAAGTGAATTCAAAATTTCTTTGTTTTTATCTGAAATAATTCACTATGGCTTGTATACATCTCAGTATGCAACCCATGTCAACAATTGGTATCACTGAAGATTTATACTTTGTATAAAATTCAAAATTCTTTTAAGTACAAATCTTATTTTGAAAAATTCATAAAAAATTGGAAAAGATAAAATCCAAAAATATTTAAATTTTACTGAATAAATGCTATTTTTAGCATTTTACCGAGTCTGACAACCAACAGTACAGATTCGGTAAGTTCAAAGTTTTCAAAAATTGTCTCAGATTTGTTTTTCATGAAAAGATTGAAATGGATTTCAAGAGGAAAAATCAATTTGTCAAGATTTGGAGTTAAATTGTTAAAGTTTTGAAAAATTATACTGTATTCGGTATATTAGGCCCATTCTGTAAAGCCCATTCTGTATTTTACCTTCGGTATCTATAAAAGGAGAGTCAAAGTCAAACATTACTCTCTTACTGTTATTAATTACCTACCGAGTCTGTTGATTATACCGAATCTGCCTAATTCTACCGAGTCCGTCATTCTGTTTCTTCAAATTCTTGGTAAATGTTCATTTTAATCAATGTTTAAGATATATAATTGTAGATCTGAGATAATTAAGTTTTTATCAACCAGAAAAGATCAAAAATAACTGGATTATGACCTTTAATTTTTGAAATCTTGTTGATTATACCGAGTCTGAGTCGATTTCAATTAAACTTTGATTAAACTCAATTGATTTGGAAAATCAACATGAAAACTTGTCTAATCTGAGTTAAATTGACTAATCTATCATTTGACCGAGTCTGATTACATGTTTAATTGCTTATTTGATGAATTATGTATCTACCGAATGTGTTCTTATCCTGATACCGAGTTTTTTCATACAATTAACATGTTAATATGCTTGTAATAGAATGGTTAATTGATCATGGTTGTGAAATTACATGATATGTGATAGAATATGCATGTTTGAGTGACTTTCTGTCAATTTTTGAAGATACCGAATCTGGTTTTCTTTCTTGATACCGAGTCTGAAATTTGGTACCTTGAAATTTTCTGATTTTTATCTTCAAACACTTAACATTTTTATTCTATATCTTTATGATATGAAAACTCAAGCTTATTTGGTTACAAAATCTAAAGTTTTCATAAATACCAAATCTGCTTGAATTGTGCTGAAATTGACTAAGTGTTGTTCTGATTCCTTGTGTTATATAATTGACTTTGCATGATGATTTTGTACTAAGATGAATATCATATGAATGTCATGGTTGTCAATTATTTGTTCATATTTGGAATAAATGATTTTTATATCTTAGAAAAGTCATAAAAATTATAAAATTTGAAAAATATAAAAAGGATTTCAAAGGAAATAAGAATAGAGAAATGTGCTTTATGATAACATTTTGTGGTCTTCTATTTCTTATGTATACAGCTAAATGGCGAATAATCACTTTATCAATTCTGAAACCAATATTCCTTGCAATTATTGGACTGCAATTCTAGAGAGGCATACTTTATGGCCTGCTCTGAGCTCCACAGTTAGTGTGCCTGAAACAGACTTGGATATTCTTAACAGATCAATCAGATTTGTGGAGGCCACACAACCAAATGCTACTAATCCACAGGGCGAACCAGCCAGATTTGAATTTAGGCTGAGGGGAGTACAACGATTCAGGAGTATCACAAAAGCAGACTTCAGGAGGATATTCAGACTTCCTCTTGTATAGAATGCTCCAGCTTTTCCTACCACACAGCAGATGATGTCTTCAATCTTTGCTCTTGGATATGTTGGAGCAACTAATGTTCCACCTGCTAAGTTTCAAAAGAAGTATCTGCACTCCAGGTGGTATGTGATATTCTTAATTATCAACAGATGCTTGTTGATGACAAGAAGTGGATCTGATAGCTTAACTGTGCCGATGCTCAAACTTTTCTACTCATTCACAAGAGTAGAGAATCCTGATTATGCAGAACTTATATGGGATTTGGTTCAGGTACAGATTGAAAAGCCAAGGGGTGCTTATATCCCTTGCGAAAGGTTTTTCTATATCTTTATCCATGATGCTATAAATGCTTGCAGAAATGCAAATATCTTTGTACCAGGTACACATGGATTACAGATGAAAAGGTTTGGAGAGCTGAAGATGAACACCCCTATGGTTTCTGATAATCAATTCACTGCGCTGATTCCAAATTGACTAGTGGGGCTAGCTACACCCCAGGACGTAAGAATGCGTTCTTATTTTCAGGTTGTAGGAATACCTCTTCCGAACGTGGTACAACAAGAACAAGTTGAACCTGCCGTGGTTCCAGCCCCAGAGGTTGTAGATGAACCTGTAGTTCAACCACCTGGGCCAGCTAATCCTCCACTTAGGGTGAACCTCAAACGATCTAGGGTAGCACACCAAGCTCAACCCGTGAGGATCAGGGAACCTAGTTTAACTAGGATTGAACCAACCCTTTCCACAACACCCGAAGTAAGCAGTGACACTTCAGCAACAACATCTGAATCATCTCCTGAACATTCTCCCAAGAGAACTCGATACATGCCTGATGAGATGATTCAGACTCCGCCAACCCAACGAGTAACTAGATCTAGGACTTCGACACCCATCGTACGCCAAATAGTTACTCTAACCATTGGTGATACGGATCAAGACCTAGAGCCAATTAGGTCACCCTCACCCATCTCCGTATCACATCCAAGAATAACAGTAAGCCCTACGCTAAATGAAGCGCAAGCTTCGGTCGGCAAGAGATCTAAACGCACGGATGGTAAAAAGACCACTAAGCCCATCCAATCTAAACAGGACTTAAGAATTAATCCCACAAAGCAAGATGCTTCGTCATCTAAGGAAGTAAAGTCTTCCTCTGCAGTAAAGTCTGCGTTGACTCAATCGATTGAGGACACTCAATCATTGAAGTCCATAACGGCCGAAGGGGAGCCGAAAAATCTTGAAAAGGCACCCTGCGTATCGGCTGGAAATCCTCCTGTGCCTCAACGTACAACAGGGTCTCGAGGTCCGGCTTATCTTGATGAGGAAGATCTGCCGCATCCCATGGAAACGAGTCAACATGACAATCCTACGGGATATTCATCAGACTTCCAGCAGACTGTTCCCTTGGTTCATGAAAGTGATCCATTGGTTCAAACCACTTCTCTTCAGGATTCTGAATCTCAAGGTCAGGAGGAAGAGTCTTTAACTGAAAGAGATGTGCCACCTCATGGTATATCAATGATTTCAGGAGTCAGGGATAGCAATATCTCTGTGAGAACTAAACAGACGGGTAGTTCTACTACTCTGTCAGAGTCCCATGAGCCCAAAGTCATGGAGGCGGTTGCTTCGAAAGAAACTTCGCCGGTGACAACTCCGGTTGTTACCCAACCTCCATCAGAAGGGGATATCACGAGTCTGACTAGTAGTATGTATAGCCCTACATATAAGAATAATATCGTACAATCATCCTTACCTGCCCTCATGACAACTCAAACACTTCCACCGACATCGTCTTCAACAGTTGCTGCTGATGCTGCTTTTGTTCATGGTTACACTGTTGTTTCACCAACTGGGTCACCTTCTCGAAGTTCAAATAGATATGGATTACAGTATCTCTCTGACAATGAGGTGGAGGAGCTCTATCTTGCTGAGTTTGCTAAACGAACTGATCTTGATGAAGTTCGCGAAACTATGATGATTTATCTTGACCAAGCAAGGATAGTGTATCCTTTATCTCCATGCAAGTCACCTGGACCAATTCACATGCCTGATCATGATGATTTCGATCCCGACAATCTTCATGAGGGGGAGAATAGACAAGGTGGTTATCAGTCCAGTGTTTTTCAAAGATCAACTTATGAAGCTGGTACATCTAGTCAACAGAAGGATAAAGATGTTGTTGATATATCTGATTCCAGTGATGAAATTGAAGAAATTGAGTGTGAAAGTTTTCTAGATGAATCGGAAAGTCAGAGAGAGGGTGACTCAGGGATGTTAATGATTATGGATTCAGCTGATCAATCAGAGAAAAAGTTAACTCAAGAGGACAATCAAAACTTTGACAACATTGAAGATATTTTGAAGGGATCATCGAGTGTCGCCAATGAATTCAATGATCATCAATTTGTTAATTTGACATCTCCAACTGACGAATTTGGAATACACTTCGAAAAGGATATTTTCTCTAATGGCAAAGAAGATACCACGACTTCTCCCGATTTGAATGTTCCTTTTCAAATTACAGAGATTGTTCTTGAACGTGAACAACTGAGTGAGGATGAAGAGAAAGATATTCTTCGTTCACCATTCATTGAACAACAAGCATATAGAATTTATGGTGATTCTGATCTCGTCCTTTCTGCATCAATGAGTGTTATGGGTGCAAGGAAATATCATAAGAAACCAGAATATCTCAAAGCTTATCTGAGTGTTCCTGACAAATTCAAATTGAAGAATGAAGCAAAACTTTAAATTCAGCGAAGTTCAGAGATTAAAAGCATAAATAAGGTTTTGATGATTAATAAGGATGGAGTGAAGATGCCATTGTTTCAAGTTACAAGAATGGATGATGAGGATTACCAATTCTCAGAAGCAGATTTTGATAAACTGAAGATGGATGACATTATTTTCATTTACAACTATCTGATTAACTTGAATGAATCTACAACAATTTATCATGCTACTGCAATGAAGGCAGTCTACATGTTTATTCTTGATTCAATGAGATGGATGTCAGTTCATGATTTTCAGTTGGGATTGGAATCTGGACACAAAAAGCTCGAAATCAAACCACCAAATCAAGTGATTGAAGAGCTAAGATACATGTCCTTACTTGAAGTGAGCGACTGTCCATATGGGTTTGCATTTGTCAATTCTCACTATACAAAGATCTTCATCAGAGTCTCAGATTTCAGAAGATACTCAGACGGAACGTTGATGTATGCTTTCAAGTACATGAGATGGAGATTGATCAATAACTGCTATTCAACTGAAGATATTGAGATTGTTAAATACATTCTCACAAGATTAAAAAATCGTCTCAAAACAAGAGTGAACATACGAAGATATGAGAATCTCAAGGGATTCAAATCCAAAGTTCACTTCAGAGGAACAAAGTTCCTTTAGATGTTTTAAATAGGATTATGTTGTAAAGTTCACATTTAACACTAAGGGGGAGATTGTTAGGACCCCGAATTTGTATAGTGTTAATGTAAAATAAGCTTAAATGAAGGTTCCTTAGAAGAGGGCTATATAAGGAACCTAAGTAGTCCTAATTAAATAGCCATTGCATTGTAACCGAGTTCTAGAAGCTGTGGAATGTAATTTTACCAATTCTCTCTAATACCAAGTCTCCTACTTACATACTGAATCTCTCTTTATCTTATCATTTCTCTCAATCTCAACATGATCTGACCTATCAGACATGATAATGTTGGGATTTAACAAGTTCATTATATATTTAAACATTTTAAGAATCAAATTAAAGCGGAAGCATGTAATTACCATTTTAGAACTTTGTTAATCTTTAACCATTTAAAGTTAAATCCCAATTAGGATCAAGTTGTGAAACATACTTACAAACTACAAGAAAGTAATGGGATTATACCTACTCCAAGCTAGGTAATTTGATGATGAAGATGATGATGAATGGAGCTCCAATAGATGAAGCCTCAAGTTGTAATACCCCAAGCTTTTAACCCCAACACCCTTGCTTTTGGTTAGGATTTATTAGACACTTGAATGAGCTTACAAAAATTAATTTGGAACTCCCTTTTCACCCCAAAAAGGCCACGGCCTTACAGATCTCTTTGAGCAGAATTTTTGCTTGTTTTCTTGAAGTGTAGTTGCATGTATGTGTAAATGAGTCAAGGAACATACATGTATATGCAAATGGAAAAGCATAGAAATCTCTAGCATGCCTACTACACTTTCAATGCCACTTCCATGTTTATAAAATAGTTTTATAAGACTTGACATTATTTATAAACTTGCATATTTTGTAAACTTGTTTTTATAAAATTAGATTTTATAAAACAAATTTTATAAACTTGCATTTTATAAATTATGTATACTTATTTATAAAACTCATTTTATTAATTCCATATTATAAGTTATGTTTACTTTATTTTATAAAACCAATTTTATAAAATGTAACATAACTTTATTAATTATTTAACCTATAAATAATTTAATTCTTATTATATAAATTATTCCATAATTTATATACACATCAAGCAATATTATTTTAGAAAACCATTTTTCATAAAATTCAAGTGTCACGTATTTAATCAATGATCCAATCATTAAGATCAAATACGAATAAGGTGTCGGTAAGCTTGTTATTGGGTATGACCCGACTTGGATCAAAACATATTAGCCACGTTAATTTAATATGTCTCTCGAAATACCTTCAATCTCCCACTTGCACGAGAAACATAAGAAATTAATGCAAGTGATGGATACCACCTAACGACCGTCCATCACCCTCAATATGTTATGACTTTGTGCCATTCAATAACATCATCCTTTCGAGTTCCCATCTCGAATGTGAATAGGTGAATCTTTCATAATATCCTTTCGTCTTAGATGTCATGTTAAATCCAAGAGATACAGAGTGATCACTCTCTTCTAGATTTAACTTTATCAGGCCTTAGACATCTGACTCTCAACGAATAAGAGGGACAAATTTCATCTTGACTACATACGTCCTAGATATACACTATGCATTATACCTGAGCTCTTCCTTATGAACTACCATATTTCAGAATAGCGAAGGAAAGAATCAAGGCACAATACTTAGTGAATATCCGAACCTAATATGTATCTCAGGTCAGAGGATACAATGATATTCGCCTTTACTCAAGATTACATGTGATCAACCACAAACGGTCCATACAGTAACTCTTGAGAGCGGGTCTTCCAATATTTGTAGCCCACAAATATCTATGAACCTTGGTTGCAACCTTGCCCCACATTCATTCCGTGAATGTATACCAATCAAAGTTCATAATAGTCTAAACATCACACTAGCTCCCACAAATGTGATCGACTACGAAATTTAGAATAATTACTTATTCATGGATAAAATATGCAAAATAGGAACCTGACTCAAGATTAATAAATTAACACCATAATTATATTAATGAGTTTGAACCACTTCATTCCGTTACAATACATAAAATAGATCACAGCCAATCACTAGAATATCGAAGCCCTAATGCACTAACATGCCCTTGATGTTTTGCACCATGTAAGAGCTTCGTGAGTGGATCCGTTATATTAAGATCTGTGTGAACTTTACGAATACATATCTTTCCCTTTTTAACTTCATCCCTTATGTAGTTGAATCTCAGCTCAATGTGACGGGTCTTTTGGTGAGCACGAGGCTCCTTGATTTGAGCAATCGCACCCTCGTTGTCACAAAAGATCTTAAGAGGGTCCTGAATGGAAGGGACTACTCCTAAGTCGTCGATGAATTTCTTCATCCATGCAGCTTCCTGAGCTGCCAATGAGGCGGCAATGTACTCTGACTCTGTAGTGGATAGTGCAACAACATCCTATTTTGAACTCTTCCAAGAGACTGCACCTCCATTTAACATGAAGACATAACCGGATTGTGATCAAGAATCATCTCGATCAGTTTGGAAACTCGCGTCCATGTAACCTTTTACAGCGAGTTCCTCCTCACCAGACCCATATATTAGAAACATATCCTTAGTCCTCTTAAGGTATTTCAATATACTTTTAACAGCAATCCAATGACTATTTCCTGGATTATTTTGGTATCTACTTGTCAGGCTAAGAGCGCATGAAACATCCGGTCTAATACATATCATTGCATACATGATTGACCCAATGGCAGACGCATATGGGACTTTCTTCATTCTCTCTTGTTCATCTTTCGTGGTGGGGCACTGAGATAAACTAAGGAGCGTTCCTCTTTGAATAGGTACCAAACCTTTCTTAGAGTTCTCCATCTTGAACCTTTTCAATGTATGCACTTTGAATCAAACCTATCAGTTTCTTGGATCTATCCATGTAGATCCCAATCCCTAAAACGTATTGTACTTCTCCAAGATCCTTAATGGAGAAGCATTTGCTTAGCCAAGTTTTAACACCTAGCATTGCCGGAATATCATCTCTAAATAACAATATATCATCCACATATAGTACAAAGAATATGATAGTGCTCCCACTAGCCTTCTTGTATACACAAGCTTCATCACCATTTTTAATGAAGCCAAATTTCTTGGCCTCCTCATTAAAACGATGATTCCACATTCTGGATGCTTGTTTCAATCCGTAGATTGACTTCTTTAACTTGCATACCTTTTTAGGATATTTTGGATCAACAAAACCTTCACGCTGAACCATATAGACATCTTCCTCAAGATGTCCATTTAGGAAAGCGGTCTTAACATCTATTTGCCATATTTCATAATCATAATGAGCAGCAATGGCAAGTAATATCCTAATAGACTTTAGCATTGCCACAGGCGAAAAAGTTTCATCATAGTCAACCCCTTGAGTTTGAGTGAAACCTTTTGCTACAAGTCTAGCTTTGTATGTATCTGAGTTACGATGTATGTCGGTTTTCATCTTGAAAATCCATTTACAATCAACTAGCCTTGAGCCAGTAGGTTGTGCAACAAGTTTCCAAACTTGGTAGTCATACATGGATTGTATCTCAACGTTCATGGCTTCCTGCCATTTATCTTTATCAATCCTTGATAAAGCATCTTGGTAGTTTGTTGGTTCATCCAAATCAACCACATAGCAACCATCTATGAGAAACCCAAATCTCTCGGGAGGATTACTAATCCTACCAGATCTACGAACGTCTTATACACTTTGATCATCCATTTGATCATTCTCAACATTCTCATGTTGAGTGCTAGTGTCAACCGATTGTGTATCATCTATTTGATCTTGAACCTCTTCAAGATCTATCTTCCTTTCACTATTACCTTCCATTAGGAATTTAGTTTCAAGGAATTCAGCCTTCCGAACAACAAATACATTCTGCTCGGATGGATCATAGAAATAATATCCCATATCATCCTTGGGATATCCTATGAAGATACACTTCGTGGATCAAGCATTCAACTTATTAGGGACGTAACGCTTAGGATAAGCTTCTCATCCCCATACCTTTAAGTATGATAGAGATGGAGATTTTCCAAACCACATCTCATGAGGAGTTCGTTCCACCTTTTTGGTTGGGGCCATATTTAAAATATGAGCCGCGGAGCATAGACAATAACCCAAAATGATAGAGGTAACGAGCTTCTGGCTATCATTGATCGAACCATATCCATTAGGGTTCGGTTTCTCCTTTCGGAAACTCCATTAAGTTGGGGTATTCCAGGAGGAGTGAGTTGCGAGATAATCCCACAACCTTTAAGATGATCTTGGAAAGCATCGCTTAGGTATTCACCTCCTCTATCTGTAGTGACCCGAACTTTTCCATGTTTATATATATTAATTGAGATTGATATTTACATGATTAAATGTTTCCAACATGTTAAGCAATCAAACTTGTTAAGACTTGATTAATTGAAATATGTTTCATATAGACAATTGACCACCCAAGTTGACCGGTGATTCACGAACGTTAAAACTTGTAAAAACTATATGATGACATATATATGGATATATATATAGTTAACATGATACTATGATAAGTAAACATATCATTAAGTATATTAACAATGAACTACATATGTAAAAACAAGACTACTAACTTAATGATTTTTAAACGAGACATATATGTAACGATTATCGTTGTAAAGACATTTAATGTATATATATCATATTAAGAGATATTCATACATGATAATATCATGATAATATAATAATTTAAAATCTCATTTGATATTATAAACATTGGGTTAACAACATTTAACAAGATCGTTAACCTAAAGGTTTCAAAACAACACTTACATGTAACGACTAACGATGACTTAACGACTCAGTTAAAATGTATATACATGTAGTGTTTTAATATGTATTTATACACTTTTGAAAGACTTCAATACACTTATCAAAATACTTCTACTTAACAAAAATGCTTACAATTACATCCTCGTTCAGTTTCATCAACAATTCTACTCGTATGCACCCGTATTCGTACTCGTACAATACACAGCTTTTAGATGTATGTACTATTGGTATATACACTCCAATGATCAGCTCTTAGCAGCCCATGTGAGTCACTTAACACATGTGATAACCATCATTTGGCAACTAGCATGAAATATCTCATAAAATTACAAAAATATGAGTAATCATTCATGACTTATTTACATGAAAACAAAATTACATATCCTTTATATCTAATCCATACACCAACGACCAAAAACACCTACAAACACTTTCATTCTTCAATTTTCTTCATCTAATTGATCTCTCTCAAGTTCTATCTTCAAGTTCTAAGTGTTCTTCATATATTCTACAAGTTCTAGTTACATAAAATCAAGAATACTTTCAAGTTTGCTAGCTCACTTCCAATCTTGTAAGGTGATCATCCAACCTCAAGAAATCTTTGTTTCTTACAGTAGGTTATCATTCTAATACAAGGTAATAATCATATTCAAACTTTGGTTCAATTTCTATAACTATAACAATCTTATTTCAAGTGATGATCTTACTTGAACTTGTTTTCGTGTCATGATTCTGCTTCAAGAACTTCGAGCCATCCAAGGATCCGTTGAAGCTAGATCCATTTTTCTCTTTTCCAGTAGGTTTATCAAAGGAACTTAAGGTAGTAATGATGTTCATAACATTATTCGATTCATACATATAAAGCTATCTTATTCGAAGGTTTAAACTTGTAATCACTAGAACATAGTTTAGTTAATTCTAAACTTGTTCGCAAACAAAAGTTAATCCTTCTAACTTGACTTTTAAAATCAACTAAACACATGTTCTATATCTATATGATATGCTAACTTAATGATTTAAAACCTGGAAACACGAAAAACACCGTAAAACCGGATTTACGCCGTCGTAGTAACACCGCGGGCTGTTTTGGGTTAGTTAATTAAAAACTATGATAAACTTTGATTTAAAAGTTGTTATTATGAGAAAATGATTTTTATTATTAACATGAAACTATATCCAAAAATTATGGTTAAACTCAAAGTGGAAGTATGTTTTCTAAAATGGTCATCTAGACGTCGTTCTTTCGACTGAAATGACTACCTTTACAAAAACAACTTGTAACTTATTTTTCCGACTATAAACCTATACTTTTTCTGTTTAGATTCATAAAATATAGTTCAATATGAAACCATAGCAATTTGATTCACTCAAAACGGATTTAAAATGAAGAAGTTATGGGTAAAACAAGATTGGATAATTTTTCTCATTTTAGCTACGTGAAAATTGGTAACAAATCTATTCCAACCATAACTTAATCAACTTGTATTGTATATTATGTAATCTTGAGATACCATAGACACGTATACAATGTTTCGACCTATCATGTCGACACATCTATATATATTTCAGAACAACCATAGACACTCTATATGTGAATGTTGGAGTTAGCTATACAGGGTTGAGGTTGATTCCAAAATATATATAGTTTGAGTTGTGACCAATACTGAGATACGTATACACTGGGTCATGGATTGATTCAAGATAATATTTATCGATTTATTTCTGTACATATAACTGTGGACAACTAGTTGTAGGTTACTAACGAGGACAGCTGACTTAATAAACTTAAAACATCAAAATATATTAAAAGTGTTGTAAATATATTTTGAACATACTTTGATATATATGTATATATTGTTATAGGTTCGTGAATCAACCAGTGGCCAAGTCTTACTTCCCGACGAAGTAAAAATCTGTGAAAGTGAGTTATAGTCCCAGTTTTAAAATCTAAAATTTTTGGGATGAGAATACATGCAGGTTTTATAAATGATTTACAAAATAGACACAAGTACGTGAAACTACATTCTATGGTTGAATTATCAAAATCGAATATGCCCCTTTTTATGAAGTCTGGTAATCTAAGAATTAGGGAACAGACACCCTAATTGACGCGAATCCTAAAGATAGATCTATCGGGCCCAACAAGCCCCATCCAAAGTACCGGATGCTTTAGTACTTCGAAATTTATATCATATCCGAAGGGTGTCCCGGAATGATGGGGATATTCTTATATATGCATCTTGTTAATGTCGGTTACCAGGTGTTCACCATATGAATGATTTTTATCTCTATGTATGGGATGTGTATTGAAATATGAAATCTTGTGGTCTATTATTATGATTTGATATATATAGGTTAAACCTATAACTCACCAACATTTTTGTTGACGTTTTAAGCATGTTTATTCTCAGGTGATTATTAAGAGCTTCCGCTGTCGCATACTTAAATAAGGACGAGATTTGGAGTCCATGCTTGTATGATATTGTGTAAAAACTGCATTCAAGAAACTTATTTTGTTGTAACATATTTGTATTGTAAACCATTATGTAATGGTCGTGTGTAAACAGGATATTTTAGATTATCATTATTTGATAATCTACGTAAAGCTTTTTAAAACCTTTATCTATGAAATAAAGGTTATGGTTTGTTTTAAAAATGAATGCAGTCTTTGAAAAACGTCTCATATAGAGGTCAAAACCTCGCAACGAAATCAATTAATATGGAACGTTTTTAATCAATAAGAACGGGACATTTCAGTTGGTATCCGAGCGTTGGTCTTAGAGAACCAGAATTTTGCATTAGTGTGTCTTATCGAGTTTTTAGGATGCATTAGTGAGTCTGGACTTCGACCGTGTTTACTTGAAAAATGATTGCCTAACAAATTTTGTTGGAAACTATATATTTTTAACATGTGAATATTATGTGATATATTAATCTCTTAACGCGTTTGATATTATGTGATAGATGTCTACCTCTAGAACAAGTCCCATTGACTCACCTAATAATAATGAAGAGTCAAATGTAAATTGGAATGATTCGTGGACTGATTCACAAGTTCCCGAAGAGGAACCGGAAGAAGAGTCGGAACCAGAAGAAGAATCGGAATCGGAAGAAGAATCGGAACCGGATGAAGAAATAGAACCGGTGGGGGAAATAATAAAACGGTTAAGTAAAAAAAAATCCTCAACCAACCGACCAAGGTTAATTATGGTCAATGGTGTTTCCGCCAAGGAAGCAAAATATTGGACGGATTACCAATTCTCCGATGAATCGGATTCCGACGAGAATTCCGATGATGTTATAGAAATTACCCCAACTGAATTTAAAAAGGCAAAAGAAAATAATAAGGGAAAGGGCATAAAAATAGAGAAATCTAATTCCAACCCCGATGAACTTTATATGTATCGTCAACCCCCGAAGTCCTTAAGTTGTAACAATGACCCGGGAACCTCTAAACCACCAGGTTTTTCTAAACCAATGTGGAAAACGACGGCTCGTATTAGGGGAACATCATATATCCCTAGAAACTTGGAAAAACGAACCAAAACCGAAGAAGAAGAAACAAGCGAGTCGGAATAAGATAGTTGTATTCGTGTGGTGTAATATATGTAATATAGTGTGCTTATGCTTTATGATATGTGTAAAAATTGATTGTATTAATAAGTATTTTTTTTTTTATAAATCTAACTCTTGTTTATTTTAAAGTATAAAAACACAAAATGGATAGACAACCCAATATTTTAAGAGACCTACCCGGAGACATGATTGATGAAATCTTGTCTAGAGTCAGTCAAAATTCTTCGGCACAAGTATTTAAGGCGAGATCAGTTTGTAAGACATTCTAAGAACGTTCCAAGAATGCCTTGGTTTAAAAAAGGCTTTCGTTCGAAAGATGGGGGATATCACATTGGGAAATCCATAAGTTACGATGTGTTTACTTTGACGCATATATTGCGGGGAACCCAAATGCTATTTTACGCAATGGGTTAAGAAATTATTTTGACTCAATATATCCGAATATTGGACTTCGTGATTTAGAAAAAGCGGCTAACATGCAACATAAAGAAGCATGTTATGCTTTTCGGATTAGTAATGTTCGCTTCTCACCAAAGTGAGAACAAGAACATCGGGCTACAACTATTAAACAAAACGTTTCCACAAGTGACGGAGTCGGTAATTGGGGTAAGAAATGAGGTTTTTAGATTGTTACGGGACTGTTGGACATTACGTAACCCTCGTCCCTTTGACGACGTTACAACACACTGTCTTATCAATGGCCATAACGGTTATGTTCCACAAGACCAAGGATGGGAAGTAATCCTAGTAAAACCAGAATGCATGACTTGTTTCTGGACGTATGAATTACGTGTCTTTATTGCCTTTGCTGAACGACTAGTGTACTAGCTAGAATTATCTTCACAACCATCTTGTATCAAATTTATTGTGTGCTATATTTCATGCTATATGTAAAATAAGCGGTATTGTAAATTTGTAAAATATTGTGTAAAAGTTTGAACTTGAAATATTATTATAATCAGTTTTTCATATAGAATTGTAGTAGTTGAATTGTATATTAGCTACTAAGTATGAACTTAACGGGTAGGTACTACCCGAATTTAAACTTATAAAACGCTAATATGAAGAAAAAGCTTTTATAAATGAGTTCAGATTATGCTACGAAATACTATTAACTACTCTTAATATTCTGTATGATTAACTTGTTCCATTTGACTATTTTGAAGGAAATGGCACCGACTACTCGACACACCGTGAATATGAATGAAGAGGAATTATGTACTTTTCTAGCTTCAAATATAGCCGCAGTACAGGCTGCACTACATACCAACAATAACCTTGGATCTAGCAGTACAGGAAATCGTGTAGGATGCACCTACAAAGAATTCACTGCCTGCAAACCTTTGGAATTTGATGGAACCGAAGGACCGATCGGATTGAAACGGTGGACCGAGAAGGTCGAATCGGTGTTTGCCATAAGTAAGTGTACTGAAGAGGACAAAGTGAAGTACGCTACGCATACCTTCACAGGTTCTGCGTTAACATGGTGGAATACCTATCTAGAGAAAGTGGGACAAGACGATGCGTACGCACTACCGTGGTCAGCATTCAAGCACTTGATGAACGAGAAGTACCGTCCCAGAACCGAGGTCAATAAGCTCAGGATAGAACTTAGAGGGTTACGAACCCAAGGATTTGATATTACCACATACGAAAGACGATTCACAGAATTGTGCCTATTGTGTCCGGGAGCATTCGAAGATGAGGAAGAGAAGATCGACGCGTTTGTGAAAGGATTACCGAAAAGAATCCAAGAAGATATAAGTTCACACGAGCCTGCCTCCATACAACAGGCATGTAGAATGGCTCACAAACTAGTGAACCAGATTGAAGAAAGAATTAAAGAACAGACTGCTGAAGAGGCCAATGTGAAGCAAGTTAAAAGAAAGTGGGAGGAAAATGGTGATAAGAATCACCAATACAACAACAACAGCAATTACAACAATAATCGCAACAATTATCCCAACAATCGCAACATCAATCGCAACTACAACAAACGGCCCAACAACAACAACAACAACAACAACTACAACAATCATCCCAACAACAATAATAACCGCAACAACAACAACAATCAGAAGCAGCTATGCCAAAGGTGTGAAAAGTATCACTCGGGGTTCTGCACCAAATTTTTCAACAAGTGTAAAAGAAATGGTCATAGCGTGGCGAAGTGTGAGGTCTACGGACCAGGGGTTAATAGAACGAAAGGAACAAATGGGGTCGGAACGAGTAATGGCGGAGCAAGTAGTGTCGGAGCAAGTTATGCCAATGTAGTTTGTTATAAATGTGGAAAACCGGGCCACATTATTAGAAATTGCCCGAACCAGGAGAACACGAATGGACAAGGCCGCGGAAGAGTTTTCAATATTAATGCGGCAGAGGCACAGGGAGACCCGGAGCTTGTTACGGGTACGTTTCTTATTGACAATAAATCTGCTTACGTTTTATTTGATTCGGGTGCGGATAGAAGCTATATGAGTAGAGATTTTTGTGCTAAATTAAGTTGTCCATTGACGCCTTTGGATAGTAAATTTTTACTCGAATTAGCAAATGGTAAATTAATTTCAGCAGATAATATATGTCGGAATCGAGAAATTAAACTGGTTAGCGAAACATTTAAGATTGATTTGATACCAGTAGAGTTAGGGAGTTTTGATGTGATAATCGGTATGGACTGGTTGAAAGAAGTGAAAGCAGAGATCGTTTGTTACAAAAATGCAATTCGCATTATACGAGAAAAAGGAAAACCCTTAATGGTGTACGGAGAAAAAGGCAACACGAAGTTACATCTTATTAGTAATTTGAAGGCACAAAAACTAATAAGAAAAGGTTGCTATGCTGCTCTAGCACGCGTCGAGAAAGTACAAACTGAAGAAAAGAGCATCAATGATGTTCCCATTGCAAAAGAATTTCCCGATGTATTTCCGAAAGAATTACCGGGATTACCCCCACATCGATCCGTTGAATTTCAAATAGATCTTGTACCAGGAGCTGCACCAATAAATCGTGCTCCTTACAGACTTGCACCCAGCGAGATGAAAGAACTGCAAAGCCAATTACAAGAACTTTTAGAGCGTGGTTTCATTCGACCAAGCACATCACCGTGGGGAGCTCCTGTTTTGTTTGTCAAGAAGAAAGATGGTACATTCAGGTTGTGTATCGACTACCGAGAGTTGAACAAACTTACCATCAAGAACCGCTACCCACTACCGAGAATCGACGACTTATTTGATCAACTACAAGGCTCGTCTGTTTATTCAAAGATTGACTTACGTTCCGGGTATCATCAAATGCGGGTGAAAGAAGATGATATTCCAGAGACTACTTTCAGAACACGTTACGGTCATTACGAGTTTATGGTCATGCCATTTGGTTTAACTAATGCACCAGCTGTGTTCATGGACCTTATGAACTGAGTATGTGGACCATACCTTGACAAGTTTGTCATTGTTTTCATTGATGACATACTTATTTACTCAAAGAATGACCAAGAACATGGTGAACATTTGAGAAAGGTGTTAGAAGTATTGAGGAAGGAAGAATTGTACGCTAAGTTTTCAAAGTGTGCATTTTAGTTGGAAGAAGTTCAATTCCTCGGTCACATAGTGAACAAAGAAGGTATTAAGGTAGATCCGGTAAAGATAGAAACTGCTGAAAAGTGGGAAACCCCGAAAACTCCGAAACACATACGCCAGTTTTTAGGACTAGCTGGTTACTACAGAAGGTTCATCCAAGACTTTTCCAGAATAGCAAAACCCTTGACTGCATTAACTCATAAAGGGAAGAAATTTGAATGGAATGATGAACAAGAGAAAGCGTTTCAGTTATTGAAGAAAAAGCTAACTACGGCACCTATATTGTCATTGCCTGGAGGGAATGATGATTTTGTGATTTATTGTGACGCATCAAAGCAAGGTCTCGGTTGTGTATTAATGCAACGAACGAAGGTGATTGCTTATGCGTCTAGACAATTGAAGATTCACGAACAAAATTATACGACGCATGATTTGGAATTAGGCGCGGTTGTTTTTGCATTAAAGACTTGGAGGCACTACTTATATGGGGTCAGAAGTATTATATATACCGACCACAAAAGTCTTCAACACATATTTAATCAGAAACAACTGAATATGAGGCAGCGTAGGTGGATTGAATTATTGAATGATTACGACTTTTAGATTCGTTACCACCCGGGGAAGGCAAATGTGGTAGCCGATGCCTTGAGCATAAAGGACAGAGAACCCATTCGAGTAAAATCTATGAATATAATGATTCATAATAACCTTACTACTCAAATAAAGGAGGCGCAACAAGGAGTTTTAAAAAAAGGAAATTTAAAGGATGAAATACCCAAAGGATCGGAGAAGCATCTTAATATTCAGGAAGACGGAACCCGGTATAGGGCTGAAAGGATTTGGGTACCAAAATTTGGAGATATGAGAGAAATGGTACTTAGAGAAGCTCATAAAACCAGATACTCAATACATCCTGGAACGGGGAAGATGTACAAGGATCTCAAGAAACATTTTTGGTGGCCGGGTATGAAAGCCGATGTTGCTAAATACGTAGGAGAATGTTTGACGTGTTCTACGGTCAAAGCTGAGCATCAGAAACCATCAGGTCTACTTCAACAACCCGAAATCCCGGAATGGAAATGGGAAAACATTACCATGGATTTCATCACTAAATTGCCAAGGACTGGAAGTGGTTTTGATACTATTTGGGTAATAGTTGATCGTCTCACCAAATCAGCACACTTCCTGCCAATAAGAGAAGATGATAAGATGGAGAAGTTAGCATGACTGTATTTGAAGGAAGTCGTCTCCAGACATGGAATACCAATCTCTATTATCTCTGATAGGGATGGCAGATTTATTTCAAGATTCTGGCAGACATTATAGCAAGCATTAGGAACTCGTCTAGACATGAGTACTGCCTATCATCCACAAACTCATGGGCAGAGTGAAAGGACGATACAAACGCTTGAAGACATGCTACGAGCATGTGTTATTAATTTCGGAAACAGTTGGGATCGACATCTACCGTTAGCAGAATTTTCCTACAACAACAGCTACCATTCAAGCATTGAGATGGCACCGTTTGAAGCACTTTATGGTAGAAAGTGCAGGTCTCCGATTTGTTGGAGTGAAGTGGGGGATAGACAGATTACGGGTCTGGAGATTATACAAGAAACTACCGAGAAGATCATCCAAATTCAACAACGGTTGAAAACCGCCCAAAGTCGACAAAAGAGCTACGCTGACATTAAAAGAAAAGATATAGAATTTGAAATTGGAAAGATGGTCATGCTTAAAGTTGCACCTTGGAAAGGCGTTGTTCGATTTGGTAAACGAGGGAAATTAAATCCAAGGTATATTGGACCATTCAAGATTATTGATCGTGTCGGACCAGTAGCTTACCGACTTGAGTTACCTCAACAACTCGCGGCTGTACATAACACTTTCCATGTCTCGAATTTGAAGAAATGTTTTGCTAAAGAAGATCTCACTATTCCATTAGATGAAATCCAAATCAACGAAAAACTTCAATTCATCGAAGAACCCGTCGAAATAATGGATTGTGAGGTTAAAAGACTTAAGCAAAACAAGATACCAATTGTTAAGGTTCGATGGAATGCTCGTAGAGGACCCGAGTTCACCTGGGAGCATGAAGATCAGATGAAGAAGAAATACCCGCATCTATTTCCAGAAGATTCGTCAACACCTTCAACAGCTTAAAATTTCAGGACGAAATTTATTTAACGGGTAGGTACTGTAGTGACCCGAACTTTTCCATGTTTATATATATTAATTGAGATTGATATTTACATGATTAAATGTTTCCAACATGTTAAGCAATCAAACTTGTTAAGACTTGATTAATTGAAATATGTTTCATATAGACAATTGACCACCCAAGTTGACCGGTGATTCACGAGCGTTAAAACTTGTAAAAACTATATGATGACATATATATGGATATATATATAGTTAACATGATACTATGATAAGTAACACATATCATTAAGTATATTAACAATGAACTACATATGTAAAAACAAGACTACTAACTTAATGATTTTTAAACGAGACATATATGTAACGATTATCGTTGTAAAGACATTTAATGTATATATATCATATTAAGAGATATTCATACATGATAATATCATGATAATATAATAATTTAAAATCTCATTTGATATTATAAACATTGGGTTAACAACATCTAACAAGATCGCTAACCTAAAGGTTTCAAAACAACACTTACATGTAACGACTAACGATGACTTAACGACTCAGTTAAAATGTATATACATGTAGTGTTTTAATATGTATTTATACACTTTTGAAAGACTTCAATACACTTATCAAAATACTTATACTTAACAAAAATGCTTACAATTACATCCTCGTTCAGTTTCATCAACAATTCTACTCGTATGCACCCGTATTCGTACTCGTACAATACACAGCTTTTAGATGTATATACTATTGGTATATACACTCCAATTATCAGATTTTAGCAGCCCATGTGAGTCACCTAACACATGTGGGAACCATCATTTGGCAACTAGCATGAAATATCTCATAAAATTACAAAAAAATATGAGTAATCATTCATGACTTATTTACATGAAATCAAAATTACATATCCTTTATATCTAATCCATACTTTGATTCTTCAATTTTATTCATCTAATTGATCTCTCACAAGTTCTATCTTCAAATTCTAAGTGTTCTTCATATATTCTACAAGTTCTAGTTACATAAAATCAAGAATACTTTCAAGTTTGCTAGCTCACTTCCAATCTTGTAAGGTGATCATCCAACCTCAAGAAATATTTGTTTCTTACAGTAGGTTATCATTCTAATACAAGGTAATAATCATATTCAAACTTTGGTTCAATTTCTATAACTATAACAATCTTATTTCAAGTGATGATCTTACTTGAACTTGTTTTCGTGTCATGATTCTGCTTCAAGAACTTCGAGCCATCCTAGGATCCGTTGAAGCTAGATCCATTTTTCTATTTTCCAGTAGGTTTATCCAAGGAACTTAAGGTAGTAATGATGTTCATAACATCATTCGATTCATACATATAAAGCTATCTTATTCGAAGGTTTAAACTTGTAATCACTAGAACATAGTTTAGTTAATTCTAAACTTGTTCACAAACAAAAGTTAATCCTTCTAACTTGACTTTTTAAATCAACTAAACACATGTTCTATATCTATATGATATGCTAACTTAATGATTTAAAACCTGGAAACACAAAAAACACAGTAAAACCGGATTTACGCCGTCGTAGTAACACCGCGGGCTGTTTTGGGTTAGTTAATTAAAAACTATGATAAACTTTGATTTAAAAGTTGTTATTCTGAGAAAATGATTTTTATTATGAACATGAAACTATATCCAAAAATTATGGTTAAACTCAAAGTGGAAGTATGTTTTCTAAAATGGTCATCTAGACGTCGTTCTTTCGACTGAAATGACTACCTTTACAAAAACGACTTGTAACTTATTTTTCCGACTATAAACCTATACTTTTTCTGTTTAGATTCATAAAATAGAGTTCAATATGAAACCATAGCAATTTGATTCACTCAAAACGGATTTAAAATGAAGAAGTTATGGGTAAAACAAGATTGGATAATTTTTCTCATTTTAGCTACGTGAAAATTGGTAACAAATCTATTCCAACCATAACTTAATCAACTTGTATTGTATATTATGTAATCTTGAGATACCATAGACACGTATACAATGTTTCAACCTATCATGTCGACACATCTATATATATTTCGGAACAACCATAAGAGTTAGCTATACAGGGTTGAGGTTGATTCCAAAATATATATAGTTTGAGTTGTGAACAATACTGAGATACGTATACACTGGGTCATGGATTGATTCAAGATAATATTTATCGATTTATTTTTGTACATCTAACTGTGGACAACTAGTTGTAGGTTACTAACGAGGATAGCTGACTTAATAAACTTAAAACATCAAAATATATTAAAAGTGTTGTAAATATATTTTGAACATACTTTGATATATATGTATATATGGTTATAGGTTCGTGAATCAACCAGTGGCCAAGTCTTACTTCCCGACGAAGTAAAAATCTGTGAAAGTGAGTTATAGTCCCACTTTTAAAATCTAATATTTTTGGGATGAGAATACATGCAGGTTTTATAAATGATTTACAAAATAGACACAAGTACGTGAAACTACATTCTATGGT
Source organism: Rutidosis leptorrhynchoides (assembly GCF_046630445.1). Lineage (NCBI taxonomy): Eukaryota > Viridiplantae > Streptophyta > Magnoliopsida > Asterales > Asteraceae > Rutidosis > Rutidosis leptorrhynchoides. The sequence goes on along the minus strand of NC_092341.1, from coordinate 196,168,125 downwards.
TGAATTATCGAAATCGAATATGCCCCTTTTTATTAAGTCTGGTAATCTAAGAATTAGGGAACAGACACCCTAATTGACGCGAATCCTAAAGATAGATCTATCGGGCCCAACAAGCCCCATCCAAAGTACCGGACGCTTTAGTACTTCGAAATTTATATCATATCCGAAGGGTGTCCCGGAATGATGGGGATATTCTTATATATGCATCTTGTTAATGTCGGTTACCAGGTGTTCACCATATGAATGATTTTTATCTCTATGTATGGGATGTGTATTGAAATATAAAATCTTGTGGTCTATTATTATGATTTGATATATATAGGTTAAACCTATACCCACCAACATTTTTGTTGACGTTTTAAGCATGTTTATTCTCAGGTGATTATTAAGAGCTTCCGCTGTCGCATACTTAAATAAGGACGAGATTTGGAGTCCATGCTTGTATGATATTGTGTAAAAACTGCATTCAAGAAACTTATTTTGTTGTAACATATTTGTATTGTAAACCATTATGTAATGGTCGTGTGTAAACAGGATATTTTAGATTATCATTATTTGATAATCTACGTAAAGCTTTTTAAAACCTTTATCTATGAAATAAAGGTTATGGTTTGTTTTAAAAATGAATGCAGTCTTTGAAAAACGTCTCATATAGAGGTCAAAACCTCGCAACGAAATCAATTAATATAGAACGTTTTTAATCAATAAGAACGGGACATTTCACTATCGGTATGAAGTACCTTGATTGTCTTGTTGAGTTGATTTTGTACTTCGTTTTGATATTTTTTGAATGCTTCAAAAGTTTCGTCCTTGTGCCTTAATAAATAGACATATCCGAAACGATTGAAGTCATCAATGAAAGTGACGAAGTATCTTTCACCTTTCCTAGTCATGGGCTTAAAAGGTGAAAGACCCGTACTAATCCATCCGGACGAAGTCCACATCGATTATAAACGATTCACAACAGTTGATTACATCACGAGGTACTTGACCTCTACATGATACATTTTACAAACATTGCATTCGTTTTTAAAAGACAAACTTTCATTTCATCGTAAGTTGACAGGCATGCATACCATTTCATAATATATCTAAACTATAAATGACTTAGTAATAATCTTAATGAACTTTAATGACTCGAATGCAACATCTTTTGAAATATGTCATGAACGACTCCAAGTAATATCCTTAAAAATGAGCAAATGCACAGCGGAAGATTTCTTTCATACCTGAGAATAAACATGCTTTCAAGTGTCAACCAAAAGGTTGGTGAGTTCATAGGTTTATCATAAAACAATAAAATTCATCATTTTGATAGACCACAAGATTTTAAATATTATAAAATGTGCAGAAGTCCCATTTCAACTACACAAAAATATCTTTCATATGAAGAACACCTGGGGAGGATTCAAAATATAATAGTAACCATCTGTGCCGGTCTTTCACCCCACGGCTGAATACATGTGCCTTCAAAATATAGAACCTCTGTGCCGGTCTTTACACTCCACGGCTGAACACATGTTTATAAAATATAGGACAACCGGTGCCAAAATGTCATAAATAATAAACCATCCACCTGGCTCGGGAGCTCACACGCTCTAACGGAAACCGAGGACTAATGCGTGTCATAATAATCAACCCCAATCCCAGATAATTCTATCATAGAATGCAGTTAAGGTACTTGTGTCTATTGCGTCAAACATTTATAAAAGCGCGTGTATTCTCAGTCCCAAAAATGTAAAGAGTAAAAAGGGAGCAAATGAAACTCGCCATACTGTATTTTGTAGTAAAAATACATATGACTATATTGAACAACTGAACAATGTAGGGTTGGCCTCGGATTCACGAACCTATATCATTCGTATATATACATTAAAATATATACTTGTAATCGAACAATTTTAGATATATTTTGTTATGTTTTTAAGTTTAATATTCCTATATATAATTTTATTAATATTTATAATGTTATAATACTTATTATATATATAATTTAATTAATGTTGTAATATTACATTAGCTAAAATATAGTGTTATATAATATTAGTATACTTGTTTAATAGATATATTTTATATAAATTTCTCTTGCTTGAAAGATGTTAATTAACATAAGGGAAATGATAATAATTATTAATACTACTAATAACAATCTTAATAATAATTATAACAATAATAATGATCATAATAATAATAATAATAATAATAATAATAATAATAATAATAATAATAATAATAATAATTATAACAATAATAATGATCATAATAATAATAATAATAATAATAATAATAATAATTATAATTATAATAATAATAATAATAATAATAATAATAATAAAGAGTTACAACCTTTGAAGAGAAGCTCAAAAAAAATATGCCACTGCGGGACTCGAACCCATGACCTCTTGCTACACACAAACCCAACAAACCCCATGAACCAATCTGTCTGTCTGAAATTTTACGTAATCTAACTGTATTTAACCCTTTATTTTCTTTTCGGCCCAACAACACAAGTATTAATACGGCCCAACTGAAATCATATCTTATCTCGGCCCAAGTAATAATTCACGGCCCAAGTAATAATTAAAAGCTTAAAAAAAATGCCAGCGATGGGATTAGAAACTACGACCTCTCGAAATCAGATACCTCTCTTAACCATCCCTCCATACCTTTTTCTGTATTTTTATGTGTATAAAAAAAATATATAACCCGTATTTGCATTAGTTCATCTTCTTCCTTAACAATCAAAACCCATTTATACTTCATCATCATAATCTAATCATCATATCCTAATCCTAATCATCATCATAATAACATCATTTATCATCTCCATCATCATTTACCCTAATAGATATCATTAACCATTTAACCTAATAGTTAACCTCTGACCTCGACCATAACCCCATCGTCATCGTTAACATCTCAGCTCGATATCATTATCACCTTCTATCATCATCGTATCCTAATTACCACATGAACCGAATAACAAAAAAAAATATAACGTAGCAGGTACATGGTCTTCATGGTTTTTATATGACAACGCGGAGCCTATTTAGCATTTACAGGCCCAAAGGAAAATAATACATAGCCCACTGCACATCATAAGCCCGTTAAGGGTTTTGATTCTTTAAAGGGAAATTAAAGTCGACGGTTTAAATGTAAGAGGGATGATCCGAATAGGGCAATAACATACACGTATCCTTTTTATCTTTACAGCTCATTCCCTTATATAAAACATCAAGTGGCCTAGTGAAAACAATTACCTAATCTCTCTACTACCCTATAGAATTGATAACCTGTCGGCAATCAGGACAAAGTGACAGGCGAAATTCTTCATTATCATATCATTTATCATTTTTTTTTATGACCCCCTCCTCATGACTTCATTACGGTAACAGGAACAGTAGGAGAGTAGTAGTAATAATCACTAGGTGTTGGTGGTGACGTGAACAGCAAACAAAAAAAATATAGTTTTGATGTAGGTGCGGTGGTGGCGGTTTTGGGTGTAATTGGTGGTTCACTCGGTTGAAGAAGGAAGGGAAAAGAAAGTGAGAGATAGAGAGAGGGAGGGAGGTGGCGTGTGGTGGTGGTTGTCATCGGCCAAAATAGAAACGGACAGTGCAGTTGCAATTAAACAGAAGTAAACAGAAGAGGCGAGCGGTTGTTTCTATTGGTGTTCAAAAACAGACAGCAAACAGAAAGCATGGCAGCGTAAAAAAAATATAAATCATCATCGTTATACCCTCATCCGTTTCATTATTCATCATCTTATTTAATGGGTTTTCGATTCTATCAGCGAGCAAGCAACAATCTTCAAAGCAACAATGATGAATTGAACAAAATAGTAGTGGGTGAGGTTGTCGGTTTCGGTTCATGTGGGTTTGTCTGAAAACAGAAAGTAAGAAGCTAAAGTAGGATATAACAAGTGAGAAAGAGAAATAAAAGAGAGACGGGTGTAATGATAAAACAATGTGGGAGAAATAGATATATAATTATTGTACTAGAAAGTTGAAAATAGTACAGATTAATATGAATCACACCATTTTTAAAACATATTAAAATAAATAAATAAAAGAAATATAAAAGAAGATTATGACCCTTAACCGATTTTGGTTGTATTGCTAGCTGGAATCGACTGGTGACAGGATTGAAGGCAAGAAACAAAATGTGAAAACAAATGATAGAAAACAAATTGGGATTCTGTAATCGTTGCTTTTATAGTTAATATTATTACCATTACTAATACAATTATTATCATTTTCATTATTGTGACTTATATATATATATATATATATATATATATATATATATATATATATATATATATATATATATATATATATATATATATATATATATATATATATATATATATATATATTTATTTATATATATATATATATATATTTAATGTTAACTACATATTGAAATCATATACATGTATTTATAGATTCATTTTAATTCGAATGATTAAATTGTATTTTTATCATTATATACTTTTAAATTTGCACATATATATCTATTTTATATATGTATTTACAAAATATTATTCGTGAATCGTCGAGAACTGTCTAAAGGTAAATGATTACATGAAAATGTTCAAAGATTTTGAGATTCAAATAACTAGACTTTGCTTATCATGTCGAAACCATATAAAGATTAAGTTTAAATTTGATCAGAAATTCCTGGGTCATCACAAAAGGTCCACATACATCCGAATGTATTAATCCTAATAAGTCTTTAGCCCTTTCATACGTCCCTTTGAAAGGTGCTTTAGTCATTTTGCCTTGTAACCAAGATTCACATACATCAAACGAGCCTAGTTCATTTGATTTTAAAAGTCCATTCTTTTGAAGTGTATGCATTCGATTCTTGTTTATGTGACCAAGGCGACAATGCCGTAAGTAGGAATCACTCAAATCCCTTTTGAGTTTCTTGGTGTTTGCATGGAACATTGAGCTATTGTATGATGTGACATCATGAACCAATTCATAAATACCATTCAAAGGTGAAGCCTTAAAATAGAACACATTATCTAAAGAAACATGGATATTATCATCAATAAAATTGAAATCAAAACCACATTTTCTTAAACGGGAAATAGAAATAATGTTTTGAGATAAATCGGGTGTATACAAAACTGATAATGCTAAAAACGAACATATATTTCATAGCATTATTCCTCAAGAAAGACAAGCTTTTAGTTGCAATTATTCTATTTACAAGTGATATTCGTTTAAATAATAAAAGGTGAAGACAAAAGACAGATTCGACGAATTGAAGACGCAAACGACCAAAAAGCTCAAAAGTACAAAATACAATCAAAGAGGTTCCAATTATTGATAAGAAACGTCTCGAAATTACAAGAGTACAAGATTCAAAACGCAAAGTACAAGATATAAAATAGTACGCAAGGACGTTCGAAAATCCGGAACCGGGACATGAGTCAACTCTCAACGCTCGACGCAACGGACTAAAAATTACAAGTCAACTATGCACATAAATATAATATAATATTTATATAATTCTTATAATTATTTATATATTATATTTATATTTAAATCCGTCGGCAAGCTAGGAGCCAAGGCTTTGTGAGCTGGATTTGATATCTCCGCGACTCGCGGAGTTGGAGGAACGAGAGGGCCGCGACTCGCGGAGCCCCAAAAAATGAAACTGCCTATAAAAGCAAACGCAGTTTGATCGATCAATATATCCATATAATCCATCTCTCTCTCAATATATACGTAATATATATATATATATATATATATATATATATATATATATTTTTATATTTTAATTTTAATTTTAATTTTAATTGTAATAATAAGGGTATGTTAGCGAATGTTGTAAGGGTGTAAGTCAAAATTCTGTCCGTGTAACGCTACGCTATTTTTAATCATTGTAAGTTATGTTCAACCTTTTTACATTAATATCTCGTAGCTAAGTTATTATTATGCTTATTTAATCCGAAGTAATCATGATGTTGGGCTAAAAATATTAAAATTAGGTAATTGGGCTTTGTACCATAATTGGGGTTTGGACAAAAGAACGACACTTGTGGAAATTAGAGTATGGGCTATTAATGGGCTTTATATTTGTTTAACTAAATGATAGTTTGTTAATTTTAATATAAAGATTTACAATTGAACGTCCCTATAAATAACCATATACACTCAATCGGACACGATGGGCGGGGTATTTATATGTACGAATAATCGTTCATTTAACAGGACACGGGAATGGATTAATAGCCACTAGAATTATTAAAACAGGGGTGAAATTATGTACAAGGACACTTGGCATAATTGTTAACAAAGTATTAAAACCTTGGGTTACACTCAGTCGACATCCTGATGTAATTATTAAACAAAGTATAAAAATCTTGTTACAGTTTAAGTCCCCAATTAGTTGGAATATTTGACTTCGGGTATAAGGATAATTTGACGAGGATACTCGCACTTTATATTTATGACTGATGGACTGTTATGGACAAAAACTAGACGGACATATTAAATAATCCAGGACAAAGGACAATTAACCCATGGGCATAAAACTAAAATCAACACGTCAAACATCATGATTACGGAAAGTTTAAATAAGCATAATTCTTTTATTTCATATTTAATTTCCTTTATTTTATATTTAATTGCACTTCTAATTATTGCACTTTTATTTATTGTTATTATATTTAAGTGCAATTTTAATTATCGTACTTTTTAATTATTGCAAGTTTATTTTATCTCACTTTTATTTATCGCAATTTCATTATCGTTATTTACTTTACGCTTTAAATTAAGTCTTTTATTTGTTTAATATTTTACATTTGGTTTTAACTGCGACTAAAGTTTTAAAATCGACAAACCGGTCATTAAACGGTAAAAACCCCCCTTTAAAATAATAATATTACTTATATATATTCGTATTTTTATAAATTAAACTAATATAGCGTTAAGCTTTGATTAAAAGATTTTCCCTGTGGAACGAACCGGACTTACTAAAAACTACACTACTGTACGATTAGGTACACTACCAATAAGTGTTGTAGCAAGGTTTAAGTATATCCATTCTATAAATAAATAAATATCTTGTGTTAAATTGTATCGTATTTAATAGTATTTCCTGCTAAAATTTAATATTATTTTATACCCCTTAGCTTTAACCATCAAGTATTTTTAGCGCCGCTACCGGGGATAATCTAGCTTAAAAGCCGGAAGCGCAACGCTAATAGAAAAAAAAAGAAAAAAAAATATAAATATTTTTAAGAGTTTGTTAAATATTTAAGTTTTATAAAGTTTCTTTATTTCTATTTTATAAAAATACAAATATATATATATATATATATATATATATATATATATATATATATATATATATAATATTAGTTTTAAGATTTTTTTATATAAAATTATAAAGTATTTCTATTTTTATTTTAGTTTTTAAATATAAGTTTTTATTATATAAATATTTTTATTTAAACAAAAAATATAAAACAGAAATTTTAAAAAAAAAACTGAAACGAACGATTTTTGTCCTGCACCTGACCTGAAATTTGAAACCCCGCGACTTGCGGAGTTTTCCAGCTTCGAGAACCGCGACTCGCGGAGTTCTCTCTGACACGTGACCATAAACCCTAATCTGCATCATTACGTAATTATTATTATTATTAATAATTAAAAACCCTAATTAGGTTTTAATTTTTAATTAATTAAGTTTAGTTTATTTATTTAATTTGTATATTTAGTTTAATTAATTTAAATAAATTATAAAATTAACACTTTTATAAAATAAATAATATAAAAATTGTACTTTTTATAAAAATTGTACTTTTTACAACTTTTAGTATATTTTTTTATTTTGTCCCTTTTTAATTGTTTTAGCGTAATTTTTGTATTTTTCGCTCATTTTTAGTTTTAAGTTATAGTTTTTGCCATAGTTATTTTTATTACTAGATTTTTAGGCTTTGCCGTAAAATCCCTTAAGTGTTTTTTTCTTTAGACTAAGATTAAAGTGCTTTAGAATTTTGCGACGTCTTTTTAAGTTTTAGTACTTTTTTAAGTTATTCCATTTGGGATATAGTTTTACTTGTAAGCTTTAATATTTTTAGACACCTTTTACCTATGTATCAATTATCATTCCAATTAGTAATCTCAATTTGCGATTATAATTTTAAGTTAGTGATAGTAATAAGGTTGGGTTAGTCGAGTGTTTTTAAGTTCTATAAGTCATTTCTTTTTATTTCTTATTTTCCGACGCCTTTTATTTTTCAACCCTTTTCTTTTTCTTTTTCGACGCACTCTTTTTCTTTCTTATTTCTCGCTATTCTAGTTTTAGGACATAGATTTTTTTTTCTACTTCTTATCTAAATTTCTTAAAATTACGAAAATTTATTTTAAGTGGTTAAATTGATAGACATCAAAATTTTTTGTTCGTAGTAATAGTTGGATTTGTACGTGGACCGGGTTATTGGAGCCAAACAGTCCTCAATTATATTGAGACCAAACGAATCCTGCCCCTCTGCTGCATCTTTTGGCTATTCGAAACGTGGGCAAAATCAGAAAAGTCTATTAATTGGATAACTTATATAATTTTTCTTTCCTTTTTAAAAACTAATAGGATATTCAGTGAATGCACCGAGCAAGACGTTCACCACATTTTGTACGCTCACCACCTGTAACTATATCAAGACATTTAGCAAATATTACCGCCATTGATTTTTCTTTAGAATCGTCATCCAGTCGACCAAGCACTCCAATTCAAATTTTCGATAATCCATTTTTTGAACCCGACCTCACAATTGAGAATCCGGAGAATATTCAGGGACGATTCATAGATCCTGAACCATTAAATTTTCCTCCGGAACCACCAATCATTCAAACAGAGATTGTTGAGGAACGAACCATTAAATCAGAATTCTCTAGTGATTCCGATTCAACAAATTCAATTATGGAGAATCTAGAACCTTTAAGTATGGAAGACCGAATGAGAGCTAAACGCACTGGCCAAGGTCACGCAATTACTCATCCAGACATTAATGCGCCAGATTATGAAATCAAAGGACAAATTCTACACATGGTGACTAATCAATGCCAATTTAGTGGTGCGCCGAAGGAAGATCTAAATGAACATCTTCGTACCTTTAATAGGATCTGCACACTATTTAAAATAAGAGAAGTTGAGGATGAACAGATATATCTCATGTTATTTCCCTGGACTTTAAAGGGAGAAGCCAAAGATTGGTTAGAATCGTTACCTAAAGGGGCGATTGATACATGGGACGTTTTAGTTGAAAAATTTCTTAAACAATTCTTTCCGGCATCTAAAGCCGTAATACTTTAAGGAGAAATTGTTACGTTCACACAGAAACCGAATGAAACTCTATATGAGGCGTGGACAAGATTTGGAAAGTTATTAAGAGGATGTCCGCAACATGGTTTAGACACCTGTCAAATAGTACAAATATTCTACCAAGGATGCGACATCACTACAAGGAAAGACATCGATATAGCAGCTGGTGGTTCTATTATGAAGAAAACCGAAACTGATGCTTACAAAATTATTGATAACACTGCTTCCCACTCACATGAGTGGCACCAAGAAAAAGATATCGTTAGATCATCTAAAGCAGCTAGAGCCGATTCTAGCCATGACTTAGATTCCATTTCCGCAAAGATAGATGCTGTCGAGAGACGAATGGAAAAGATGTCTAAAGATATCCACTCAATACGAATTAGTTGTGAGCAGTGTGGAGGACCACATTTGACAAAAGATTGTCTCAGTATTGAACTAACAATGGAACAAAGAGAGAATGTTTCATATCTAAATCAAATGCCTGGAAATAATTATCAGAATAATTATCAACAGCCAAGACCGATTTACAATCAAAATCAGAATTATAACCGAAATATTCCATACAACAACCAACAAGGTCCTAGCAATCAACAAATATCCAATAATACTTACAACCAGCAAAGACCTAATTTTCAAAACAAACCACCACAAACCGATGATAAAAAGCCGAATTTAGAAGATATGATGACGAAGCTAGTTGAAACTCAAACGCAGTTTTTCACATCTCAAAACAAACTAATGAACAAAATGCTCAAGCATTTAGAAATCAACAAGCTTCTATTCAAAACTTGGAACAAGAAGTAAGTAACCTAGCAAGGTTAATAGGTGAAAGAAAACTGGGAAGTTTACCTAGTGATACAAATGCTAACCCCCAGAATGAAACAGCTAAAGCCATTACCACAAGAAGTGGTACAACACTTAAACCACCTGAAATACCTGTAAATTCTGAAGAAGCTATTCCTATTCCACAAGAACCACAACCTGATCAAGATAAGGAAAAAGAACCGGTAGTTGAAAAGGTTAATGAAGATAACAGTTAAGGCTAAACCTTATGTTAAACCATACCAACCACCACTTCCTTACCCGAGTAAAATGAAAAAAGAGAAACTTGAAGCCGAGCAATCCAAATTCTTGGATATGTTTAAACAAATAAATGTAAATCTTCCTTTCATTGATGTAATTTCAGGAATGCCTAGATATGCTAAATTTCTGAAGATCTAATCACAAATAGAAAGAAAATGGAAGAACTCTCGGCTGTTACTATGAATGCTAATTGTTCAGCAGTGCTGTTGAATAAGATACCAGAAAAATTATCTGATCCAGGAAGTTTCACAATTCCATGTTTTCTGGGTAGTCTTAGTTCAATAGAAGCATTGGCAGACTTAGGTGCTAGTATAAATTTAATGCCGTATTCACTATACGCTAAACTAGACCTTGGAGAATTGAAACCAACAAGAATAAGCATACAACTAGCCAATAGATCAATAAAATATCCTAGAGGGATAATGGAGAACATGCTAGTTAACGTTGGTACTTTAGTATTTCCGGTAGATTTTGTTGTTCTGGACATGGAAGAAGATTCTCAAGTTCCTCTCATATTAGGAAGACCATTCTTAAACACGGCTAAAGCAATGATAGACGTGTTTGGTAAGAAACTGACCCTAAGTATAGAGGACGAGAGTGTTACCTTTTCAGTTGATAGAGCAATGCAACAACCGCAATCTGCAGATGATACATGTTATTAAATTCAAACTATAGATTCACATGCAGAATTGTTAGAAGAATTTCCAGAATTACAAGGAACAGGAGAATGTTAAAAGAAGAAATTTAAATGTTAAAAGAAGAAGACATATATCGATACAAATCATCGATAGAAGAACCTCCGACATTAGAGTTAAAGCCACTTCCAAACCATTTGGAATACGCTTATTTACATGGTGAATCTGAATTACCTGTAATAATATCGTCTTCTCTTACTGAAAATGAGAAATCACAACTCATTTCTGTGTTGAAAGCTCATAAACCAGCTATTGCATGGAAGATTCATGATATTAAAGGAATAAGTCCTTCGTATTGCACACATAAAATCCTTATGGAAGAAGGTCATAAAACGTATGTGCAACGCCAATGAAGACTAAATCCAAATATGCAAGATGTAGTTAAGAAAGAAATTATTAAACTGCTAGACGCAGGTTTAATTTATCCAATTTCTGATAGTCCATGGGTAAGCCCAGTTCAATGCGTGCCTAAGAAGGGTGGCATAACTGTCATTACAAATGAGAAAAATGAGCTTATTCCTACTAGGACTGTAACAGGATGGCGTGTATGTATTGATTATAGAAAATTAAATGACGCCACAAAAAAAGATCACTTTCCCTTACCTTTCATTGATCAAATGTTGGAAAGATTAGCCAGAAATAGTTATTATTGTTTTCTAGATGGATTTTCCGGATATTTTCAAATTCCAATAGCACCCGAAGATCAAGAGAAAACCACGTTCACGTGCCCTTATGGTACTTTTGCTTACAAACGCATGCCATTTGGACTTTGCAACGCCCCTGCAACCTTTCAAAGGTGCATGCTGGCAATTTTTCACGACATGATAGAAGAATGCATGGAAGTTTTCATGGATGACTTTTCGGTCTTCGGTGATACTTTTGAATCATGTCTAGTTAATCTGGAACGAATGCTGATTAGATGCGAATAATCAAATCTAGTTCTTAATTGGGAGAAATGCCATTTCATGGTTAAAGAAGGCATCGTTCTTGGTCATAAAATTTCAAAGGAAGGAATTGAAGTGGATAGAGCTAAAGTAGATGTAATTGCTAAACTTCCACATCCCACCAATGTTAGAGGAGTTAGGAGTTTTCTAGGGCATGCCGGTTTTTACCGACGTTTCATAAAATATTTTTCTAAAATTGCCACTCCTATGAATAAACTCCTAGAAAAGGATGCTCCATTCATCTTTTCAGATGAATGTATCAAATCTTTTAATATTCTTAAAGAGAAACTCACTAATGCGCCGATCATGATAACACCAAATTGGAATCTACCGTTTGAACTTATGTGCGATGCAAGTGATTTTGCAATGGGAGCCGTTTTAGGACAAAGGATTGAAAAACGATTTCAACCTATATATTATGCTAGTAAGACGTTACAAGGAGCACAAACAAATTACACAACTACTGAAAAAGAACTCCTTGCTATTGTCTTTACTTTTGACAAATTTCGTTCATATCTCGTTCTAGCAAAAACGGTGGTCTATACCGACCATTCTGCTCTTAGATACCTATTTTCAAAACAAGATGCTAAACCAAGATTAATCCGTTGGATCTTACTCTTACAAGAGTTTGATATTGAAATCCGAGATAAAAGAGGAGCAGAAAATCTCGCCGATGATCATCTTTCTCGTCTTGAAAATCCCGAATTAGAAGTTCTAAATGAATCGGCCATACAAGACAACTTTCCTGATGAATATCTATTGAAGATAGATTATAATGAAATTCCATGGTTTGCAGACTATGCAAACTACTTAGTATGTGGATACCTTGAAAAAGGATTGTCGTACCAAAAACGAAAGAAATTCTTCAGTGATATAAAACACTATTTCTGGGAAGATCCACATTTGTTTTAAAGTTGTCCAGATGGAATAATACGCCGATGTGTATTCGGAGATGAAGCTAGTAAAATTTTAAACCATTGTCACATAGGACCAACAGGAGGGCATTATGGGCCTCAACTAACACCAAGAAAAGTTTATGATGCTGGATTCTATTGGCCTACAATTTACAAAGACGCACACCTTCTTTGCAAATCCGGTGATGAAATGCCACAAAATGTCATTCAAGTATGTGAAGTATTTGACATTTGGGGTATTGACTTTATGGGTCCATTTCCAAAATCTCATAATAATCTCTATATTCTCGTAGCCATTGATTATGTATCTAAATGGGCGGAAGCACAAGCTCTCCCAACTAACGATGCACGAGTTGTAGTCAACTTTTTAAAACGTCTTTTTGCAATGTTTGGAACACCGAAAGCTTTAATAAGTGATCGGGGAACTCATTTCTGTAATAATCAACTTGAGAAAGTTCTTAAAAGATATGGAGTAACTCATAAAATCTCCACCGCATATCATCCACAAACAAGTGGACAAGTTGAAAATACCAACCGAGCTTTAAAACGTATTCTAGAAAAAACCGTATGATCAAATCCGAAGGAATGGTCCATTAAATTGGAGGATGCACTCTGGGCTTTTAGAACAGCCTACAAAACTCTAATTGGAACCACACCTTTTAAACTCGTCTACGGAAAAGCATGTCATCTTCCAGTAGAAATTGAACACAAAGCATTTTGGGCTTTGAAGACATGTAATCTTGATTTACATGAAGCCGGACGTCTACGATTAAGTCAACTAAACGAATTAGAAGAATTAAGAAATGAAGCATACGAAAATTCGTTAATCTATAAGGAAAGAACGAAGAAATGGCATGATAAAAGAATCAGAAGTTTAAATGAATTTAAAGAAGGAGACAGAGTTCTTCTTTTCAATTCACGATTCAAACTATTTCCTGGAAAATTGAAATCAAGATGGTCTGGACCATTCATAGTCAAAAGAGTTTTCCCATACGGAACGATAGAATTAATAAATTCAAATGGGATTGAATTTAAGGTTAATGGTCACAGAGTTAAACAGTACATAGATAGTCCAATGGAAGTTGACAATGAAGTTAATCACAATTTCGATACCACAGCTAACTAAGTGTGGGGAGAATCAAGTCTTTAAAGGATAATATGTATTTCTGTTAGAGTTAGATTGTCTGTTTTCGTGTAGTTCTCGAAAATGGAACCCGAATGGTCTTTCCCTAGCAGACCCTAAAGAACTAGTCTTCTCCCCCCATTCTGAATTTTTATTTTTTTAGGAAATGAAGATTGCCTGTGAACTAAACCATGGTCTAATGCTACACGCTTTGATCACTAAACGTAATAATGTCACACTTCCTAGTGAAATAGTATCAGTAATCAGAGAAAGATTGGACGGAGTAAGAAAAGAATCCAGATGCGAAGATAATAAGTTACAATTTGGTAAAGGAAAATCAAAATCCGCAGCGAAAAGAAGAGCACGACACCTTGAAAGTTGTCACAAATGCGGAAAATGGTCACATGGAGGTAAATGTTCAAATAATCAAACCTATTCAAATACCGAATTTGTTACTTTATGCAGAGACGGACCGTTCATATGTTTAGAAGAAAAAACACTGAATGCTCGAGGTTACGCCTATGTAGCTATGGCAAACCAATTAAACCGACTATCTTATGAATGGGATAGATCATATAACTAAGAATACTATCTCACAGGTAAGTCTGTACAGTTTTAATTTTTTTATTTTTATTTTTAACCTTTTGATAATAAACGCTAATTTGTTCGCTATAAAGTATTAAATTGGTATTGAATAAAATTAGGTTTGGCGACCGAAATTATTGATATCATACAAAAATTTATTACATCACTGCGAAATTTAACGTTTATTCTTAAGGTATAAATATCTTTAATCAATCAACCCAAAATATTTCAAAAATTCGTCATGAGTTAAATTAGGTCATGGAACTGAAATTACTTTACCGAAAAGAGGGGCGTATATTTTTGATAATATTTGATTGATTAAAGTGGGATAAAAGACCAACAAGATTTTTTTTTACCATGTTTTTAAAATTAATATATAAATCTTAAATTTATAAACTTTTTAAATTAATATATTTAAAATTGTAAATATTTGAACAATTGATATTTTTAAGTTTGTATGTATAAAAACAAAAATATAATATAAGTTTGGTGTGAATTTTTAATTTTTTAAAAAAAATGTGAATTTTTAATTTTATGCATATTTTAAATTTAAGTTTGGTGTGAATTTAAAAACAAAAATTTACTTTATGTCGCTAAGTTAAAAATATGATTTTTAAAATTCGTCGTAAGTTGAAGACTAGGTCTTTGAACCGAAATTGCTTTACCCGAGGGAGGGACGAGAACTTTTATTATCATTATTTTTAATCTTATTGAATTAAAGTATGCCAAAAATATTAAAAAAACCCAAAAATCTTAGCTTTTAAAACAATCGCTACAAAAAGACAAATTTTAAAATTTTGTCGAAGGACGGACTAGGACATCGATCCGAAACGACCTCGTCCTAAAACAAAGGAAAACAAAATTTTAAATTTATTTTATATTTGTTTTATAAGTTAAGATTTATAAAAAAAAAGCACCGGGACTCGCGGAATTTGATGCGCAAAATCACCGCGACTCGCGGAGTTCAGAAATTACAGAAAAAATAAAAACGCTGGAATCAGTTCAGTCCACACACAACACCCACATAAACTGCGAAAAATACCGAAAAATTACTCCCAAAATCGAATTTTTTCACCAAAAATCATCAAATCTTTTACTAAAATCATGTTCAGAAGGATGCTATCAAGGAATTACTCAAGAAAAATGGTAAATTTCTACACCTAAACACCATTTAATCCGAAAATTAGTGTTCATGAGCAATTTTTTCCCCAATTCGATTTTAATGATTTTTAGTGTAATTATGCTTAAATTGCTTGTGTATTATGCTTGTATAACCTAGATTGATGCTATTTAACATGATTAGAAAGCTTAAACTTCAAATTTTGGGTAATCTAGGGGTTGTGTTCTTGAGCAATTTGGGGCTTTTTGATATAAACAAGTTATGGCCGATTTTTGTCATGAATTATTGCTAAATTAAGTAGTGTAACATGTTTAGGTAGTTAAATGATCCAAACTTTGAGCCTAAACATGATTTTGAGAATTAAAGTGGACTTTTTCAGGTCTAAAATTCATGAACTTGATTTTTGAGAAATAATGCCATTTGTGTGACAACCCGGAAATTTCCAACCAAATTTAAACTTTAATCTTTATATGTTTCCGACACGATAAGCAATATTTGTTAAGTTAAATTTCAAGAATTTTAAACTATGTTCATACATTCATTCAACCTCGACCAAGTTCCAACGATTCATGAACCATTAAACGAATATGATTATATATGTATATGTGTATATATATTATAACTTGAAACGTAAACAAAATATTAGATTAAATACTTTATATGATTGTATCTGTTTCAAAATGTTTATCAATGGAATTAGAAGATAAGATCAAATGATTGAATTATCAGATATATTAAATTATGATTACAAGTCTCTGTTGAAAGGCCCACGTTGATTTGAGAAATCTTTCAATTTAGCAATATTCGGAAAATGGTAAAGTGATTTATAAATAAAAACAAATTGTCAATCATTGAGAAATAGACAAAGGAT
This sequence comes from Rutidosis leptorrhynchoides, assembly GCF_046630445.1. NCBI lineage: Eukaryota > Viridiplantae > Streptophyta > Magnoliopsida > Asterales > Asteraceae > Rutidosis > Rutidosis leptorrhynchoides. The sequence continues at coordinate 196,151,442 of NC_092341.1, read as the reverse complement.
AGTGGAAGATTGAATCTCATAAAGACTCGATTGATCTATTTAGTTTCAAACGTACAAAAATGTTTTCAGTTTAAAAAGAACTTTATTATTAAAACGTATATAACTTTTATAAATATCTAGAACCACTTTTGACAACTCATTACTTAACTAGTATGATAAAGATAACGATATTTATATTTTATTTTATATATATAACGATTTAAATTAATATTATATATATTTATACTCGTATTATACGTACATAGTTTTATACTTTTACTATACTTAAACTTTACCTTTACTTTATTTTTACTTTACTTTAACTTTAATAATTCACTTTAATAATTCATACTTTAATAATTTACTTTAATAATTCACACTTTAATAATTCATACTTTAATAATTCACTTTAATAATTCATACTTTAATAATTCACTTTAATAATTCAAAAATCTATTATAAATTGAATTCAATAGGTTTCATTATTTCATAGAAACTTGAAAATATTTTTCTCTAAACTCTCTCAATCGATTTACATATATATATTTACTCCGTATTATTTCAAGATATTATTAATATACATAAAATATTACGACGGAGTGCTGTTCGAGTGATTTCGAAATTATTTTTCGAGTGGAATAGGATTAAGGAAATTATGGGTTATAGCTATGGAGGTGATTGAGTATGGTTCATGGGTATGCTCGTGAGGTCAATATAGTGTTTATCATTTCCGTTGCGTCTACGTACCTTTCCTGCAATATTGAATCTCAATATTGATACGTGAGTACTCATAATTTAACTTTTACATACTAATAGTGTATCCCTGACTAGTGCTCGAGTATTTAGGATTATGCATGCTTGTACTTTTGATATTGCCCTTAGACAGGTTAGGTTGAATGTTGAATTAGTTACACTTGCGGTTGAGATAAGGTATAAGATATGCATGTCCTTGGAAAACTAGCGAAAAATTAAGAACGTTTCCTTTAGATATCGAATGGTTTTGATGAACGGATTAGAAGTTATAATCAATTGAATTTTTGATATTTTTATTAAAAATGATTATTATTATCGTCGTTCTAGTTTTATCTTATTATTATCATTATTATTATATTTATCAATAAAAGGGATTTATCATTAAAAATTATTATTTTTTTTATTATTACTATAGTTATTATCGTTAAAGTTATAATTAGTATTATTATTATTATCCAATTATTATTATTATTATTATTGGTATTATTATTATTATTATCATTATTAATATATATATCATTATTTAAAAATGGTTATTGTTATTGTTATTATTATTATTACTATATTATCCTTAAGATAATTATTAGTATTATCGTTAATAATGTTATAGTAACTATCATTATTAATATTAGTGTAATTAAAACAAATATTTGTAACACCTAATTATTTTGATTACTATTATTATCATTATTATGAACACGATATAAAAGACGATTAAAAGCTATTAAACGAAACGATTAGGAAATAATGGGTAAGAGTATCATGATGAAATTAAAATATTATAAGATATTGATTTAGATAAAATTATCGTTCTTATTATTTTTATCATTATCATTTTAACAAAAATTATCATTTTAATAGAAATGTCATTGTTACTATAAAATATCATTATTATTATTATTATTTTAAATAGAATTATTATTTTAAAGATAATATTAAAAATTATCGTAAATATTAAAGTTATCATAATTAGAATTATCGTTTTATCTAATGTCATCTTAGTAATTATAAATATTGATATTTTTATAATAATAATTATTATTACAAAATAATACAACTTTTACTTACTATCATTATAGATATTATTTTATCAAATAAATATGTGATACAAACATATTTTACTACGTGTAATAACTTACTTTAATAATACCTATCATATTATCTTTATGATATTAAATGAACCCTATAAATTTTATTACTTAATATATATAAAAGTATATTTTATTATATAAATTTAATATAAAATTTTATTTATTAACAAATAAATTATATTATTTACTCCAATAAATCTTTTAAAAATATTTAAAAATATAAAACAACGATATTTAAACTATATATTAATCATGTATAGATTTTTGGAAATTATTTTGAGTCAAATTTACTTTTGTTGACTTTTGCATATTAGTCTCGAGCATTAGGATTGTGGTACACTATGACTTGACCTAATTTGTTAGACAAATATTGACCAACACATAAATATATATAATTAATTTAGGTTCGTGAATCCGAGGCCAACCTTGCACTTGTTCAATGACGTTATATGTATTTTTACTACGAAATACAGTATGGTGAGTTTCATTTGCCTTTTTACCCTTTATATTTTTGGGACTGAGAATACATGCGCTTTTATAAATGTTTGACGAAATAGACACAAGTAATTGAAACTACATTCTATGGTTGAATTATCGAAATCGAATATGCCCCTTTTTATTAAAGTCTGGTAATCTAAGAATTAGGGAACAGACACCCTAATTGACGCGAATCCTAAAGATAGATCTATTGGGCCTAACAAACCCCATCCAAAGTACCGGATGCTTTAGTACTTCGAAATTTATATCATGTCCGAAGGAGGATCCCGGAATGATAGGGGATATTCTTATATGTATCTAGTTAATGTCGGTTACCAGGTGTTCACCATATGAATGATTATTTTTGTCTCTATGCATGGGACGTATATTTATGAGAACTGGAAATGAAATTCTTGTGGTCTATTAAAATGATGGAAATAAATGATTATGATAAACTAATGAACTCACCAACCTTTTGGTTGACACTTTAAAGCATGTTTATTCTCAGGTGTTAAAGAAATCTTCCGCTGTGCATTTGCTCATTTTAAAGATATTACTTGGAGTCTTTCATAGCATATTTCGAAGAACGTTGCATTCGAGTCATTGAGTTCATCAAAGATTATTATTAAATCAATTTATAGTTGGATAGTGGATATTATGAAATGGTATGCATGCCTGTCAATTTTCGATGTAAAGAAAGATTGTCTTTTAAAAACGAATGCAATGTTTGTAAAATGTATCATATAGAGGTCAAATACCTCGCAATGTAATCAACTATTGTGAATCGTTTATAATGTATATGAACGGGTCCTTTCAGTTGGTATCAGAGCGGTGGTCTTAGCGAACCAGGTCTGCATTAGTGTGTCTAACTGATAAGTCGATAGGATGCATTAGTGAGTCTGGACTTCGACCGTGTCTGCATGTCAAAAGTTTTGCTTATCATTTTGTGTCGAAAATTAATTACTTATCATCCTCAGGAAATTACCTGCTTATCATTTTTAGTCTAAGACACGTCTTGCTGCATTGATTGCATGAATAGTGTATAGACAAAAATTCATATCTTAGCATATCTGCTAAATCATATCTTATCGTATCTGTTACTTTAAACTTTGCCTGACATATCCCACAAAGTCCTCCGTAATCTACGAAATCTTTTGATCTATATATATATATATATATATATATATATATATATATATATATATATATATATATATATATATATATATATATATATATATATATATATATATATATATATATATATTCTATGTAATTAGAATACCATCCGTTAGCCAAAATCATTTCATAAAAAAAAAAAAAAAATTCTTTATCCAATCGTACGAAATGGAATTCGTCATCAGTTCAAGTCACTCAGATTCCGAAATGGAATCCCATTCAAGCTCCGAAAGCAGTGTGACCGGAATAGATCAACCAATCAGTCATCACCTATTCTGGATGAATTGGGGATGGGTTCGTAGCCTCCTCAATCATTGGAGACAAGAAAAAGGTGATCCCTTCCATTCACCACATTGCCCTCTTGACGAAGAACCTGAAGCACTTACCGGCGAACCTGTCTGAAACACCATGTTCTCGCTCATTTCCAGAGTATCTCGTCACGATTATATATTACATCAAATTTTAGATTTTATTTATCCGCTCGTCCGAACCGACAATCACCCCGGTGTAATAGAAGAAGTCAACGAGCTTCGCGCTCGGGTAGTGGCTTTGGAGAATATGGTGCAGAGATTACAAACACCAGCAGCAGCATCAGCAGCATAACCAGTACCACCATCATCTACGCCAACAGTACCATTACCACCTCCAACCACAACCGCGTCGTAAACCTCAACTTCACAATCTGTCCCACGAGCATCAACGTCATACGCACCATAGATACCAAGGAGTACCAACAACAATAACTGACGAAGTATTAATTCATAACTTCATTGGAGAAACATTCTGCGGCGATTATGTAATCTCTAAAGTCTTAGAGATTATCTAATCTAGCCCTAACCATAAATCAGTTAAGCGAACCAAAAATGATAGAAGGAAGAGTAGAAACCCTGACAAAAATGATGTGTGATTAACAAGCTAAACTTGCTTTACCAATAGCATCAGCAGTACCGTCAGAGTTACCAGCATTGTCAGTACAGTCAACATCCGAATCAACAACACCGATAACATCACAAACTCCGTCAGTTCAAGAATCACTGTGGACATCATTACGAATCAATAACGTGTATATTATATCAACGATTTATGAAGAATTAACTCATTCCCTCTCAAGAAATTATATGTATATTATATATATATATATATATATATATATATATATATATATATATATATATATATATATATATATATATATATATATATATATATATATATATATATATATATATTTGAAATAAATCTTTCCGTACTAAACTATTGTGTGTGAATCTTAACTACTCGGTTAATTCATATTACAAATATGCAATAATGTACGTCCTTCGGCCGCAACTTAACCAGCGTTAACTACAATCTCTGTCGCAATTCAACAAATTCCAATTCATAATAAATCAAGTATATATTTGATTTTACACTTTCATCATCGATGTACCCGAAACTTTTCAGATAACATCATTCGTACTTTGCGAAATTCACAAGAATTCCACGAACCGAACATCATACATCAACAAATAACGAAGTATTGATTCATAATTTCAATGTCATTAAAGAAATACTACGTAAAAGTTATGTACTTTTTAAAGCCTTTAGGGATTATTAAATTCTAGTTTCAACCGTAAATCAAATGAGTTTAATTTAACATTAACTCATTAAATCTATGTTACATCTGAAGAAAATATACATATATATATTTTCATAAAGACTGTAATAAAATTCTTTTGTACAAAATATTAATTGTGAATTTTTTTTTAACGGGTAGGTAATACCCGAGAGATATATAAATTCACAAATAATATATTACATTCTTCGAATCTGATTCAGCAAATTATCCATTATACTCTCTACTTTCACAACAATATACATTCTTTTATAGAAATCAAAACAACCATACTCATTCAAAATTTAATTACATATTCTGATTTTGAAATCTCAAAATTCAACTCGAGATATGACCAAAATCATCACTCTTAGATCCTTACATCTTTCACAAGCTAAATTTTAACTTCAAAACTGTGTTAGAACATCAAATGTATGTTAACGATTACAATCTGTGTTCAAACCCTTCGAAAATTTCTGAAGACACTTCGAATGATGAGCAATCGAGATGATGATCCAACCACATGTTACCCACAGTTATTTACTCGAAAAACTCTTGAAACCAAAGTAAAAGTTTAAACAACGTATCCGCGTCAGATTCTTTGGCATTTATTAGCAAAAATAACTTTGCGACTCCTATTCAAAGTAGCCAGTTTTGTCACAGCTCCAGCAAGTCAACTTCGACTTTTCAGTCAGACTAACCTTATTATAACCTTGAGATATACACCATCGTTACCAGGGAACCTTTTACATTCCACCACATTATTAGCAGATGTACCAACAACTTCATTACCCTTTGACTTTAGCCTCTCCAAAAAGTCATTATAATTATTTATTGAAACCCCATCATTTACTCATTCGCATCTTGTAATGAGAATTGCCATACGAATCATTGGAAATTAGCAATCAGTATTTTGAAATCTCGCAGCATGTCTATGCCAACAGTTATATGTATATATATAACGTCTATCTTCTGGACTTAATTTGAATGTGAAGTTTCTGAAAAACACTCCGAACTAAGAATTGGTTCTCCGAAAATGGAAAAAAATACTGATGAAGCAACAAAAACTAAAAATGACTTTAAACGGTAAAAGCTGAATGATAATGATGAAGTGTGCTGGCAAAGCGCAGAAAAAGAGAAGTTTTGGAACTGGAAAACGGATTGAGCAAAGTAGGAAGGAGGCTTTGGACAAATTACAAAGACTGAACCTGACTTCAAAGGATCCAAATGATTCAGTACCTGCTGAAGTCATTAACGAATACCTTGCTCCTGACTCTAAACCCCTGCGAACAATATTCTTCATCATCCTCTGATATTAGAAATTCTAAAATATCATCGTATCTTTCATTATAAATATCCTCCATATTTCTGAAGATATTTTCTTAATTTTTCTTATTTGAAATCATTTACCTCTTCGCACTATCTGTATTACATCATAAAAGAAAGTATTTTAGTTTCTAAATTCTGAAACATTCAAGTTTAAAATAGGAATATTTTGAAGTAGTGTTGGGAACTGAAGCATGAATTAGTATAATATAATGACACTTGATCAATGTGATTATATTACAGTAAGTCATGCTGAGTTTCTAAATGGAACGTGATGATTCACATATCATAATATCATCATGTGCCATGTTATACGACTCTTGTATTCTATTTAACCTCTAAAATATCAAGAAAATATTTCTTGATGATTCGGCCTTTTCCAAGGTATTCTAGTAATTTGACAAGTCAAGATCGTGCCATCACAATTTCCTTCCTAGAACATTAACAATGTTCATTCTGAAATTCATATCTGTGAATTCTGGACCATTACAAGCGGTGCTTAATCGCAAGAAGAAGAAACAAAAGGACAAAACTCCGAAATAAAAATTGGGGTATAAATTGCAGCAAATAAAAGAGAGCATTAACTGTTAATGATAATGATTATAGAAGACAGAAGCAGAGACTTTGAAATATAAGGGAACATATAAAGCCCAACGATAAACCAGAAATTATAAACCATATATATCGATGCATATAGCAATATAAAGACACGGGAGAACTAGAAACAGGTGTATAGTAGAAGTAAATAGATTCTTCCGGCGGTAGATGAAAAAGAAGAATGACCGATATGAAAGTTAGAAGTATATCGAGAATCAGAACTGGATGGAACATATTGATGAATACTTTAAAATATGAGTTGAGGGGGAAAGAATTGAAGGTGATGAAACATGACTAGGAACTTAGAAATCAACAGATTTAACTCACACAATGGCGGAATAAGTGAATCAAACCCTCTAGTGAATAGGTTAATTTTTTTTGATTAATTTAGTCAAACCACAACTAAATCAAGTGTGATTAGATCAACACCTAGAGCTATTATTCACCACCTGGGTGATTTGGACTGAGAGAAAATTGGAGGAGCTCACTAGATCTGAGTGTGTGTAACAAATAAGAGGCTTAACCTAAAATGAAGAACATAAGACTTTATATACCCCTGATGTTGACTCACCCATACGATTCATTCATCACACGTACGAGTTGGCTTCATCAGCCGTACGGGTGATCACTCACTCGTGTCTTCTCATTTAAGTTGTAATTGTGACTTAGCTCAGCATCAACCGTGCGTATGAGCCTGTCAGCCGTACTAGTGAGGCTTCACTCGTACGTCTAACTAAGTCTAACATAGTCAAACATCTAAATCTCGTTCCTGCAGTTCCTGTAACCACATACAAACACGTATAGGATAATAACGAGCTATCATGGTGGCCTCTAAACTGTTGTACCTGCAATGGACGTGGGTAGATGTCTAGGGACTTGCATAAAATGCATCAACAGAAGGTGTGAGTTGTAAGGAAACGAAGGAGGTGAATTTATAAGAAAATCTCCGACAGAACAATTAAAATGGACGATCGCATTTAAAGCGGATCCTAATTCCCTTGATTACCGGAGAGTCAAATCATATTAAGAAGATTTTCTTCAAATCCCTTGAAATCTGAGAATCAATCATATCTACGTCAAATGATAAGATGAATCTACACTTACTCATTTCACTCTTCTATGTTAGCTTCATTCGTACTCTTCATATAAATGGATTGTTTATCCAAATTATTCGCTGATTATAAAACTCTAATTTTTAGCCCGTATGCATCATGAAAACATACTTATTATCATTCACGACCTTTCCACTCAAATTTCGGGACGAAATTTCTTTAACGGGTAGGTACTGTGACAACCCGGAAATTTCCAACCAAATTTAAACTTTAATCTTTATATGTTTCTGACATGATAAGCAATATTTGTTAAGTTAAATTTCAAGAATTTTAAACTATGTTCATACATTCATTCAACCTCGACCAAGTTCCAACGATTCACGAACCATTAAACGAATATGATTATATATGTATATGTGTATATATATTATAACTTGAAACGTAAACAAAATATTAGATTAAATACTTTATATGATTGTATCTGTTTCAAAATGTTTATCAATGGAATTAGAAGATAAGATCAAATGATTGAATTATCAGATATATTGAATTATGATTACAAGTCTTTGTTGAAAGGCCCACGTTGATTTGAGAAATCTTTCCATTTTAACAATATTCGGAAAATGGTAAAGTGATTTATAAATAAAAACAAATTGTCAATCATTGAGAAATAGACAAAGGATAGTGGAAGATTGAATCTCATAAAGACTCGATTGATCTATTTAGTTTCAAACGTACAAAAATGTTTTCAGTTTAAAAAGAACTTTATTATTAAAACGTATATAACTTTTATAAATATCTAGAACCACTTTTGACAACTCATTACTTAACTAGTATGATAAAGATAACGATATTTATATTTTATTTTATATATATAACGATTTAAATTAATATTATATATATTTATACGCGTATTATACGTACATAGTTTTATACTTTTACTATACTTAAACTTTACCTTTACTTTATTTTTACTTTACTTTAACTTTAATAATTCACTTTAATAATTCATACTTTAATAATTTACTTTAATAATTCATACTTTAATAATTCACTTTAATAATTCATACTTTAATAATTCACTTTAATAATTCATACTTTAATAATTCACTTTAATAATTCAAAAATCTATTATAAATTGAATTCAATAGGTTTCATTATTTCATAGAAACTTGAAAATATTTTTCTCTAAACTCTTTCAATCGATTTACATATATATATTTACTCCGTATTATTTCAAGATATTATTAATATACATAAAATATTACGACGGAGTGCTGTTCGAGTGATTTCGAAATTATTTTTCGAGTGGGATAGGATTAAGGAAATTATGGGTTATAGCTATGGAGGTGATTGAGTATGGTTCATGGGTATGCTCGTGAGGTCAATATAGTGTTTATCATTTCCGTTGCGTCTACGTACCTTTCCTGCAATATTGAATCTCAATATTGATACGTGAGTACTCATAATTTAACTTTTACATACTAATAGTGTATCCCTGACTAGTGCTCGAGTATTTAGGATTATGCATGCTTGTACTTTTGATATTGCCCTTAGACAGGTTAGGTTGAATGTTGAATTAGTTACACTTGCGGTTGAGATAAGGTATAAGATATGCATGTCCTTGGAAAGCTAGCGAAAAATTAAGAACTTTTCCTTTAGATATCGAATGGTTTCGATGAACGGATTAGAAGTTATAATCAATTGAATTTTCGATATTTTTATTAAAAATGATTATTATTATCGTCGTTCTAGTTTTATCTTATTATTATCATTATTATTATCTTTATCAATAAAAGGGATTTATCATTAAAAATTATTATTTTTTTATTATTACTATAGTTATTATCGTTAAAGTTATAATTAGTATTATTATTATTATCCAATTATTATTATTATTATTATTATTGGTATTATTATTATTATTATCATTATTAATATATATATCATTATTTAAAAATGGTTATTGTTATTGTTATTATTATTATTACTATATTATCCTTAAGATAATTATTAGTATTATCGTTAATAATGTTATAGTAACTATCATTATTAATATTAGTTTAATTAAAACAAATATTTGTAACACCTAATTATTTTGATTACTATTATTATCATTATTATGAACACGATATAAAAGACGATTAAAAGCTATTAAACGAAACGATTAGGAAATAATGGGTAAGAGTATCATGATGAAATTAAAATATTATAAGATATTGATTTAGATAAAATTATCGTTCTTATTATTTTTATCATTACTATTATTATTAAAAGTATCGTTAGTATTAAAACTATCATTTTAACAAAAATTATCATTTTAATAGAAATGTCATTGTTACTATAAAATATCATTATTATTATTATTATTTTAAATAGAATTATTATTTTAAAGATAATATTAAAAATTATCGTAAATATTAAAGTTATCATAATTAGAATTATCGTTTTATCTAATGTCATCTTAGTAATTATAAATATTGATATTTTTATAATAATAATTATTATTACAAAATAATACAACTTTTACTTACTATCATTATAGATATTATTTTATCAAATAAATATGTGATACAAACATATTTTACTACGTGTAATAACTTACTTTAATAATACCTATCATATTATCTTTATGATATTAAATGAACCCTATAAATTTTATTACTTAATATATATAAAAGTATATTTTATTATATAAATTTAATATAAAATTTTATTTATTAATAAATAAATTATATTATTTACTCCAATAAATCTTTTAAAAATATTTAAAAATATAAAACAACGATATTTAAACTATATATTAATCATGTATAGATTTTTGGAAATTATTTTGAGTCAAATTTACTTTTGTTGACTTTTGCATATTAGTCTCGAGCATTAGGATTGTGGTACACTATGACTTGACCTAATTTGTTAGACAAATATTGACCAACACATAAATATATATAATTAATTTAGGTTCGTGAATCCGAGGCCAACCTTGCACTTGTTCAATGACGTTATATGTATTTTTACTACGAAATACAGTATGGTGAGTTTCATTTGCCTTTTTACCCTTTATATTTTTGGGACTGAGAATACATGCGCTTTTATAAATGTTTGACGAAATAGACAAAAGTAATTGAAACTACATTCTATGGTTGAATAATCGAAATCGAATATGCCCCTTTTTATTAAAGTCTGGTAATCTAAGAATTAGGGAACAGACACCCTAATTGACGCGAATCCTAAAGATAGATCTATTGGGCCTAACAAACCCCATCCAAAGTACCGGATGCTTTAGTACTTCGAAATTTATATCATGTCCGAAGGAGGATCCCGGAATGATAGGGGATATTCTTATATGTATCTAGTTAATGTCGGTTACCAGGTGTTCACCATATGAATGATTATTTTTGTCTCTATGCATGGGACGTATATTTATGAGAACTGGAAATGAAATTCTTGTGGTCTATTAAAATGATGGAAATAAATGATTATGATAAACTAATGAACTCATCAACCTTTTGGTTGACACTTTAAAGCATGTTTATTCTCAGGTGTTAAAGAAATCTTCCGCTGTGCATTTGCTCATTTTAAAGATATTACTTGGAGTCTTTCATAGCATATTTCGAAGAACGTTGCATTCGAGTCATTGAGTTCATCAAAGATTATTATTAAATCAATTTATAGTTGGATAGTGGATATTATGAAATGGTATGCATGCCTGTCAATTTTCGATGTAAAGAAAGATTGTCTTTTAAAAACGAATGCAATGTTTGTAAAATGTATCATATAGAGGTCAAATACCTCGCAATGTAATCAACTATTGTGAATCGTTTATATTGTATATGAACGGGTCCTTTCAATTTGAAACTTGTTTAAATGCTAGTAATGATTATTTTGACATGTTATTTGAGTTGAATGCTTATGAACTTGGCGAACATTTTCGTATATGCTTATTTGAAAAAGTGTAGATTTGATAAAAATATGAAAATGAGCTTATGTTTGATATAAATTGAACATGTCATTGTAATTATTTTGATTGATGATTTTGCTGACACTAATGCATATTTGGATGCACAAAAATTGTGTTTGATGTGTTTTGCAGACTGAAAGGGGTGAATCTTCATCCCAAGCTCGCAATGCTCCTGCTGAGAATACGGAACAACAGAAGGTGGATAACTACTACAAACAAGATATACCTCATCTAGTCATGACATTTTCAGATACGCACTTGAAAGATTTGCACCCGAACTTGAGATTTGACAGACGTTGGATAGATTATCCAAAATACCAAAGGGGTTTGCATACTCTTCATTCTAAAGCTGTTGAAGTACCTAGGGTAATAGAATGGGCACCGTTAGAAGCTGTAGAATTAGCCGGGCCAATTAGGCAATTACTTACACAGAGGTATGGTAATTCTACTTTTAACGATTGGGTACGTTTATTCAACATGCGTAGACCTGTATATAAAGTATGTTGTAAAGAATTATTGTGTAGTATAGAAATAATTGATCGGGTAGCTAGCTTAACCGATCGATCTTTTATTAGATTAATGTTAGGAGGTTCGATGCGCCACATGTCTCTACTAGACATGGCTCAGGCCTTACGTATATATACGCCTGAGGAGTTAGCATCTGCCGATTGTAGAGAGTTGATATTGAACGGTAGGAAAATTGATGAAAATTTTGATACGCATGGTGTATGGAGTCAAATGACTAGCCATCACCGATTTAAAGGGGGAAATTACTCTTATTTGGATATATATAGAGCTGAATTAAGAGTAATTCATAGGTTTTTAGCTAATTCGATTACACAAAGATGTAAGAATAAGGAAAAGGTAAATGAACAGGATTTGTTTTACCATATGTGTATTCGAGACCCACAAAGCGCTGTAAGTATACCGTATTGTGTGGGTTATTATTTATCAGCTATGGTTAGGGGGATGAGACCGCACAGTATAATAGGAGGTGGTATATTTATTACACTAATTGCTGAGTATCTCGGTGTGGATATAAGTCGGGGGGATTATTAATCGAAGAACCAGAACCCCACGATACAATTGGTTTAAATGTATACCATGGTGCTAAAGTTTTGAAGAGGCGAAATAATGCCGCAGTACGATATAATGGTAGACATCCACAGGTTGAGAGAAACCAACAACCAGGTAATGTGGGAGGGGGAAATGAAATGACAGAAATGCAAAGGTTTATAGCTTCACAAGAGTATGAAAATGCTAGACATAGAGCATTTGAAGATTGGCAAGTTCATCAAAACTAAATCATAGCTCATTGCCAACATGTAGGTAGAAACTATATTCCTACTCCATCGCACGTATTTCCTCCCTGGTCTATAGAGATCCAACCACCGTATCCTATGTATAACCCAGCCGAAGCATTTTATAACACATATGGTTATGCATGGAACCCCTACTGGTATCAGTATCATCCCTAGTCTACTTAGTTTTATTTATTTTATTATTTGTAATGTTGATACATTTAATACTTATGTTAATATTGTAATAGTTTTTATAATTTTCTAATTTTTTTATTAGATTTTAATAATTTTTGAATGTGGGGCAATATACCAAACTTCAAAAATATGCATATATGTTTGCAGTTTATCTTATGTACACAACAGGGTAAAACAACGCATTTTCAAAGACTGGCATTAAGTTCAGCAAAAGCAACTAATTTTGACGACAAGATGCAAAATATATGTGAAATAACAACAAGACGGAATGAACAAATGATGTGCACCATTTATCATTCAATACAAACAACAATATGTTTGGAAACTTTGGTAAAATTTAATCATTTCTACGCTAATCACCCTCAATAATTTAAATTGTTACTGATTTCTTGCAAATGAGGGCATTGCAAGATCTTAAGTGTGGGAAGGGGTTAAATTCTTTCGGATTTTTAAAATTTTTTATCTTAAACACTTGGTTACCATTAAAAATACTAGTAAAGCAGTAGTTGTATTAGAATCTAGTGCTCTCTGATAATAAAGAACAGCCCTAGTCTTATATACTGACTACCCAATTCTAGTAAAATTTTTCAAAATTTTCAATTAAATGAACTCAAAATCATGTTTATACATATTTATGAATGATAAAATTAGGTATTAACGCCGAAATTATTGTTACCTCGGAAAGGACATAAATTGAGAAACAAACAAAAATGTTAAAATTCATTTAAAATGGAATAGAGGACAATAAAAAGGAAAAAATAAAAGCCAAGTGTGGGAAAAATTACCAAGTTATCTTAAACATATGTCACATATTTCTGTAACAAATAATTGAAAATACTTTTGTTTTGGACTAAATCAACAGTTTTACTCGATTTACTGTAATGAAAGATGGATCTACACGATGAATCAATTTCATCATTAAAAGGAAGTAAAGTCTTCCGAAAAAGACGCGCGCTTCTTGATTTAGGTCATGAAGTTGTCGTCCAGACCAGCTGTAGGTTGATGAAAAATCTAGAAAAGTCATCTCTAAAATCAGCAGGAAATCCACGAACCTCAGCATAAAACAGGGTCGCCAAGTGGTCAGATTTATCCTAATCATGAGAAGGATTTATCTCGTAAAATGGGGGGACACCGTGCAAATTAGCTGGATAAGACTAATGAATCAGATCCTCAGAAAGGATAATCTCCTTAAAGATTAAAAATCAGCTTTTAAGACTGATATTACTCAATCCTAGAGATTGACCTTAAAGATTGAGAATTACAAACTCATGGAATTCAATGATATCTAAACTCGAGCTTGAACGAGAAAATATTTTGATCAAAATTACAAACCGATTTGTTTTCTGAAAACCCATTTTCAATGCGTTCATTACCATTGAACGTAAAATCCTAGGAATTCACCTGAAATTCATTAGGTCACCTGAACCAAATCGGGTGTCAACCGTAAGAACGGTGGTTGCATAGCATGGTCAAAGACAGGACCTTGTGCCAGACCGAAAAATTATAAGGGTGAGCTTTACTATTGCTCCTACCAAGGATAGTAATTTCGTCCGACACTTTATAGACCATAATTAAAAGCATGTCAGGGGACATTGCCTTAACAGTTGCTTGTTCAACGCTTTCCTTTACAACCGGATGGTAGTTTACCAAAAGGTAATATACGGAGCAAGTATACTGGACGTGTTGCTTTCCTAATACAAGGTTAGCAAGTGGGTGACACAAAACCACAAGTTTTAAGCTAAAATTTTCAAATCTAAAACCCACCAAACCCACAAAAAGAATTTGCAAACACCGGTGAAGGGTTATTCCAGAAAACTTATCTAGGGTAAAAACTAGATTTAATTTTCAAAATATCAAATGTTTTCATAAAGATCCAATTTCCTTAATGGATCTAAATTTTTATAGTCATGTGAGACTGTAAACCATATCGTTACTACCATTGTTTATACCGCCGTATAGAAATCACTGATGTACAAAGTGTGAAGAATAAAGAAGTGATTCTAGTATTTCAAGACTATATTGCTTGAGGACAAGCAACGCTCAAGTGTGGGAATATTTGATAATGCTAAAAACGAACATATATTTCATAGCATTATTCCTCAAGAAAGACAAGCTTTTAGTTGCAATTGTTCTATTTACAAGTGATATTCGTTTAAATAATAAAAGGTGAAGACAAAAGACAGATTCGAAGAATTGAAGACGCAAATGACCAAAAAGCTCAAAAGTACATAATACAATCAAAGAGGTTCCAATTATTGATAAGAAACGTCTCGAAATTACAAGAGTACAAGATTCAATACGCAAAGTACAAGATATAAAATAGTACACAAGGACGTTCGAAAATTCGGAACCGGGACATGAGTCAACTCTCAACGCTCGACGCAACGGACTAAAAATTACAAGTCAACTATGCACATAAATATAATATAATATTTATATAATTCTTATAATTATTTATATATTATATTTATATTTAAATCCGTCGGCAAGCTAGGAGCCAAGGCTTTGTGAGCTGGATTTGATATCTCCGCGACTCGCGGAGTTGGAGGAACGAGAGGGCCGCGACTCGCGGAGCCCTAAAAAATGAAACTGCCTATAAAAGCAAACGCAGTTTGATCGATCAATATATCCATATAATCTATCTCTCTCTCAATATATACGTAATATATATATATATATATATATATATATATATATATATATATATATATATATATATATATATATATATATATATATATATATATATATATATATATATATATACATATTTATATTTTTATTTTAATTTTAATTTTAATTCTAATAATAAGGGTATGTTAGCGAATGTTGTAAGGGTGTAAGTCAAAATTCTGTCCGTGTAACGCTACGCTATTTTTAATCATTGTAAGTTATGTTCAACCTTTTTACATTAATGTCTCGTAGCTAAGTTATTATTATGCTTATTTAATCCGAAATAATCATGATGTTGGGCTAAAAATATTAAAATTGGGTAATTGGGCTTTGTACCATAATTGGGGTTTGGACAAAAGAACGACACTTGTGGAAATTAGACTATGGGCTATTAATGGGCTTTGTATTTGTTTAACTAAATGATAGTTTGTTAATTTTAATATAAAGATTTATAATTGGACGTCCCTATAAATAACCATATACACTCAATCGGACACGATGGGCGGGGTATTTATATGTACGAATAATCGTTCATTTAACCGGACACCGGAATGGATTAATAGCCACTAGAATTATTAAAACAGGGGTGAAATTATGTACAAGGACACTTGGCATAATTGTTAACAAAGTATTAAAACCTTGGGTTACACTCAGTCGACATCCTGATGTAATTATTAAACAAAGTATTAAAATCTTGTTACAGTTTAAGTCCCCAATTAGTTGGAATATTTGACTTCGGGTATAAGGATAATTTGACGAGGACACTCGCACTTTATATTTATGACTGATGGACTGTTATGGACAAAAACCAGACGGACATATTAAATAATCCAGGACAAAGGACAATTAACCCATGGGCATAAAACTAAAATCAACACGTCAAACATCATGATTACGGAAAGTTTAAATAAGCATAATTCTTTTATTTCATATTTAATTTCCTTTATTTTATATTTAATTGCACTTCTAATTATCGCACTTTTATTTATTGTTATTATATTTAAGTGCAATTTTAATTATCGTACTTTTTAATTATTGCAAGTTTATTTTATCGCACTTTTATTTATCGCAATTTCATTATCGTTATTTACTTTACGCTTTAAATTAAGTCTTTTATTTATTTAATATTTTACATTTGGTCTTAACTGCGACTAAAGTTTTAAAATCGATAAACCGGTCATTAAACGGTAAAAACCCCCCTTTAAAATAATAATATTACTTATATATATATTCGTATTTTTATAAATTAAACTAATATAGCGTTAAGCTTTGATTAAAATATTTTCCCTGTGGAACGAACCGGACTTACTAAAAACTACACTACTGTACGATTAGGTACACTGCCTATAAGTGTTGTAGCAAGGTTTAAGTATATCCATTCTATAAATAAATAAATATCTTGTGTAAATTGTATCGTATTTAATAGTATTTCCTGCTAAAATTTAATAGTATTTTATACCCCTTAGCTTTAACCATCAAAAACATTTTTCAAAATAAGCTCCAAACCACTTGGAAGCTTTAAAACAAAGTCTCCTTGAGCTTTCACTTGCACCATTACCCATGAAGAGACTTGTTGTTCCCGCATATTGATTACTTCTTTTGAACCCCTGCAAAGAATTGCAAATATGAGTGATAATGCTAAAAACGAACATATATTTCATAGCATTATTCCTCAAGAAAGACAAGCTTTTAGTTGCAATTGTTCTATTTACAAGTGATATTCGTTTAAATAATAAAAGGTGAAGACAAAAGACAGATTCGACGAATTGAAGACGCAAACGACCAAAAAGCTCAAAAGAACAAAAGACAATCAAAAAGGTTCCAATTATTGATAAGAAACGTCTCAAAATCACAAGAGTACAAGATTCAAAACGCAAAGTACAAGATATTAAATTGTACGCGAGGACGTTCGAAAATCCGGAACCGGGACCAGAGTCAATTCTTAACGCTCGACGCAACGGACTAAAAATTACAAGTTAACTATATATATAAATATAATATAATATATAATTAATTATATTAATTATATATATATTATATATATATATTTAAAACCGTCGGCAGCAGGAAACTCCAAGGGTGTAAACTGTAAATACCTCTCCGCGACTCGCGGAGTTTGAAGGGCTTTTTGCCGCGAGTCGCGGAGCCCCAAATTTCACTTCTGGCTATAAAGCCAACCGAATTCTGATCGAATTCAACATCTTTTTTTCTCTTCCTCTTCATACGAGTAATATATTTATATTTATAATTTATATTTTAATTTTAATTATAATTCTAATAATAAGGGTATGTTAGCGAATGTTGTAAGGGTGTAAGTCGAAATTCTGTCCGTGTAACGCTACGCTATTTTTAATCATTGTAAGTTATGTTCAACCTTTTTATATTAATGTCTCGTAGCTAAGTTATTATTATGCTTATTTAAAACGAAGTAATCATGATGTTGGGCTAATTACTAAAATTGGGTAATTGGGTTTTGTACCATAATTGGGGTTTGGACAAAAGAACGACACTTGTGGAAACTAGACTATGGGTTATTAATGGGCTTTATATTTGTTTAACTAAATGAAAGTTTGTTAATGTTAATATAAAGATTTACAATTGGGCGTCCCTATAAATTACCATATACACTCGATCGGACACGATGGGCAGGGTATTTATATGTACGAATAATCGTTCATTTAACCGGACACGGGAATGGATTAATAGCCACTAGAATAATTAAAACAGGGGTGAAATTACATTCAAGGGTAATTGGTGTAATTGTTAACAAAGTAGTAAAACCTTGGTTTACACGCAGTCGATAACCTGGTGTATTCATTAAACAAAGTATTAAAACCTTGTTACAATTCGAATCCCCAATTAGTTGGAATATTTAACTTCGGGTATAATAATAATTTGACAAGGACACTTGCAATTTATATTTATGACTGATGGACTGTTATGGACAAAAACCAGACGGACATATTGAATAATCCAGGACAAAGGACAATTAACCCATGGGCATAAAACTAAAATCAACACGTCAAACATCATGATTACGGAAGTTTAAATAAGCATAATTCTTTTATTTCATATTTAATTTCCTTTATTTTATATTTAATTGCACTTCTAATTATCGCACTTTTATTTATTGTTATTTTATTTTATCGCACTTTTAATTATCGTACTTTTTAATTATCGCAATTTAATTTTATCGCATTTTTATTATTCGCAATTTCATTATCGTTATTTACTTTACGCTTTAATTTAAAGTCTTGTATTTATTTTATATTTTATATTAGGTTTTAACTGCGACTAAAGTTTTAAAATCGACAAACCGGTCATTAAACGGTAAAAACCCCCCTTTATAATAATAATATTACTTATAAAAGTAAACTAATATAGCGTTGAGCTTTTGTTAAAGATTTCCCTGTGGAACGAACCGGACTTACTAAAAACTACACTACTGTACGATTAGGTACACTGCCTATAAGTGTTGTAGCAAGGTTTAAGTATATCCATTCTATAAATAAATAAATATCTTGTGTAAAATTGTATCGTATTTAATAGTATTTCCTGGTAAAATAATAACTATTTTATATACTACCCCGCTGCACATCAAGTATTTTTGGCGCCGCTGCCGGGGACTTATCTTAAAAACCGGAAGCGCAACGCTAATATAAAAAAAAAAAAAAAAATTTTAGTTACTTTTATTAAAAATTCGCTTTTGTAAAAATACGTTTTAAATATTCAAAAATATAAAAAGAAAAACAAAAATATAGTATTTTTAAGATTTTGTTAAATATTTAAGTTTTATAAGTTTCTTTATTTTTATTTTAGTTTATAAAAATATAAGTTTTAATTTTAATATCTTTTATTTAATTAAAAAACAGAAAACATAAATAAAAAAAAAAAAAAATAAAGAAAAACGCGTAAAAAGTGAAACCTGTCAGCTCAAATTCTGAACCCCGCGACTCGCGGGGATTTCTTCTCTCTTTGCCGCGACTCGCGGAGACCTTCTGACACACGGACAAAACCCTAATTTCGCATTGATTACGGGTTTTAATTATTATTATTATTATTTAACTTAATTATTATTATTATTATTATTAATTTTAGCTTTTTTTTTTACTTTTTACTTTATATTTATGTATTTAGTTTTAATAAGTTTTTATTAAATTGTAAAATTAATAGTTTAGTAAAATAAATAATATAAAAATAATATTTTTATAAAAATTGTACTTTTTACAACTTTTTGTATATTTTTATATTTTGTACCTTTTTAATCGTTGTAGCGTAATATTTATATTTTTAGCTCATAATTAATTTTAAACTTAGTTTTTGCTATAGTTATTTTTACTCCTATATTTTTAGGCTTTGCCGTAGAATTCCTTAAGTGCTTTTTCTTTAGACTAAGATTTAGGTGCTTTAGAATTTTGCGACGCCCTTTTTAAGTTTTAGTTTCTTTTTAAGTTATTTCCATTTGGGATTTAGTTTTTCCTGTAAGCTTTAATATTTTTAGAGACCTTTTACTATGTATCAATTATCATTTCAATTAGTAATTTCAATTTGCGATTATAATTTTAAGTTAGTTGTAGTAATAAGGTTAAATTAGTTAAGTATTTTTAAGTTTTTATAAGTTTCTTTTATTTTTCCGTCACCTTTTATTTTTTAACCAATTTTTCTTTTTCGACCTTTTGCGACGAACTCTTTTTCTCTCTTATTTCTCGCCATTCTAGTTTTAGGACTTAGAATTTTTTCTACTTCTTATCTAAATTTCTTAAAATTACGAAAATTTATTTTAAGTGGTTAAATTAATAGACATCAAAATTTTCTGGTTCGTAGTAATAGTTGGATTTGTACGTGGACCGGGTTATTGGAGCCAAACAGTCCTCAATTATATTGAGACCAAACGAATCCTGCCCCTCTGCTGCATCTTTTGGCTATTCGAAACGTGGGCAAAATCAGAAAAGTCTATTGATTGGATAACTTATTATAATTTTTCTTTCCTTTTTAAAACTAATAGGATATTCTGTGAATGCACCGAGCAAGACGTTCATCACCTTTTGTACGTTCACCACCTGTAACTCGATCAAGACATCGTTTAACAAATATAACCGCCGTTGATTTTTCTTTAGAATCGTCATCCAGTCGACCAAGTACTTCAGTTCAAATTTCCGATAATCCAGTTTTTGAAACAAACCTCACAATTGAGAATCCAGAAAATATTCAGGAACGGTTCATAGATCCTGAACCATTAAACTTTCCTCCGGAACCACCAATCATTCAAACAGAGATTGTTGAGGAACGAACTATTAAATCAGAATCATCTATTGATACCAAGTCAACAAATTCAATTATGGAGAATCTGGAACCTTTAAGTATGGAAGACCGAATGAGAGCTAAACGCACTGGCCAAGGTCACGCAATTACTCATCCAGACATTAATGCGCCAGATTATGAAATCAAAGGACAAATTTTACACATGGTGACTAATCAATGCCAATTTAGTGGTGCGCCGAAGGAAGATCCAAATGAACATCTACGTACCTTTAATAGGATCTGCACACTATTTAAAATCCGAGAAGTGGAGGATGAACAGATATATCTCATGTTATTTCCCTGGACTTTAAAGGGAGAAGCCAAAGATTGGTTGGAATCGTTACCTGAAGGGGCGATCGATACATGGGATGTTTTAATTGACAAATTTCTTAAACAATTTTTTCCTGCATCTAAAGCCGTAAGGCTTCAAGCAGAAATTGTTACGTTCACACAGAAACCAAATGAAACTCTATATGAGGCGTGGACAAGATATGGAAAGTTGTTAAGAGGATGTCCGCAACATGGTTTAGACACCTGTCAAATAGTACAAATATTCTACCAAGGATGCGACATCACTACAAGAAAAGACATAGATATAGCAGCTGGTGGTTCGATTATGAAGAAAACCGAAACTGATGCGTACAAAATTATTGATAATACTGCTTCCCACTCACATGAGTGGCACCAAGAAAAAGATATCATTAGATCATCTAAAGCAGCTAGAGCCGATTCTAGCCATGACTTAGATTCCATTTCCGCAAAGATAGATGCTTTCGAGAGACGAATGGAAAAGATGACTAAGGATATTCATGCTATACGAATTAGTTGTGAGCAGTGTGGAGGACCACATTTGACAAAAGATTGTCTCAGTATTGAATTAACAATGGAACAAAGAGAGAATATTTCATACATAAACCAAAGGCCTGGAAATAATTATCAGAATAATTATCAACCGCCAAGACCGATTTACAATCAAAACCAGAATTATAACCGAAATATTCCATACAACAACCAACAAGGTCCTAGCAATCAACAAGTATCCAATAATACTTACAATCAGCAAAGACCAAATTTTCAAAACAAACCACCACAACAAACCGATGATAAAAAGCCGAATTTAGAAGATATGATGACGAAGCTAGTTGAAACTCAAACGCAGTTTTTCACATCTCAAAAACAAACCAATGAACAAAATGCTCAAGCATTTAGAAATCAACAAGCTTCTATTCAAAATCTAGAACAAGAAGTAAGTAACCTAGCAAGGTTAATAGGTGAAAGAAAACCGGGAAGTTTACCGAGCGATACAAATGCTAACCCCCGGAATGAAACAGCTAAAGCTATTACCACAAGAAGTGGTACAACACTTAAATCACCTGAAATACCTGTAACTTCTGATGAAACTATTCCTACTCCACAAGAACCACAACCTGATCAAGATAAGGAACAAGAACCGGTAGTTGAAAAGGTTAATGAAGATAACACAGTTAAGGATAAACCTTATGTTAAACCATATCAACCACCACTTCCTTATCCGAGTAAAATGAAGAAAGAAAAACTTGAAGCCGAGCAATCCAAATTTTTGGATATGTTTAAACAGATAAATGTAAATCTTCCTTTCATTGATGTGATTTCAGGAATGCCAAGGTATGCTAAATTCTTGAAAGATCTAATCACGAATAGAAAGAAAATGGAAGAACTCTCGGCTGTTACTATGAATGCTAATTGTTCAGCAGTGCTGTTGAATAAGATACCAGAAAAACTATCTGATCCAGGAAGTTTCACAATTCCATGTTTTCTGGGTAGTCTTAGTTCAATAGAAGCATTGGCAGACTTAGGTGCTAGTATAAATCTAATGCCGTATTCACTATACGCTAAACTAGACCTTGGAGAATTGAAACCAACCAGAATAAGCATACAACTAGCCGATAGATCAATAAAATATCCTAGAGGGATAATGGAGAACATGCTAGTTAAAGTTGGTACTTTAGTATTTCCAGTAGATTTTGTTGTTTTGGACATGGAAGAAGATTCTCAAGTTCCTCTCATATTAGGAAGACCATTCTTAAACACGGCTAAAGCAATGATAGACGTGTTCGGTAAGAAATTGACCCTAAGTATAGAGGATGAGAGTGTTACCTTTTCAGTTGATAGAGCAATGCAACAACCACAATCTGCAGATGATACATGTTATTATATTCAAACTATAGATGCACATGCAGAATTATTAGAAGAATTTCCAGAATTACAAGGAACAGGAGAATGTTCTTTAGGAGAAAGTAATGAACCAATTGATGAAGCTGAAATGTTAGCTACACTTATAGCTAATGGATATGAACCAACAACAGAAGAAATTCAAATGCTAAAAGAAGAAGACAGATATCGATATAAATCATCGATAGAAGAACCTCCGAAATTAGAGTTAAAGCCACTTCCAAACCATTTGGAATACGCTTATTTACATGGTGAATCTGAATTACCTGTAATAATATCGTCTTCTCTTACTGAAAATGAGAAATCACAACTCATTTCTGTGTTGAAAGCTCATAAACCAGCCATTGCATGGAAGATTCATGATATTAAAGGAATAAGTCCTTCGTATTGCACACATAAAATCCTTATGGAAGAAGGTCATAAAACGTATGTGCAACGTCAACGAAGACTAAATCCTAATATGCAAGATGTAGTTAAGAAAGAGATTATTAAACTGCTAGATGCAGGTTTAATTTATCCAATCTCTGATAGTCCATGGGTAAGCCCAGTTCAATGCGTGCCTAAGAAGGGTGGCATGACTGTCATCACAAATGAGAAAAATGAGCTTATTCCTACTAGGACTGTAACAGGATGGCGTGTATGTATTGATTATAGAAAATTAAATGACGCCACCAGAAAAGATCACTTTCCCTTACCTTTCATAGATCAAATGTTGGAAAGATTAGCCGGAAATAGTTATTATTGTTTTCTAGATGGATTTTCCGGATATTTTCAAATTCCAATAGCACCCGAAGATCAAGAGAAAACCACATTCACGTGCCCTTATGGTACTTTTGCTTACAAACGCATGCCATTTGGACTTTGCAACGCCCCTGCAACCTTTCAAAGGTGCATGATGGCGATTTTTCATGACATGATAGAAGAATGCATGGAAGTATTCATGGATGACTTTTCAGTCTTCGGTGATACATTTAAATCATGTCTAGTTAATCTGGAACGAATGCTAATTAGATGCGAAAAATCAAATCTAGTACTTAATTGGGAGAAATGCCATTTCATGGTTAAAGAAGGCATCGTTCTTGGACATAAAATTTCAAAAGAAGGAATTGAAGTGGATAGAGCTAAAGTAGATGTAATTGCTAAACTTCCACATCCCACCAATGTTAGAGGAGTTAGGAGTTTTCTAGGGCATGCCGGTTTTTACCGACGTTTCATAAAAGATTTTTCTAAAATTGCCACTCCTATGAATAAACTCCTAGAAAAGGATGCGCCATTCATCTTTTCAGATGAGTGTATCAAATCTTTTAATATTCTTAAAGAAAAACTCACTAATGCACCGATCATGATAACACTAAATTGGAATCTACCATTTGAACTAATGTGCGATGCAAGTGATTTTGCAATGGGAGCCGTTTTAGGACAAAGGATTGAAAAACGATTTCAACCTATATATTATGCTAGTAAAACATTACAAGGAGCACAAACGAACTATACAACTACTGAAAAAGAACTCCTTGCTATTGTCTTTGCTTTTGACAAATTTCGATCATATCTCGTTCTAGCAAAAACGGTGGTCTATACCGACCATTCTGCTCTTAGATACCTATTTTCAAAACAAGATGCTAAACCAAGATTAATCCGTTGGATCTTACTCTTACAAGAGTTTGATATTGAAATCCGAGATAAAAAAGGAGCAGAAAATCTCGCCGCTGATCATCTTTCTCGTCTTGAAAATCCCGAATTAGAAGTTCTAAATGAATCGGCCATACAAGACAACTTTCCTGATGAATATCTATTGAAGATAGATTATAAAGAAATCCCATGGTTTGCAGACTATGCAAACTACTTAGTTTGTGGATTCCTTGAAAAAGGATTATCGTACCAAAGACGAAAGAAATTCTTCAGTGATATAAAACACTATTTCTGGGAAGATCCACATCTGTTTAAAAGTTGTCCCGATGGAATAATACGCCGATGTGTATTTGGAGATGAAGCTAGTAAAATTTTAAACCATTGTCACACAGGACCAACAGGAGGGCATTATGGGCCTCAACTAACAGCAAGAAAAGTTTATGAAGCTGGATTCTATTGGCCTACAATTTACAAAGACGCACACCTTCTTTGCAAATCCTGTGATGCATGTCAAAGGGCCGGAAAAATAAGTCAACGTGATGAAATGCCACAAAATGTCATCCAAGTATGTGAAGTATTTGACATTTGGGGTATTGACTTTATGGGTCCATTTCCAAAATCTCATAATAATCTATATATACTCGTAGCCATTGATTATGTATCTAAATGGGCGGAAGCACAAGCTCTCCCAACTAACGATGCACGAGTTGTAGTCAACTTTTTAAAACGTCTTTTTGCAAGGTTTGGAACACCGAAAGCTTTAATAAGTGATCGGGGTACTCATTTCTGTAATAATCAACTTGAGAAAGTTCTTAAAAGATATGGAGTAACGCATAAAATCTCCACCGCATATCATCCACAAACAAGTGGACAAGTTGAAAATACCAACCGAGCTTTAAAACGTATTCTAGAGAAAACCGTAGGATCAAATCCGAAGGAATGGTCCATTAAATTGGAGGATGCACTCTGGGCTTTTAGAACAGCCTACAAAACTCCAATTGGAACCACACCTTTTAGACTTGTGTATGGAAAAGCATGTCATCTTCCAGTAGAAATTGAACACAAAGCATTTTGGGCTTTGAAGACATGTAATCTTGATTTACAAGAAGCCGGACGTCTACGATTAAGTCAACTAAACGAATTAGAAGAATTAAGACATGAAGCATACGAAAATTCGTTAATCTATAAAGAAAGAACGAAGAAATGGCATGATAAAAGAATCAGAAGTTCGAAAGAATTTAAAGAAGGAGACAGAGTTCTTCTTTTCAATTCACGATTCAAGCTATTTCCTGGAAAATTGAAATCAAGATGGTCTGGACCATTCATAGTAAAAAGAGTTTTCCCATACGGAACGATAGAATTAATAAATTCAAATGGGATTGAATTTAAAGTTAATGGTCACAGAGTTAAACATTACATACATGGTCCGATGGAAGTCGACAACGAAGTTAATCACAATTTCGACACCACAGCTAACTAAGTGTGGGGAGAATCAAGTCTTTAAAGGATAATATGTATTTCTGTTAGAGTTAGAATGTCTGTTTTCGTGTAGTTCTCGAAAATGGAACACGTATGGTCTTTCCCTAGCAGACCCTAAAGAACTAGTCTTCTCCCCCCATTCTGAATTTTTATTTTTTTTAGGTTTTTACGAAATGAAGACTGCTTGTGAACTAAACCATGGTCTAATGCTACACGCTTTGATCACTAAAAGAAATAATGACATACTACCGAGTGAATTAGTATCAGTAATCAGAGGAAGAATGGACGGAGTTAGAAAAGGATCCAGATGCGAAGATAATAAGTTACAATTTGGTAAAGGAAAATCAAAATCCGCAGCGAAAAGAAGAGCAAGACACCTAGAAAAATGTCACAAATGCGGAAAATGGTCACATGGAGGTAAATGTTCAAATAATCAAACCTATTCAAATACCGAATTTGTTACTTTATGCAGAGACGGACCGTTCATATGTTTAGAAGAAAAGACAATGAATGCTCGAGGTTACGCCTATGCAGCCATGGAAGACCAATTAAACCGACTATCTTATGAATATAATAGATCATATAACTAAGAAATCTATTTCACAGGTATGTCTGTACAGTTTTTATTTTTATTTTTATTTTTAACCTTTTGATAATAAACGCTAATTTGTTCGCTAAAAAGTATTAAATTGGTATTAAATAAAATTAGGTTTGGCGACCGAAATTATTGATATCCTTCAAAAATTTATTACATCACTGCGAAATTTAACGTTTATTCTTAAGGTATAAATATCTTTAAACAATCAACCCAAAATATTTCAAAAATTCGTCATGAGTTAAATTAGGTCTTGGAACCGAAATTACTTTACCGAAAAGAGGGGCGCATATTTTTGATAATATTTGATTGATTAAAGTGGGATAAAAAGACAAAAAGATTTTTAAATTTATTTTTACCATGTTTTTAAAATTAATATTTAAATCTTAAGTTAATATTGTAAACTTTGTAAAAACAATATATTTAAAATTGTAAATATTTGAAAAATTTATATAAGTTTGGTATGAATTTATAAATTTTTAAATTAAGTTTGGTGTGAATTTTTAAAATATTAATTTTTAATTTTATGCATTTTAATTTTTGAGTTTGGTGTGAATTTTTAATATTAATTTTGAATTTTATATTTATGTTGTGTGAATTTAAAAACAAAAATTTACTTTATCTCATTAAGTTAAGAATATGATTTTTAAAATTCGTCGTAAGTTGAAGACTAGGTCTTTGAACCGAAATTGCTTTACCCGAGGGAGGGACGAGAACTTTTATTATCATTATTTTTAATCTTATTGATTTAAAGTATGCCAAAAACATTAAAAAACCCAAAAATCTTAGCTTTTAAAACAATCGCTAACAAAAAGACAAATTTTAAAATTTTGTCGAAGGACGGACTAGGACATCAATCCGAAACGACCTCGTCCTAAATAACAAGGGAAACAAAATTTTAAAATTAATTTCTTAATTGTTTTATAAGTTAAAGATTATAAAAAAAAAAAAAAAAAAAAAAAAAAAAAAAAGTAACTCCGCGACTCGCGGAGTTTTAAGTGAAAACCTCCGCGACTCGCGGAGGAACAAAATTACAGAAAAAAAATATAAGGAGCTGAACGATCAGTTCACTCCCACACAAAAACACTGCAATTTTAACAGCGAAAAAGAACCCGAAAAAACCCGAATTTCACCCCCAAAAATCTCAATTTTTAACCATTAATCACCAAATTTTTTGCTAAAATCATGTTGAGAAGGATGATATCTAGGAACTACTCAAGAAAAACGGTAAATTTCTACACCTAAACACCATTTAATTCGAATTTTAGTGTTCTTGAGCTAATTTTTACCCAATTTGATTTTGATGCTTTTTAGTGTAATTAGACTTAAATTGTTTATGTATTATGTTTGTATAACCTAGATTGATGCTGTTTAACATGATTAGAAGCCTTAAACTTCAAATTTTGAATAATCTAGGGTTTGTGTTCTTGAGCAATTTGGGGCTTTTTAATATAAACAGGTTATGGCCGATTTTTGTCATGAATTGTTGCTAAATTGAGTAGTGTAACATGTCTAGGTAGTTAAATGATCGAAACTTTGAGCCTAAACATGATTTTGAGAATTAAAGTGGACTTTTTCAAGTCCAAAATTCATGAACTTGATTTTTGAAAGATAATGCCATTTGAGACTTGTTTATTTGCTAGTAATGATTATTTTGACATGTTATTTGAGTTGAATGCTTATGAACTTGGCGAAAATTTTCGTATATGCTTATTTGAAAAAGTGTAGATTTGATAAAAATGTGAAAATAAGCTTAAGTTTGATATAAATTGATAATGTCATTGTAATTATTTTGATTGATGATTTTGCTGACACTAATGCATATTTGGATGCACAAAATTTGTGTTTGATGTGTTTTGCAGAATGAAAGGGGTGAATCTTCATCCCAAGCCCGCCATGCTCCTGCTGAGAACTTGGAACAACAGGAGGTAGATAACTACTACAAGCAGGATGTACCTCATCCAGTCATGACCTTTTCAGATATGCACTTGGAACAGTTGCACCCGAACCTGCGATTTGACAGACTTTGGATAGATTATCCAAAATATCAACGGGGTTTGCATACTCTTCATTCCAAGGTTGTTGAGGTACCAAGGGTCATAGAATGGGGACCCTTGGAAGCTGTAGAATTGGCCGGGCCAATTAGGGAATTACTGGTACAGAGGTATGGTAATTCTTCTTTTAATGACTGGATATGTTTATTCACCATACGCAGACCTGTATATAAAGTATGGTGTGAAGAGTTGTTATGTAGTATAGAGTTGAATGATCGGGTAGCTAGTTTAACCGATCGTTCTTTTATTAGATTTTTGTTAGGCGGTTCGATGCGCCACATGTCTTTACTGGACATGGCTCAGGCTTTACGTATATATACGCCTGAGGAATTAGCGTCTGCCGATTGTAGAGGATTGATACTAAACGGTAGGAAAATAGATGAGAATTTTGATACACACGGTGTGTGGAGTCAAATGACAAGCCACCACCGTTTCAAAGGGGGAAACTACTCTTATTTGGATATAGATAGAGCCGAATTAAGAGTAATACATAGGTTTTTAGCTAATTCGATTACACAAAGGGGTAAAAACAAAGAAAAGGTAAATGAACAAGATTTGTTTTACCATATGTGTATTCGAGACCCACACAGCGCTGTAAGTATACCATATTGTGTGGGTTATTATTTATCAGCTATGGTTCGAGGGATGCGTCCACATAGCATAATAGGAGGTGGTATTTTTATTACTTTGATTGGTGAATATCTCGGTGTGGATATAAGTCGGGGGGGATTATTAGTAGAAGAGCCGGAACCCCGCGACACTATAGGTTTAAATGTATACCATGGTGCGAAAGTGTTGAAGCGGCGAAATAACGCCGCAGTACGATACAATGGTAGACATCCACAGGTAGAGAGAAACCAGGAACAAGGTAATGTAGGAGGGGGGAATGAGATGCAAGAAATGCATAGGTTTATAGCTTCTCAGGAATACGAAAATGCTAGACAGAGAGCATTTGAAGATTGGCAAGTTCATCAGAACCAGATCATAGCGCATTGCCAACATATAGGTAGAAACTATATTCCTACTCCGAAACCCGTCTTCCCTCCTTGGTCGATAGAGATGCAGCCACCATATCCTACGTATGACCCTGCCGAAGCATTCTATAGCACTTATGGTTATGCGTGGAACCCCTATTGGTACCAATATCATCCTTAGTTTACTTATTTTGTTTTATTATTTTGTAATTTGTAATTATTGATATATTTAATATTTTTGTTAATATTGTAATCATTTTTATAATTATCTAACTTTTATTCTTAGATTTTAATAATTTTTGAATGTGGGGTAATAAACCAAACTTCAAAAATATGTATATATGTTTGCAGTTTATCTTATGTACACAACAGGGTAAAACAACGCATTTTCAAAGACTGGCATTAAGTTCAGCAAAAGCAAGTAATTTTGACGACAAGATGCAAAATATATGTGAAATAACAACAAGACGGAATGAACAAATGACGTGCACCATTTATCATTCAGCAAACAAACGCCAATATATTCGGAAACTTTGGTAAAAATTTAATCATTTTCACACAAATCACCCTCAATAATTTAAATTGTTACTGATTTCTTGCAAATGAGGGCATTGCAAGATCTTAAGTGTGGGAAGGGATTAAATTCTTTCGGATTTTAAAATTTTTATATTAAACACTTGGTTACCATTAAAAATACTAGTAAAGCAGTAGTTGTATTAGAATCTAGTGCTCTCTGATAAAAAAGAACAGCCCTAGTCTTATATACTGACTACCCAATTCTAGTAAAATTTTTCAAAATTTTCAATTAAATGAATTAAAATCATGTTTATACACATTTATGAACGATAAAACTAGGTTTTAACACCGAAATTATTGTTACCTCGGAAAGAACATAAATTGAGAAACAAACTAAAATGTTAAAATTCATTTAAAATGGAATAGAGGACGATAAAAAGAAAAATAAAAAGCCAAGTGTGGGAAAATTTACCAAATTATTTTAAACATATGCCACATATATTTGTAACAAATAACTGAAAATACTTTTGCTTTGGACTAAACTAAACTGTTTTACCCAATGAAAGAAAAGAAGAGATGGATCTACACGATGAATCAATTCCATCATTAAAAGGAAGTAAAGTCTTCCGAAAAAGACACGCGCTTCTTGATTTAGGTCATGAAGTTGTCGTTCAGACCAGCTGTAGGTTGACGAAAAATCTAGAAAAGTCATCACTAAAATCAGCAGGAAATCCACGGACCTCAGCATCAAACAGGGTCGCCAAGTGGTCAGATTTATCCTAACCATGAGAAGGATTTATCTCGTACAATGGGGGGGCACCATGCAAATTAGCTGGATAAGACTAATGAATCAGATCCCCAGAAAGGATAATCTCCTTAAAGATTAAAAATCAGCTTTTAAGACTGATATTACTCAATCCTAGAGATTGACCTTAAAGATTGAGAATTCAAACTCATGGAATTCAATGATATCTAAACTCGAGCTTAAACGAGAAAATAGTTTGATCAAAATTATAAACCGATTTGTTTTCTGAAAACCCTATTTTCAATGCGTTCATTACCATTGAACGTAAAATCCTAGGAATTCACCTGGAATTCATTAGGTCACCTGAACTAAATCGGGTGTCAACCGTAAGAACGGTGGTTGCATAGCATGGTCAAAGACAGGACCTTGTGCCAGACCGAAAAATTATAAGGGTGAGCTTTACTATTGCTCCTACCAAGGATAGTAATTGCGTCCGACACGTTATAGACCATAATCAAAAGCATGTCACGGGACATTGCCTTAAACAGTTGCTTGTTCAACGCTTTCCTTTACAACCGGACGGTAGTTTGCCGAAAGGTAATATACGGGACAAGTAAACTGGACGTGTTGCTTTCCAAATACAAGGTTAGCAAGTGGGTGACACAAAACCGCAAGTTTTGAGCTAAAATTTTCAAATCTGAAACCCACCAAACCCACAAAAATATTTTGCAAACACCGGTAAAGGGTTATTCCGGAAAACTTATCTAGGGTAAAAACTAGATTTCAAAAGATCAAATGTTTTCATAAAGATCCAATTTCCTTAATGGATCTAAATTTTTATAGTCATGTGGGACTGTAAACCATATCGTTACTACCATTGTTTATACCGCCGTATAGAAATCACTGATGTACAAAGTGTGAAGAATAAAGAAGTGATTCTAGTATTTCAAGACAATATTGCTTGAGGACAAGCAACGCTCAAGTGTGGGAATATTTGATAATGCTAAAAACGAACATATATTTCATAGCATTATTCCTCAAGAAAGACAAGCTTTTAGTTGCAATTGTTCTATTTACAAGTGATATTCGTTTAAATAATAAAAGGTGAAGACAAAAGACAGATTCTACGAATTGAAGACGCAAACGACCAAAAAGCTCAAAAGAACAAAAGACAATCAAAAAGGTTCCAATTATTGATAAGAAACGTCTCAAAATCACAAGAGTACAAGATTCAAAACGCAAAGTACAAGATATTAAATTGTACGCGAGGACGTTCGAAAATCCGGAACCGGGACCAGAGTCAATTCTTAACGCTCGACGCAACGGACTAAAAATTACAAGTTAACTATATATATAAATATAATATAATATATAATTAATTATATTAATTATATATATATTATATATATATATTTAAAACCGTCGGCAGCAGGAAACTCCAAGGGTGTAAACTGTAAATACCTCTCCGCGACTCGCGGAGTTTGAAGGGCTTTTTGCCGCGAGTCGCGGAGCCCCAAATTTCACTTCTGGCTATAAAGCCAACCGAATTCTGATCGAATTCAACATCTTTTTTTCTCTTCCTCTTCATACGAGTAATATATTTATATTTATAATTTATATTTTAATTTTAATTATAATTCTAATAATAAGGGTATGTTAGCGAATGTTGTAAGGGTGTAAGTCGAAATTCTGTCCGTGTAATGCTACGCTATTTTTAATCATTGTAAGTTATGTTCAACCTTTTTATATTAATGTCTCGTAGCTAAGTTATTATTATGCTTATTTAAAACGAAGTAATCATGATGTTGGGCTAATTACTAAAATTGGGTAATTGGGTTTTGTACCATAATTGGGGTTTGGACAAAAGAACGACACTTGTGGAAACTAGACTATGGGTTATTAATGGGCTTTATATTTGTTTAACTAAATGAAAGTTTGTTAATGTTAATATAAAGATTTACAATTGGGCGTCCCTATAAATTACCATATACACTCGATCGGACACGATGGGCAGGGTATTTATATGTACGAATAATCGTTCATTTAACCGGACACGGGAATGGATTAATAGCCACTAGAATAATTAAAACAGGGGTGAAATTACATTCAAGGGTAATTGGTGTAATTGTTAACAAAGTAGTAAAACCTTGGTTTACACGCAGTCGATAACCTGGTGTATTCATTAAACAAAGTATTAAAACCTTGTTACAATTCGAATCCCCAATTAGTTGGAATATTTAACTTCGGGTATAATAATAATTTGACAAGGACACTTGCAATTTATATTTATGACTGATGGACTGTTATGGACAAAAACCAGACGGACATATTGAATAATCCAGGACAAAGGACAATTAACCCATGGGCATAAAACTAAAATCAACACGTCAAACATCATGATTACGGAAGTTTAAATAAGCATAATTCTTTTATTTCATATTTAATTTCCTTTATTTTATATTTAATTGCACTTCTAATTATCGCACTTTTATTTATTGTTATTTTATTTTATCGCACTTTTAATTATCGTACTTTTTAATTATCGCAATTTAATTTTATCGCATTTTTATTATTCGCAATTTCATTATCGTTATTTACTTTACGCTTTAATTTAAAGTCTTGTATTTATTTTATATTTTACATTAGGTTTTAACTGCGACTAAAGTTTTAAAATCGACAAACCGGTCATTAAACGGTAAAAACCCCCCTTTATAATAATAATATTACTTATAAAAGTAAACTAATATAGCGTTGAGCTTTTGTTAAAGATTTCCCTGTGGAACGAACCGGACTTACTAAAAACTACACTACTGTACGATTAGGTACACTGCCTATAAGTGTTGTAGCAAGGTTTAAGTATATCCATTCTATAAATAAATAAATATCTTGTGTAAAATTGTATCGTATTTAATAGTATTTCCTGGTAAAATAATAACTATTTTATATACTACCCCGCTGCACATCAATGAGTTCCACATCCTGTGTCTAATACCCATGTATTAAAAGAAGTAATACTAAGCTCAATGTATACCATATATACATTACCTGAGGTTTGCCCTGCATCCCTATTTTTTCAACTCCTTTAGGTAGACCGGGCAGTTGCGTTTCCAGTGACCCATTTCACCGCAAACAAAGCACGGATCTTCCTTGAGGTTAGCTTTACCGGCAACCTTTTGCTTCTTGTTATTGTTGGTTGGGGTAACCATCTTCCCATTTCCCTTGCCCTTGCCTTGGTAGGTGGGTTCTTTTCTCTTAGCCACCTTTGGCTTAGAAGTGTTATTGGTTTTGGACCCGCCTTCATTGATCATAAACATGGGTGAAGCCCTTTTACCCATGCTTGCTTCGGCTATATTAAGCATGGCATGTAATTCGCCAATGCTCTTATCCCAACCATTCATATTGTAATTCATTACAAATGTGTCAAACCTCTTTGACAAGGAATTAAGGATAAGGTATGTGGTTAATTCAATAGACACGTTGCAGTTTAGATGGTTCGCTCGATCAATTAGGCTTTTCATCTTAAAGACATAAGATGAAATGGATTGGGAGTCATCCATCCGACATGCATGAAGCGCTCAAACCATTTCGAAGCACTCAACACGAGCTTGTTGAAGGAATATCTCCTTCAATTGTGTGATCATGTCATATGCACTATGATGCTCGAAGTCCTTTTGGTGTTCGGGTATCATAGTCCCAAGCATAAGGCAAGAAACTTGCACCGAATCGGTGCAATATTTCTCCTAATAAGCCATGCCTTCTGTATGATCCTCGTCCGGTTGATCGGGAATGAGGTCTTCCAACACATACACCCTATCCTCTGGTTTGAGGACAATTCTTAGATTGTGAAACCAATCAATGAAGTTTGTATGGTTGAGTTTTTCCTTTTCGAGGATTGACCTCAACGATAGGTTGTTAAAGTTGATTGGTGCATTTGGAATGTTGTTGTTATTGGTGGCCATCTACAAAATTTAACAAAGTTGTTTAAGTATCAATTTTAATTTAATAATCAATACCCTTTAAATCCAATTGATATTTATTAAATTTTAGAATCCAACGATAAACCAAATTTCGGTTAGGTGACCTTTATCCCGTCATTTGATTTAGCTAGGTAGTCATTATATGACAATTGCAATCCTTTTGCAACTTCTAAGTGATGGGATCATGCAATCCTTTTGCATGGCATATTTATCCCATCAACGCCTATTTGTTCCTCATGCTTCGGTGACCCTAAGTTCATGATTCCCAAATCAAGTCGTTCTACTTGTGTAAACGTGTAAATTCAACATACAAGTGGTTTGGTGACCTTTATCCCACAAGTGTGCGAAATTCACCTTAATCATATTAGTTTCCTCAGAATGGTTAGGTGACCTTTATCTCATCATGAGTTCCTTAATATGCCTAAGTGTCACACAATAAGGATGGCGTTTAACTTGTTTAACTTGTTAATTTAGAGATTTTAAGTTTTCATAATTTCTAGTTTAAGAAAACTATTGTACCATACACTAACATACATTTAGTGTATGGTTTATTTGAAAATCCATTTTTCATGTTATGTAATAAAGCCAATTTCATTACATTGATATAAACCATTTTATATGTATTATCTTTTTCATGTTCTTAATAACCGTTTATCAATGTCCTTTTGCCAATTTTAATTTAACCAATTAAATTGTCATTTTGCATGTCGTTAATAATGTATAATTTAACCATTTAAATTATCATTTTGCTTGTTGTTAATTTGTGATTTACTTGTAGCAACCAAACATACAAACACAATAAACAACCATGCATGCAAAACAAATATGTTCACAATCAAGCCATTTTGGTAGACATTTGTTTAGCCAAAAACAAATGCCACCGGTTAAGGGGTTATAACACAAAGTAGGAGATTTCAAAATCTCCCACTTAATCTTGCATCCAAATGCTTCTTCTTGTGTTCTTCCAAGTCTTCATCTTGTAACTTCATTTTTATAAAAAATATATCCTAATACATTTTTCTCAAAAATTGAAAATACAACCTAATCTATTTTACATACCAAATATAAAATAAATTACATCACCAAATGAATAAATACTACAAATCAAATGAATGAATTAAAATTACATACCAAATGAATGAATTAAATCAACCAATCATTCAACTAAACACAAGGCCAAGGCTTAGATTGTGAACATTTACATACAACCAAAATATGAAAAAATAGAAGCACCCAAAACAAATTTTGGGTCTCCAAAATTTTGACCAAACTAAGAACCTACCCAAACCCGAAAATTTTTGCCTTCTACTATCATGCATGTTCTTAAAATGCAAAAATATAGTGGGTTTAATAGATCATCTCGAAGTATATTTCAACAACTTCAGCTCTAGATACCATTGTTGGCATTTAACAAGTTCATAATATACTTAAACATTTTAAGAATCAAATTAAAGCGGAAGCATGTAATTACCATTTTAGAACTTTGTTAATCTTTAACCATTTAAAGTTAAATCCCAATTAGGATCAAGTTGTGAAACATACATACAAACTACAAGAAAGTAAAGGGATTATACCTACTTCAAGCTAGGTAATTTGATGATGAAGATGATGATGAATGGAGCTCCAAAAGATGAAGCCTCAAGTTGTAATACCCCAAGATTTTAACCTCAACACCCTTGCTTTTGGTTAGGATTTATTAGACACTTGAATGAGCTTGCAAAAATTAATTTGGAACTCCCTTTTCACCCCAAAAAGGCCATGGCCTAACAGCTCTCTTTGAGCAGAATTTTTGGTTGTTTTCTTGAAGTGTAGTTGCTTGTATGTGTAAATGAGTCAAGGAACATGCATGTATATGGAAATGGAAAAGCATAGGAATCTCTAGCATGCCTACTACACTTCTAATGCCACTTCCATGTTTATAAAATAGTTTTATAAGACTTGACATTATTTATAAACTTGCATATTTTATAAACTTGTTTTTATAAAATTAGATTTTATAAAACAAATTTTATAAACTTGCATTTTATAAATTATGTATACTTATTTATAAAACTCATTTTATTAATTCCATATTATAAGTTATGTTTATTTTATAAAACCAATTTTATAAAATATAACATAACTTTATTAATTATTTAACCTATAAATAATTAAATTCTTATTATATAAATTATTCCATAATTTATATACACATCAAGCAATATTATTTTAGAAAACCATTTTTCATAAAATTCAAGTGTCACGTATTTAATCAATGATCCAATCGTTAAGATCAAATACGAATAAGGTGTCAGTAAGCTTGTTATTGGGTATGACCCGACTTGGATCAAAACATATTAGCCACGTTAATTTAATATGTCTCTCGGGCATACGAAATACCTTCAGATAATTGCCACCGTTGAATTATGTGGACATGATAATTGCCACCGTTAAATTATGTGGACATGATAATTGCCACCGTTGAATTATGTGGACATAATAATTGCCACCATTGAATTATGTGGACATGATAATTGCCACCGATTGATGTGAATGTTATGTATCGAGAGAATGATTTTTATACACAGGTTATGTGTATTAATTTTTGTACACGAGATATGTGTACGGTTACTAAGATTTATGAAAGATGATTTCGTACACGATAAAAGTGTACTGTATTTAAAAGATATCACATGTACATTACAGGTGGGTATAGGATTCGGGTCCATTTGTACCATGCAGCATTTAAATCTTGTGGTCTATCAAAATGATGAATTTTATTGCTTTATGATAAACCTATGAACTCACCAACCTTTTGGTTGACACTTTAAAGCATCTTTATTCTCAGGTATGAAAGAAATCTTCCGCTATGCATTTGCTCAATTTAAAGATAGTACATGGACTCATTCATGGCATATAGAGGTCAGAACCTCGCAATGGGACCATCTGTTGAAGACTTCGTCCAGCTGGATTAGGACCTGTCTTTTCAGGTGGTATCAGAGCGGTGGTCTTAGCGAACCAGGTCTTACATTAGTGATTCTGGACTTCGACCTAGTAGTAGTTAGGATATATCAATGAGTCTGGACTTGGTCCTTGTTTGCATGTCAAAAGTTTTGCTTATCATTCCTTGTCGAAAAATATCTACCTATCAAATTCAGTCTCGACACATTTTATTGCAATTATTGCATAGATTTTGTACAGACAAATTCATATCCCAACACATTAAACCCTGTTTGACACATTTCCTTTATTCTCTCCGTAATCTACGGGATCTTCTGTACTATAGGTATTCTATGTAATTAGAATATCATCTGGTATCCGAAAATTATTTCATATCGAAAAATCCTTTATTCAATCATACTAAATGGAACTCGCCACTATTTCAAGTCCCTCGGATTCCGATATGGAATTCCACTCGAGCTCCGACAGTAGTGTAACCAGAATGGATCAACCAATTAGCCATCATCAATTCTGGATGAATTGGGGATGGGTTGGTAGTCGACTTAATCAATGGAGACGAGAAAAAGGAGTTCCTTTCCACCCACCAACCTGCACTCTTGGCGAAGAACCTGAAGCACTTACTGGCGAACCTATCCAAAACACCATTTCCAGCCTCATTTACAGGGTAGTTCATCACGATTATATTCTATCTACAATTCTAAACCTTATTCATCCGCTAGTTCCGACCGACAATCATCCCGGAATAATGGAAAAAGTCAACGAGCTTCGAACTTGAATAATCAATTTGGGGAATATGGTGCAAAACTTACCAGCTTTAGCAACATCACTGTGACGACCCAAAAATTTCCGAACAAATTTAAACTTGATCTTATTACGATTTTGACACGATAAGCAAAGTCTGTAAAGTTGAGTCTCAAAAATTTTTGAACTATTTTCATGAATTTATTTAACATTTTACTATTCCCGACGACTCACGATACGGTTGCTTGTAAATAGATATTCATATATTTAAATATAATAATATAAAATATTATATATTGTATTTGTTAGAATTAATAAAGTAAAATAA
Source organism: Rutidosis leptorrhynchoides (assembly GCF_046630445.1). Lineage (NCBI taxonomy): Eukaryota > Viridiplantae > Streptophyta > Magnoliopsida > Asterales > Asteraceae > Rutidosis > Rutidosis leptorrhynchoides. The sequence goes on along the minus strand of NC_092341.1, from coordinate 196,111,771 downwards.
TAATAACATATAATAATTATTATTTAAAAAGTATCTATATATAAAAATAAAGTATATAGAATATATATATAAAGTTTTGAAGTTAATTAGTAAACGACGGTAACACTCAATTGTCATTTTATTGATAGTAAACGAGTTAAAGAGAAACTTATGTGATTTTAAAATAAATTGTTAGCCAAAAAATGAGTTTTACAAATTATAGGCTTATTAAAAATGTATTTAGGAACTATTTGTTGAATTTTAAAACTTTTTATATTTTACTTGAGGTTGTGAGTGAATAATTAATGTAATTTTTATTTAATAGTTAATGACCGAATTTTATACCATAATGATCAAAATAAATAAATATAGTTAATTTAAAAATATGAGATTTTTATGAGAACTTTTATCCACCACCGATTATCAACGAAAAATGAAATACTATCCCTAATAAAACTGTCGGTATATAAATCCAAATAAGGGACAGCTAGATATTTTAACATGTTTTAAAAATTATGAGTTACATACTAATTTATAATGTTTTCAACTTTCCAGTACAATAATTTTCTATATGATTCTCCCACTTGTTTCAATTAAATCCATCCGTGATTTGAGATAATAATATGATGGTTAGTGTTGTTTTACTCACAAACAAAGACATCCACTTGACTCCTATTTTTTTTCCTCTTTCTATTTGAAGTCGCCATCTATCTCATTCTATCCTATATATATATATATATATATATATATATATATTAGTACATATTAATATACTTACATATTATGCACGACAAACTCTAACCCAACACTATTATTCAAGAACACTATCTACTGTTTACTTTTTGTGTTTACAATTCATCTGCATCTTTTCTTATATATATATAGATGATAGAGATAATTACATCTCCAAACCATCACCACATCACTTATCAACTTGGTTATGTTTTTCATATTACTCGACTAACACCTTTCCACCTCTTCGGTCCCCGTTATTCGAACATCACCCTATCACCGCCACCCACAACCTTGTTGAACCACCGTACACCATCCTCCACTCAATCACCATCCATTCTTTGTACAATTATAATAAATAATGAATATAAAATCCACGTTCACATACACTTCACAATCTAGTTACATCCTATAATTTTGTCCAACTAATAAATACACACTCACAAAAAGAAGTTTTCAAGAAGCCAAAAGTGATGCCGAGGGGAAAAAAAAGATAAGTTAAGTTTCAAGAATAGTGTCTACAAGTGGGTTTCATATTGAAGGTATATAAACGTACTCGAATATTTATCTGTTTCTATCCATTGTTGATCAACCCATTCATGTATAAAAGATACAAGTAAAAGATTATGTATAAAGGATTGATTTATACCAACCTTTAAACACACCGTTTTGGTTATTACACGGAATTGTTTCGGGACTAAAAACATTAATATTATCAACGAGTCTGAAATTTGAATGTATACTAATAGTCTTTTATATGTTAGTTTATTTTTATTTAATAAATTTGAATCAATAGAAATAGAAGTTAAAAGAAAAAGGAAATTTGAAAACTATTATGTACATATTCACTTTAAGAAGATGATGGTGAATAAATTTACAGTTTCGGTCCTCAAAGTATCTATGAACTTACAAAAATAATTTGTAAAGTATTAAATATACGGGTCTAGTCCCTAGAGTATATGAAAGTGACGATAATATTTATAAGAATGTCATGTTTTACGTTTCTATATCTATATATGAAACATTCCCTGTTTATTTTTAACAACTTAAAATGAATTTGTAGTGATAATTTAAAGCTAATAAACACTATTATAAACAATAATACGACATGTATGCTAATTAAAACATCCTAGACATAACAAGATATAATAAAAAGACGGGTACGGGTATACGACAATTCCGATCACATTTAACATAAGATGTATTATTCATATTCAAGTATTCATATATATTTACATATATTTACAAAAGTATTAATACAATTATCTACGACAAACTCGTTTCAGGTCAATCTCTAATCTTTCCAGTTAGTTTTCGTTACTCGTACTAAGGTGAGTTTCATTAATCCCTTTTTAAATGCTTTTGCAATATATATTTTTGGGACTGAGAATACATGCGCTGCTTTTATAAATGTTTTACGAAATAGACACAAGTTATCGAAACTACATTATATGGTTGAGTTATCGAAATCGAATATGCCCCTTTTTATTAAGTCTGGTAATCTAAGAATTAGGGAACAAACACCCTAATTGACGCGAACTCTAAAGATAGATCTATCGGGCCCAACAAGCCCCATCCAAAGTACCGGATGCTTTAGTACTTCGAAATTTATATCATGTCCGAAGGAGGATCCCGGAATGATGGGGATATTCTTATATGCATATTGTGAATGTCGGTTACCAGGTGTTCAATCCATATGAATGATTATTTTTGTCTCTATGCATGGGACGTATATTTATGAGAAATGAAAATCTTGTGGTCTATTAAAATGATGAAAATGTTTATTTATGTTAAACTAATGAACTCACCAACCTTTTGGTTTACACTTTAAAGCATGTTTATTCTCAGGTATGAAAGAAATCTTCCGCTGTGCATTTACTCATATTACATGGAGTCGTTCATGGCATATAGGGGTCAGAACCTCGCAATGGGACCAACTGTTGAAGACTTCGTCCAGATGGATTAGGACAGGTCACTACAGGTGGTATCAGAGCTGGTATAACGCCGTCCATGTGTGGCGGGTTAGTCGTAAAGGAGGTTCTCACAGTGTTACCTGTGACGAAGCATTGGCTCTTACTCCTTGCGATCCCTTACGAGGGTCGGCAGTAGCCGAGAGGTAGGCCCTAAAATCAGTATCTGAGGTACACTCAGTGGTCACCAGGCGGTTAGCTGGGAAGGCACTGGGTGGGACGGTGGTTGTCCCCAACTGTACTACAGGTGGTATCAGAGCGGTGGTCTTAGCGAACCAGGTCTTGCATTAGTGTGTCTAACAGATAGTTGTTACGATGCATTAGTGAGTCTGGACTTCGACCTAGTAGTGGTTAGAATACATTAATGAGTCTAGACTTTGACCTTGTTTGCATGTCAAAAGTTTGCATATCATTATTTGTTGAAAAATATCTACCTATCAGTTTCAGACTCGACACATCTTATTGCAATTATTGCATAGATGGTGTACAGACAAATTCATATCCCATCACATTAGACCTTGTCTGATACGTTTCCTTAATTCCCTCCGTAATCTACGGGATCTTCTGTACTATACATAGGTATTCTATGTAATTAAAAAATCATCCGATATTCGAAAATCATTTCATATCGAAAACCCTTTATCCGAATGCGTAAGAGATTTCTCACTTAGTTCGAGTTCCGACAGCGATTCCGAGATGAGAACCGTTGGGCTATGCCCGCAAGTTCATAGTTGTCTTATTCTTAGTTATATATTGTAATATGTCTTCTATCTATAACACTTTCTTTAAGGGGGTAATTAATATGAAAACAAAATAATTTGGTCATCCTATCATCCTATTTGTTTAACCGACTCAAAGTACTCGGTAAGTTGTAGAATTGAGTTTTTTTTATATAAAATACATCACCTCTTTCATCGTGCAGCTGTAAAAAAAAAACATTTAACCTATTTTTTTTTATTAGCTATTTACGTAATATGTATATTTCTCTTTTAGCCCTTTACATAATTACATACAAGACTAAAGATCAAACTTTAAAAAGTGAAGGTACACTACATGTTAAATTTTTATTTAATGAATTTTAATTTTTTGGTCTCGTAGTCTTCAGGAAACTTTCATAGCAACAATCACATTGACCTATTAGTGAGTAAAACTGGTGGGTAACGAGCCTCATGTTTTGCTTAATACTGTATAACTCGACCCCTTCGTTTTAAGCTTCAAGTTTCATCCTTACCACCAATCACGTGCGTCTTCTGCCCTACCCCACTCATTTTTTCTTTTATGCTCGTCATATCACAATTTCCCTGTTGCTTCAATTTTTCAAATTTCATTTTTTTTTTGTCTAATATAATAACAATAATAATAATAATAATATAATAATAATAATAATAATAATAATAATAATAATAATAATAATAATAATAATAATAATGGTGAAAGTAACAAGAATTGTTTATGCATCAAATAGTTAAAAGAAAATCTGAAAGTAAACTCCTTTTCTTGACTCCTTTGTCTGTGATTGTCGAAAACACCAAAAGAGTGGGACCACTCTATGATGAAAAATGTGACACACCAGATACCACACACCAACTTGATTTCTTTCCTTGCTTTATCCATGTAAGTACACACAAATGTGGGACCCAATTGTTTGACTTACACCAAATATGGTCTTGTGTCTATTGGAATTATTAGTTTGTTTAATATTATGTGTTATGTTAGTTAGCAGTTTGTTATGTTTATTAATTTAGTTAATTTGTTAATTTAATTAGGTGAAGGTGAGAGTAATATGGTTTGAAATATGTGTTTAGTTTGACCGTAATATGTGAGGTAGTGGAGTCAGGTGCGGTCTGGTATATCCTGATACCCCGGGCAAAAAAAAAATAAAAAATAAAAAAAAATCCTGGCCGACACTTCCCATCACACTCACTTGATAAAGTGGTATGGTTACAAGATGTTATTCTTCAAATACGTTTTTTTTTACCCAGAAAACTAAATAGGAAATTGTATAATGGAACTAGCGGCTGACCCAAGATGGCAAGATGGGTCACATACTTCACGCGTAATTTTTTTTATGATGTTGAATATGGGATTAAATAAGGATGATGGTAGGGTAGAATTAGGTGACGAGCTGGACATATTTTTCTTCGTATTCGATTATTAATCTGTAATCATAAACAAGTAAATCTCATAGTAGTAATTGTTGGGGCCGATGCATTTTAAAAAGAAAAGATGCTGCACCTTTTTACAAGTGGAACGAACTATTACTGCATATTGTTGTCGGCTATTTATAAAACAAATCCTAGCGTTATATATTTTCCACCAATCACTTAACTAATAAACTCCCTATGTGTCTAAAAGACTATCTAGTGTAAAATAGGTTTGAGTTTTACTCGAAACATATGAATGGACTACTATGTGTGTAATAGGTGTGTAAAATTTTACCTATTATAATATTCATCCATGGGCATCATGAAAACTTCAAAGGAAAATGGGGTAGTAAGTGAAAGGATAGGCCCATGGGCATCATGAAAAATTCAAAGGAAAATGGAGTAGTAAGTGAAAAAATAGGAAGGAAGCTAATACCCGCACACCCCTCTACGTTTTTAACAGTGATTTGACATGCTATATCAATCAACTTCCTCCTTCCATATTCACTTTAATTTTTAACAGTGATTTGACATGCTATATATCCCCCTTCCATATTCAATTTTATTTATTATTATAATATAATTTACAATTATAATTATAATTATAAACTTGTAAGTTGTAACCTACCTAATACGCATAATAAATAAATATAATGAAGCAAAATTATTTTATAATCTTACTTTATGCATATAAAAAAATTTATTTAAAATTAAAAAGTAAAACTGTAAGGTGAATAAAAAGTACAAATGACATTTATTAAAGTGTGTGCTCTTATCCGTGGACTATTAAATTGGGACGGAGGGAGTACAACGATAAATTTAGTCAACGTTTACGCATTGAATACGCATTGACCCTCCGTATATATTGCATGTTAGCACTATTAACTACGCGAAATCCACATGCGCGGATATGTGCATTATTAGTTAAATATAATTTTGTTTGTCAAATAAATAAAAAAATAATTATTGATCTTATCATACTAAAAGATCGGGCCCGATCCATTTTCTAGTTAACGTATTAAAAAAAAAAGGAAATTGTATTTCTACATGCTAAAACACAATAAGGAATCAAACACGTATTATATCATATTCATATTCTTATTCTTATTGATATTTAAATTAAAATTAATTAATAAGTTAAAAAGAAGTCACGGTATAAAGTGTATATAAATAATAAAGTTAAATAAAAAAAAAACTTAAAATAAAGTGTCAGTTGATTGGACGAATGGGCATATTTTGTGCCTAATAATAAACTAATGAAATGACCCGTGGAACCACGAGTTTATCTTAACGAAACAGTTTAATATGATGTGTTTTAAGTATTAAGTGAAAGTAAATGCTAAAGTTATTTAGTTTAATGACCCGTGAAATCACGGATTCCGACTAAAAAAAATTGTCGCTGTTTTACTAACATGTTGACGTACTTAAATTGATTAGAATAAATGAATTATATTTTTCTCTCACCACCATCTTTCAATTTGTATTCACAATTACTATTTTCCTTGTTATAAAAGCATACACTACATCTTTTATTGAAATATGTATTTCGTATACATATATAACGTAATTAATCCCGTAAAGAGAACTCACATTTGAATAATAATAGTAATTATTATATTATTTTAGAATTTTAGTAGCTTAAATAAGATTTATTTATAACATTATCATTTTAGAGATGTAAATTAATTATATACAACACATTACCTATCGAACTTTTGATAAATATTCTCATATGAAAATTTAAAAGACAATTGTTAAACATATCTAAAATCAATAGCTTTAATAGCATTTACAAAAAAAAAAAAAAATACAAAATCATACTACACAATGGTAAGCTTATTTTAATATTTCAAAACAAAATTAATAGATTTTTTTTAAGCTTATGGAGTGTAAATCTCATTTTAAAAACGAATTTTAATATCTTAAGAAAAAATGATTGATTTAGAATTTTTTTTTTATTATGGTAATAATCACTTCCTAAATTTATTTATTTATTTAAATTATTAAAATATTAATTAATGACATCATCATGATTGTTGTAAAGATGACATGTATCAAATGATGGGTTAATATAGAGTTAAGATGACATCATCATTTTAGCAATTTAATAAAAAGTATAGATAAATAAATAAATCATTTATTACGTTACTCTATTTTCTTGAAATACATTATTCGTTACGTTCAAATGGATTTTGGGTTGTTTATTTATAATGGGCTTAATCTATTAGTCTATCACACCTAGTATTAAATACTAGGCTTACATTTAAAGTCAACAATTGGGCTGGATAACACTTGGAATTGTGCTGCCTCTTACTTTATTGCCGCCCTGGGCCTTCGCACATGTGGCCCAGGCTATTATCTGAGTGTAGTAAATCGTGGTATAAGGCAACGTGGGTAATTAGTGGAGTACAACATGTGTCACGTATAGTTTAGATTTTGAAGAAGACTACAGACTAATCACAAGAGCTAAAAAAAGAAAAAAAACTTAAATGAAGCAGTTTCAAATTATTTTACTCCTTTTCGGAACAAAATTTCTGGCAAAAGGAATTTCTTTTATCATCTTTCATTATAAACATCTTCAATATTACTAAGAATATTCTCATAATTTCCTTCATTCCAAATATCCTCAACATTTCTGAAATACCTTCATATCACTCGTGCGCATGATAAATTTTTGTCTTCGTGCTATTCTCAAAACGATATATAAGAAATTGTTCTGATTTCTAAAAATCAGTAAAAACACTTGAGTTTTAAAATCATAAATATTCTTGAGTAATGTTAGAATGGAAGCATGAGTTAGCATAATATAATGACGCTTGGCCAACGTGATTATATTACAGTAAGTCATGTTGAGTTTCTAATGGAAAGTGATGATGGTTCACAAATTTCACCCTCATCATGTGTCATGTTACATAACTCTTTCATTCTGCGAACCCTCCGAACATATCAAGAAAATATATTCTTGATAGTTCTATCCTCAGCGAATATGGTAATTTAATAAATCAAATCGTGCTATTACGTTCCTTCATCCTTAGGACATTATGATCAATCGAAACTTCATACCTACAAATTCTGGACCATTATTCGCTTGTCTTGAAGTCGGGAAGAGAAAATAAAAGCATGGAACTTCTAAATATAAGGAAAAATATAAAGCCCAACAACAACACAGGAATTACAAACCGTGTATATCAATACATATAGCAATATAAAGACACGGGAGAATGAAAAAATACTATAACCCCAATAGTAGAAGTGAATAGATTCCTCTGGTGGTAAATGGAAAGAAGAATGTCAGATGCGATAGTTAAGAAAATATCAAGAATCGGAACTGGATGGAGCATTTCCACAATATTTTAGAAGTATGGATGGAGGAAAAAAAAGTATAGGATTGGTGAAAAAAATAGAACGGAAGAGTTTAATTTATAATGGAAATATTAGACATAGCAATCGAAGCAGATTGACCGTATTTAATCAAAGAGAATCCTAATTTTCTTAATTTGTGAAGAATCGAATCTTATAAAGATTTCAAAGATTTTCTTTAAATTTCTTGAATTTCGAAAATCCACCGTGACTACGTCAAAAGTTAAATCCCTCTCTCAATCTTTTGTGACAGCTTCACTCGTACGCTTCACATAATCGAATTGATTTATCGATATTAATCATTAATGATAAAAACTTTATTTATTAACTCATATTTGTCATAAAAACATTCTTATTATTAGCCATGACGATCTCTAACAAATTTCGGGGACGAAATTTCTTTAACGGGTAGGTACTATGACGACCCAAAAATTTCCGACCAAATTTAAACTTGATCTTATTACAATTTTGACACGATAAGCAAAGTCTATAAAGTTGAGTCTCAAAAATTTTTGAACTATTTTCATGAATTTATTTAACATTTGACTATTCCCGACGACTCACGATACGGTTGCTTGTAAATAGATATTCATATATTTAAATATAATAATATGAAATATTATATATTGTATTTGTTAGAATTAATAAAGTAAAATAATAATAACATATAATAATTATTATTTAAAAAGTATCTATATATAAAAATAAAGTATATAGAATATATATATAAAGTTTCGAAGTTAATTAGTAAACGACGGTAACACTCAATTGTCATTTTGTTGATAGTAAACGAGTTAAAAAGAAACTTATGTGATTTTAAAATAAACGGTTAGCCGAAAAATGAGTTTTACAAATTATAGGCTTATTAAAAATGTATTTAGGAACTATTTGTTGAATTTTAAAACTTTTTATATTTTACTTGAGGTTGTGAGTGAATAATTAATGTAATTTTTATTTAATAGTTAATGACCGAATTTTATACCATAATGACCAAAATAAATAAATATAGTTAATTTAAAAATATGAGATTTTTATGAGAACTTTTATCCACCACTGATTATCAACGAAAAATGAAATACTATCCCTAATAAAACTGTCGGTATATAAATCCAAATAAGGGACGGCTAGATATTTTAACATGTTTTAAAAATTATGAGTTACATACTAATTTATAATGTTTTCAACTTTCCAGTACAATAATTTTCTATATGATTCTCCCACTTGTTTCAATTAAATCCATCCGTGATTTGAGATAATAATATAATGGTTAGTGTTGTTTTACTCACAAACAAAGACATCCACTTGACTCCTATTTTTTTTCCTCTTTCTATTTGAAGTCGCCATCTATCTCATTCTATCCTATATATATATTAGTACATATTAATATACTTACGTATTATGCACGACAAACACTAACCCAACACTATTATTCAAGAACACCATCTACTATTTACTTTTTGTGTTTACAATTCATCTGCATCTTTTCTTATATATATATAGATGATAGAGATAATTACATCTCCAAACCATCACCACATCACTTATCAACTTGGTTATGTTTTTCATATTACTCGACTAACACCTTTCCACCTCTTCGGTCCCCGTTATTCGAACATCACCCTATCACCGCCACCCACAACCTTGTTGAACCACCGTACACCATCCTCCACTCAATCACCATCCATTCTTTGTACATTTATAATAACTAATGAATATAAAACCCATGTTCACATACACTTCACAATCTAGTTACATCCTATAATTTTGTCCAACTAATAAATACACACTCACAAAAAGAAGTTTTCAAGAAGCCAAAAGTGAAGCCGAGGGGAAAAAAAAAAGATAAGTTAAGTTTCAAGAATAGTGTCTACAAGTGGGTTTCATATTGAAGGTAAATAAACGTACTCGAATATTTATCTGTTTCTATCCATTGTTGATCAACCCATTCATGTATAAAAGATACAAGTAAACGATTATGTATAAAGGATTGATTTATACCAACCTTTAAACACACTGTTTTGGTTATTACGCGGAATTGTTTCGGGACTAAAAACATAATATTATCAACGAGTCTGAAATTTGAATGTATACTAATAGTATTTTATATGTTAGTTTATTTTTATTTAATAAATTTGAACCAATAGAAATAGAAGTTAAAAGAAAAAGGAAATTTGAAAACTATTACGTACATATTCACTTTAAGAAGATGATGGTGAATAAATTTACAGTTTCGGTCCTCAAAGTATCTATGAACTTACAAAAATAATTTGTAAAGTATTAATTATACGGGTCTAGTCCCTAGAGTATATGAAAGTGACGATAATATTTATAAGAATGTCATGTTTTACGTTTCTATATCTATATATGAAACATTCCCTGTTTATTTTTAACAACTTAAAATGAATTTGTAGTGATAATTTAAAGCTAATAAACACTATTATAAACAATAATACGACATGTATGCTAATTAAAACATCCTAGACATAACAAGATATAATAAAAAAATGGGTACGGGTATACTACAATTCCGATCACATTTAACATAAGATGAATTATTCATATTCAAGTATTCATATATATTCACATATATTTACAAAAGTATTAATACAATTATCTACGACAAACTCGTTTCTGGTCAATCTCTAATCTTTCCAGTTAGTTTTCGTTACTCGTACTAAGGTGAGTTTCATTAATCCCTTTTTAAATGCTTTTGCAATATATATTTTTGGGACTGAGAATACATGCGCTGCTTTTATAAATGTTTTACGAAATAGACACAAGTAATCGAAACTACATTATATAGTTGAATTATCGAAATCGAATATGCCCCTTTTTATTAAGTCTGGTAATCTAAGAATTAGGGAACAGACACCCTAATTGATGCAAACTCTAAAGATAGATCTATCGGGCCCAATAAGCCCCATCCAAAGTACCGGATGCTTTAGTACTTCGAAATTTATATCATGTCCAAAGGAGGATCCCGGAATGATGGGGATATTCTTATATGCATATTGTGAATGTCGGTTACCAGGTGTTCAATCCAAATGAATGATTATTTTTGTCTCTATGCATGGGAAGTATATTTATGAGAAATGAAAATCTTGTGGTCTATTAAAATGATAGAAATGTTTATTTATGTTAAACTAATGAACTCACCAACCTTTTGGTTGACACTTTAAAGCATGTTTATTCTCAGGTATGAAAGAAATCTTCCGCTGTGCATTTGCTCATATTACATGGAGCCGTTCATGGCATATAGGGGTCAGAACCTCGCAATGGGACCAACTGTTGAAGACTTCGTCCAGATGGATTAGGACGGGTCACTACAATCACCAGCACCAACAACCACACCAGTACCATCAACAACTAAGTTTCAACATCACAAACCATGTCTCGAGCATAACCTTCATCCTACATACTGTTCTACATCATTTATTTCGATCTACATGACGATTATGTAATCTCTAATATTTTAGAGATTATTTACTCTCATTCTAACGGTAAAACAAATGAAATTAATATCATATTAACTCATTAAATCCACGATTACATCTGAAGAAAATATATATATGTAAGAATAATTTCATAAATGCTGTAATTAAAAATTCTTTTGTACATACTGTTAATGGTGAAAATATTTTAACGGGTAGGTAATACCCGAGGAATATTTAGATTTCAAATTAATAAGTTACACTGTACATTCTTCAAATCCGATTCAACAATCATTTACTATCCTACTTAAAACCACATATATACGTATCCGTTCACCAAAGAATAACCATATTCATTCAAATTTAATTTCATATTCGGATTTTGACCGATCAAAATCCAAGTCAAGATTTAACAGAAGACATCACTTTTAGATTCCTACATCTTTCAAAGCTATACTTTGAATTCAAAACGGTGCCAGATCCATTGGCGTGTTATTACCGAAAATAACTTTACAATACCTTTCCAAAAATTAGCCAATTTTGTCACAGCTCCAGCAAATCAACTTCGACTTTCATTCGGATTAGCCTTATTATAACTTTGATATATAAGTTTGCCACTTGATTTCATCCTAAACAATCATTCGTATCTTGACGATTACGATCAGTGTTTAATTATCTAAAAATACAATTCTCTTGAAACCACCTCAGATTGATAATCTATGATTCAGATATAGTAGCATTAAATGCAGAGGAAACAGCAAAATTGTAGATGGTCTAAATGGTCAAAAGCTTAATGATAAAGAATGGAGTGTTGGAAACGCTCGATAGAAAATTTGATACTGAGAAATGGATTGAGCTAACTATGAAGGAGACCAAGGACAAATACAAGGACCAAACCCTATATTCAAAGAATCCAGGTAATTCTGGATCCGATGAAATCTTTAGAGAATATCTTGCTCCGAAGTCATGTTAAAATCTTGCGAAAAATTTTTCTTCATCAACCTTCGAACTTAGGAATTCCAAAATATCATCATAAATATCTTCGATATTTCTGAGGATATTTTCATAAATATTCTTGTCCAAAATTATCTATCTATTCGTGTTTTCTGTATTTCATTATAGTGGAAACTTCTGTAAAATCTAAATATAAATTATGAATGAATTGTGGAGAAGTATTGGGAATTGAAGCATGGGTTAGTATAATATAATGATGCCCGGCCAACGTGATTATATTACATTAAGTCATGCTGAGTTTCTAATGAAACGTGATGATTCACAGACCATACCGTCATCATGTGCCATGTTACACGACTCTTACATTTTCTTTATTCTATAAACATATCAAGAACATATTTTCCTGATAGTTTTATTTTTTTTCTAGAATTCTGGTAATTTAACCAATCAC